>NW_006294067.1:321349-327269 GCF_000327345.1 Myotis davidii
CATCACTGGTATAGACTATGGACAACATGTAGGCCAGAACCTTAGAGAAAGAATGATTGTTAATTACAGCCTACATGTGCACTGGGAGCCTTATTTCCATGGGCAACTTAGAAGCACCCAGGAGAAATGTAAGGGGAATGGATGGAGTTCCTAAGAAGAGAGAGGTGGGATTGCTATGAGTTCATAAGAGCTCCCAGGATTAGATCTCTGGGAAGTTGAAAAAGTTTTCAGGAGGGATATGTGGATTTCTAGGATAAGAGAAAAGCCCTCCCTTCAAAAGATTTTTTTGTAAGAAGGAGAAAGGCTTGGCTCACGTGTCTTCCTGAGCTTTATTGATCCCCAGCTGCAGACAGAGAACCAGGAGCAGGGCAGCATGGCTGGCTCTGAGCAGGAGCTGAAGAGAGTACATGCTGGAAGAGACAGAATCTGATGCCCCAGAGAAGTAGGGTTCAGGTGCCCAGCACACTCTTTATATGCAGATCAAGGGAGTGGGAGAGCTGCCATGCAGACTCACGTGACTAATCACCCTATTACCCTTTTCACTCATGATCTTTCCTTGTTGAGCTAGTTTGTTTTTCTATGGAAAAAGTCAACATTCACGACAGCATTAGAGTCTGGGAGAGAAGTTAGATAATCCTTCTTTAGTTTCTCAGTACTAGAGTTTCTCAGAATGTCCAGGACCTCAAAAGATACACGGATATTTCCTCACTTGCGGAAATGGTTTCTTATCCCTCATCATTATACACCTGTCTATCCAGCTGTATGTAGCCTTAGCTTCAGTCTTTCCTCCCCTACTCTCTGGAGGCAAGAGAACTCAGCTGTGGAAGCAGATTTCAGATCATAGCTCTAGGACACATTTGCTTGATTCCCTTATACTAATTCAAGAGGATATGCTAAAAAAAATGTTAGGGGGTAGGGTGACCAAGGCTTCCCTAAGAGTCACAACCAACCATGCAGGGAAACTAAAGATGAGCTTCTCTGGATGATGGAGAACTGAGGCCATAGCACTGGGTGATACAAATATTTTTGTGATTAAATCCTTTTTTATTTCATGGATAATGGCAATGTCCTTCAGATGCCAAGATCCCCAACTACCCAAAGTCCTCAGTAGAGGGCAATACCATGATTTGAGACAGTTCCTGTAAATAGTTGGCATTCCCAAATCAGAGTTCCCAATACTCAGTAGTTTGGTTATTTAACTACTGACATGACCACTTTTTTACACTTGTCTGACAGCACAAGGCACACATCAAGACTCACAATTAGGTTTCCCTCCTTTAGAATAGAACCCAAACTGTGACCAGAAGATTTCTCTGACCCAGGAATTTCTCTCCCTGGAATGGGGTTGGGGGAAGGGGCGGGGGGAGGGAGTGATTCAGTCTTGCTGACACTGGCATTGTGATATTTATCTTTATTCAGTTAAATCTATTCCTTAACCTTTGGCACGTGACATTGTAAAATTTGTTCCTGTTCTTTGCATGGCAGATGGCAGGCTGGGAAGATCCTCTCTGGTATGGATGTGGAAAATCAGAATTCTGGGAATTACATATGTATGTTGCCATAGGCACGATTCAGAATTAAAATTTAGATGTATGCTTCTTTCTAAATTGTTCTGCTGCTTATTCTACTCCTGCACTTTCCTCCTCATTCCTTTGAACTTGACATAATTCATGTCATTCTTCATTTATAACTGGCTATTCTTGTGATCATTTACTTTCTTCTTTGTTTCTATTCCATGTACTCAAGAATGATGCTTTCATTTCACTACACCCTGGTCACAATGGCCCCTTTTTACAAACATTCTTCCACTCTGTAATTTTCTTTACACCTGCTCTTTTGCTTACTTAGTTGAATAATTTCCATCAGAGGGACATGCTAGCTGAGATTAATGAAGAAGTAAGGTGAAAGAATTTAGGAAGCATTCACATGGGAAAATCCAGGAAGGGCTCTTTGCTGGGCTTCAACTCCCTTTGCAGGCACAGCCTCACTCTTGAGGACGTACCTCCAGCATATTCCCAATGAAGCAGTGCTCCCAAAGGAGCAGATGATAGTGGGTTGAGAGAATCTATTGAAGGTAAAGAGGCTGTTCTCCCATAGGCCAGTGTGAACTGCAATATTCAGAGCCTTCAATGTATACAATAAATCCAGGTACTATGCAGGTCATGGCTAGTGTGGTGGTTAATTTTATGTGTCAACCTGGATAGACAATGATACCTATTTTTTGGTAAAACACCAGTCTAAAGGTATCATTCTAAAGGTATTTTTAAACCAATAGACATTGAGTAAAGCTGATAACCCTCATAATTTTGGCAGGTCTCATCCAATCAGTTGGAACCCTTAAGAGAAAGGACTGAGGGGAAGAAGAAATTCTGCTGCCAGAAGGCCTTCAGATTTCAAATTTTCCAGTCTCCACTATTATGTGAGTCAATTCCTGTTGGTTGAGTTTCTCTTTTGAGAACCCTAATACAGCTTGTGTTTGTTAAGGGTCAATAAATGTTGAAAAGGTTGGAATTCATATTGGTTGAAAGCATATTTGAAACCCTGAAGTGAATTCAGGTTCTAAACCCATGATATGGCAGGTGTTTCAGATGGACAGATGGAAAGGTCAAATGGGGACTGGAGACGAGACGCCACCTGGACTCATTGTGCTGAATCTTAGAATGTTTCAGTGACACTTCAATAGGCAGTAAAGTCCTAGGATAGAAGACAGATTATTGCCTATTGAACATAATTTTGAGAGACACTATATGATGATATTTGCATCTATTTTAGTTTAGAAATTATTATTTACGTGCTGGTCATGTATTGATCAAGGATGTTATGAAAAATAATAGCCGTGGAATAATGGCACATGGTAAGGATGGCTTAAGGGCCAGTATGAATGACCATACTTTTTGTTTTTTACTCCATCATGTATGTTTGATTTTAGGACTCTTGAGTATATTGGCCTTATTTAAATATTTGCAGACATTGGTTAAATAATTCTGATTTAAACAACAATGGATATTATTCTAGAAAGTGGTGTGGTTTGAGGGCTAAAAAAAAACCAATAAAACACTGCAACATCTTCAACTACTACCCAAACTGCATAGAAGATCTGTATGGAGATGAACAGTATCAGGCAAACCTTGCAGCCACGTGTTTTATTATACATTTTCACTGGGTTTAGCCTCACGTCAGGAGCTAGGCAAATCCACCAGGCAAAAATCCATGTGTCCCAACTCTGTTTCGCAGTTCACACAGAGGTGTCAATAATCATGGGGCTGAATGTATCTGAAAAGATCAATATTTCAGAGGTAAGATAGGATTGAAGTAGCTGTAGATGCTATGTAGGAATGCTTTCAGAATTTTATGACAAAAATTTGAGGATAATAATATCTTCTTTCCCATATTATTATTTAGAAAACCAATCTAGCAGTTGGCACCTAGAAACAAATATTGAGATTTCCTTTAAGTAAGGAAGAAGATTACTATGTTTGAGCAGAGTGGCTCAGTTGGTTATCATCCCATGCACCTAAAGGTTGCTAGTTTGATTCCTGCTCAGAGCACATACCTGATTTGTGGGTTTGATCCTCAGTTGGGAAGCGTATGGAGGCAATTGATCTCTCTCTCTCTCTCTCTCTCTCTCCTCTCTCTCTCTCTCTCTCTCTCTCCCTTTCCCTCTCTCTTTCTCTCTCTTTTTCCCTCTTCTTCTCCTCTTCCTTCCTTTCTCTAAACTTGTCCTTGGGTAAGCATTAAAAGAAAAAGACTACTAGGTTTAAGAAACCAAATAGAGGTTGATAAAATCAGATTGTAAACAACCCAGGAGGCTCATGGAAAAGACGTAAGAGGAAGGGATTAAAGATAAAGGAGAAACTTGCATAGGCTATATTTACAAAGAGAAAGGTGATCCTAGCCATGACAGGGCTCATGAGAAAGGAATATAAGAATGATAAAAAAAAGTGAGTTATACAAGCCAACACACATTGAGTACATTAATGTGAATAACACTGTCCTAAAGATTTTACATGTATTAACAGAATCTTCAAAAAACCCAAATGAAGTAGGTTGCCATTTTTGCCCCATTTTAAGAATGAGGAAATGGAGGCAAGTAGTAGATAAATATATTGAGCCCAGGCCACATAGTCAATAATGGATGGAGCCAACTTTGGATCCCAGTTTTGTGGAATCTGAAATTTTTAATTTATAATACTGGGAACCTCTTTCAGAAATAGAATGCAAACTTAAAAATATGAAATACAGATACAGGACATTGGTAGAGGTTGTGAGGGGTCTGGAGGTTCATGTCATTAACTTTATGGTGAATATAGCTTTGGATGAAGCCAGAATTTGAACAGTTTGTTTCTAGATCCTGAACTTTTAACCACTCCACTGCCTATTGGTGAGGACAAGGGCCATTAAGGCCTGCCCAAACTCTAATAGAGAGTTCCAGAGTGAGTAAATAAGAGACATGCTATAAGCATACATTTCATGAATATAGATATATATTAGAAGAGGCAGCCAAAATGTCACCAGAAAAAGACTGGCACTGAGGCAGGTCTGCTCTGGCATGTCTGAAATGTGTGGCTCGACTTTGTGGAAGAAAGATTCCATAACATGAGTCCATGTGATTTTGAGTGTTTATTAAAGCTGGAGACAGCAAATCAAAGGAAGGGCTTAAGACAGATGCGGCAAGATGACAGCAGCAGGAGTGAGCCTAGACACAGAAAAGGAAATCACAGTAACAGAAGTGAGCCATGGTAGGCTGCATGGACTCAGGAAACAAGTGACAGAGGCAAAAGGAGGGCTCTGGGAAAAGGTTCAGGGGGTTAGTCTAGGACAGTGTTTGGCAAATGGCTGCTCACGAGCCACATGCGGCTCTTTGGCTCGGAAACAAGTGACAGAGGCAAAAGGAGGGCTCTGGGAGAAGGTTCAGGGGGTTAGTCTAGGACAGTGGTTGGCAAACTGCAGCTTGCGAGCTACATGCGGCTCTTTGGCTCCTTGAGTGTGGCTCTTCCACAAAATACCACATGTACAGTGAGTGCACACGTGTGGGCACACACGTACAGTGAGATTGAAATTTCATGGCCCATGTGCAGAAGTTGGTATTTTGTGGAAGAGCCACACTCAAGGGGCCAAAGAGCCACATGTGTCTCATGAGCCGCAGTTTGCCGACCACTGGTCTAGGACAAGTTACCACTGCCTGCTGCTCCCCTGGTAGCAAGTCTTGTAGGGACCCTTAAGAGAAAGAAAGCAAAAGTACACACTTGAGGAAAGGTGATGTGGGCACACTCAAAAGGGAGGGCACACAGGGTCTTTGTCTTGAAGGTTCTTATCTGTTTTCTATAGGCTGGAGTTTTAGGGGAGGTCTCAGGGGAGAGTCTGAACAGAATATTCAATAGCTTTCCTGATGCATCAAAATGAGTATATAGAGGAGTCTGGAATTATTCTCTGGTCAGCTTTTCTGTTTTACTTTTGATCTTGGATTCGTCTGACTCTAATTGTTTTTGTTTTATGATTTATTCCCCTGGGACTTCATCTGTCTTGGGGTTTTGCTAGCACTAATGACATCAACTGGGTCTCTGTTATCTATCTTCTTGATCAGGGGGATTTAAGCTACTCACTCTCTGGCTGGGAAGGTGAGCTATCAACTATTTGCTCCTAGATGTCCTTGGTTAGGGAAGATCAGATCTCATGATTTATCAGCAGGCTGTTCATTGCTCAGCCTTGTTAGCTACTTTGTCTCAGTTTCCCTCATTCCACTTGCCAAGGAATTTTCCTAGCTTTTTACTATCCTGCCTCAAAAAATAACAAATTTAATAGTCTGTGGTCAACATTGCAATAATAGTTTCTGTTTATTGAGGTCTATTAAATATTATTTAGGTAAACCTGAATGGAATTGCAGCCTTCAAATCCATCCATCCATTTAAAAAGCAACCAA
>NW_006294067.1:328103-330458 GCF_000327345.1 Myotis davidii
GCTTTTGGGACTCTCAAAATAAATCCACTTTTCACCACCATCACAATCCGATGCAAAAAAGACTTTCTTTGGTGCCGTTGAAGCAACATTTTACTGAAGACTTTTCGGTTTTCCATTTGTCTTTCATTCAGTTGATATGGCACCCATTTTCCTTCCTTTAAAATCTTCCCCATTGCTTGTAAACGATTGGAAATCGTTTGCTGAGCAATGTTTAATCTTTCTGCAAGTTGTTTTTGAGTTTGACATGCAACTTCATCCAATAATTGTATCCAATCTTGTAATTGTTGGTCTTCAAACTTTTTTGGTTGACCAGGACATTCTTTGTCTTTCACAACGAGATCATCATTTTTAAACATTTAAACCAGCATTCACAAGTATATTGAGATGGATTTACTATCCTGCCTCAAAAAATAACAAATTTAATAGTCTGTGGTCAACATTGCAATAATAGTTTCTGTTTATTGAGGTCTATTAAATATTATTTAGGTAAACCTGAATGGAATTGCAGCCTTCGAATCCATCCATCCATTTAAAAAGCAACCAAATAATATACCTAAAAACAATAAAATACAAATTTGATTAAAAAGTTTTGAATAATTTAATAGAACTTTATTACAGTTATTCTTATAGGGATGATAGAGAAGTTTTATACATTATATTCCACAGACACCTTTCTTAATGTCTACACTGAGTATTTTTGTCACAGGACCCTCCCACTGTGAAAAACCTCAGAAGTAGAGATCAGCTCCTTTTGTCTCTTTTTCTCATGAGAATCACATGCTTTAGAACTGTGTATAGATTCTTTAAATACCAAAAGCAACAGTAAGAACAAAATCTTAGAGAGTGCTTACTATAAGGCATCTACACTGAGTATTTTTGTCATAGGACCCTCCCACTGTGAAAGACCTCAGAAGTAGAGATCAACTCCTTTTGTCTCTTTTTCTCATTAGAACTGTGTATAGATTCTTTAAACATCAAAAGCAACAGTAAAAACAAAATCTTAGAGAGTGCTTACTATAAGGCAGACTCTATTCTAAGTGCTTAATGTATTAATTCGCCTATTCTTTAAAATGATTACATAACTTAAGTAGATCCCATCTTATGGATAGGGAATTTGAGGCCTAGAGAGATACCAGGTGTACCGGTTAATAATGTGGATTTTATAATCAAAGAAAACACAATAATTTCAAGAGAAACATCAAAAGTGTTTTATTCAAAGTAATGTCCATCACTAGCTACACATTTTCCCCATCTTTCAGGTAATTTGTGGATACCATCCCCATAGAACTTTTCTTAGTTTGAGGCAAACCATTCAGAGACCCAATTTTCCACTTCTTTGTATGTTTTGAAGTGCTGAGCAGAAAGTGCATGTGCCATCTATCGGAACAAGTGGTAATCTGAAGGAGCAAAGTCTGGTGAATATAGCGGATGGGTTAATACTTCCCAGGCAAGATCTTTTAACATGTCTTTAACTGGTTTTGAAGTGTGTGATGGTGCATCATCATGAAGCAAAATTACTTTGCTTTGTCTTCTGGCACATTCTGGTCATTTCACGATCAAAGCGTGGTTCAAATTGATTATTTGTTGTCGGTAGCGATCAGTATTAATGGTTTCACCTGGTTTTAGAAACTCATAATACACCACACCTTCCGGATCCCACCAATCGCATAGAGCATTTTCTTCTTTCTGAAGCGATTTGGACTTTCAGTCGATGTTGATGGTTGACCTGGATCAACCCATGATTTTCTGCATTTGGGACTCTCAAAATAAATCCACTTTCCACCACCATCACAATTCAATGCAAAAAAGACTTTCTTTGGTGCCGTTGAAGCAACATTTTACTGATGACTTTTCAGTTTTCCATTTGTCTTTCGTTCAGTTGATGTGGCACCCATTTTCCTTCCTTTAAAATATTTCCCATTGCTTATAAACGATTGGAAATTGTTTGCTGAGCAATGTTTAATCTTTCTGCAAGTTGTTTTTGAGTTTGACATGCATCTTCATCCAATAATTGTATCCAATCTTGTAATTGTTGGTCTTAAAACTTTTTCGGTTGACCAGGACATTCTTTGCCTTTCACAACGAGATCATCATTTTTAAAGCATTTAAACCAGCGTTCACAAGTATATTGAGATGGAGCATGTTTACCATAAGCTTTCCGAAGTCAGCAGCACTTTTCTTCAAAATAAAGTACTGATTTAAAATTTCCCGCAAATCCTCTTTTTTTGGCATGAAATTCAACATTTTTAAGCATAAAAATATCTATGATATTAACACCTTAAGAAAATTTGACATATGAAGTTTTGAAGCTTGCTGTCAATACAACAAAATAGCAAACACATCAAATCACATATA
>NW_006294067.1:330702-331935 GCF_000327345.1 Myotis davidii
TCTTGAGATTGACCATGTTCACCATTAGTTTCCCAAAGTATACGATAACTTTCAGCAGCACTTTTCTTTAAAGTAATGGATTAAAACTTGTCACAAATGCTCTTTTTTTGGTATGAAATTGGACATTTTTAAGCATAAAAATATCTGTGATATTAACACCTTCAGCAAATTTGACATATGAAGTTTTGAAGCTTGCTGTCAATACAACAAAATAGCATACGTATCAAATTGCACATATATCAACATTATTACTCCATCTATTGAAAAAAAATCCACATTATTAACTGGTACACCTGGTAGAGTAACTTGTTCAAGGTTGCAAAGTTAGTAATTGTCAGAGTTGGGGTTCAAAATCTGTTGTCTGATACCAAAGTCTAAGTCCTTAAGCACATTTATGTCTCTTAATGTAACAACATTTCACAGTCGAGGAAAGGAAACTCAACAGAGATTTAATAGCTTGTTCAAGTCATATAGCCAACAAATAAAAAAGGTGATATTCAAACCCAGATAGAAGGGAACCCAGAGTTGGTACTTGTAATGACTACTCTATGTTACCTCCTAATGAGTAAAAGCATGAGTGATAAAGATTTGCATAAAGGTCATTTAACTCATATTGAGGAAGTAATAAGTTAGAAAGAGGTTGCATCCAGGTTGAATTTTGATGTGTTACAATGTGAATGCCAGCCTGAGATAAGCAGGAGCGCGTGTGCACGCACACACACGTGTGTGTGTGTGTGTGTGTGGTGTGTATGTGTATATGTGTGTGTGTGTGTGTGTGTGGTGTGTGTGTGTGTGGTGTAAAAGAGAGAATGGAGGATTATTAGAGGACTTTTTTATGGGTCAGATTTGGAAGTGGCCTACATCATTTGCTCTGTATTCCTGTGGTCATTGCTTAGTCATATGGCCACACCAAACTTCAAGAACAGTTGGGAAATGTAGACCAACTCTGTGCCTAGGAGGAAAAGGAAATGGTTTTGGTGAAATTGCTGTTACCATATATGTATGTATACATATGGTATGTGTATATTCATTTTAGTAAATAATGCCAAATGTTTTCTAAAGTTGTATCACTATGCATACCAGCATTTCTCTACAACCTTAACAATATTTGTTATTGTCAGTTCTTATAATCTTGACTGTGCTAATGGATGTGTAGTAGAGCTCATCATGATTTCACTTGGAATTTTTGTGATTAGTATATATCACATGTCTCCTTTTGTAAGATATCTATTC
>NW_006294067.1:336058-342006 GCF_000327345.1 Myotis davidii
TTTTTTGGCACAAAACTCGACATTTTTAAGCATAAAAAGATTTATAATATTTCAGATAATTTGACATATGAAGTTTGGAAGTTTGCTTTCAATATAACAAAATAGTATACATATCAAATTGCATATATATCAACATATGTATAACTCCATCTATTGAAAAAAAATCCACATTATTAACTGGTACACCTGGTAGAGTAACTTGCTCAAGGTTGCGAAGTTAGTAATTGTCAGAGTTGGGGTTCAAAATCTGTTGTCTGATACCAAAGTCTAAGTCCTTAAGCACATTTATGTCTCTTAATGTAACAACATTTCACAGTTGAGGAAAGGAAACTCAACAGAGATTTAATAGCTTGTTCAAGTCATATAACCAACAAATAAAAAAGGTGATATTCAAACCCAGATAGAAGGGTACCCAGAGTTGGTACTTGTAATGACTACTCTATGTTACCTCCTAATGAGTAAAAGCATGAGTGATAAAGATTTGCATAAAGGTCATTTAACTCATATTGAGGAAGTAATAAGTTAGAAAGAGGTTGCATCCAGGTTGAATTTTGATGTGTTGCATGTGAATGAAAGCCAGCCTGAGATAAGCAGGAGCACATGCACGCGCACACACACGTGTGTGTGTGTGTGTGGTGTATGTGTATATGTGTGTGTGGTGTGTGTGTATGTGTGTGTGTGGTGTGTGTGTATGTGTGTGTGTGGTGTGTGTGTGTGGTATGTGTGTGTGTGGTGTAAAAGAGAGAATGGAGGATTATTAGAGGACTTTTTTATGGGTCAGATTTGGAAGTGGCCTACATCATTTGCTCTGTATTCCTGTGGTCATTGCTTAGTCATATGGCCACACCAAACTTCAAGAACAGTTGGGAAATGTAGACCAACTCTGTGCCTAGGAGGAAAAGGAAATGGTTTTGGTGAAATTGCTGTTACCATATATGTATGTATACATATGGTATGTGTATATTCATTTTAGTAAATAATGCCAAATGTTTTCTAAAGTTGTATCACTATGCATACCAGCATTTCTCTACAACCTTAACAATATTTGTTATTGTCAGTTCTTATAATCTTGACTGTGCTAATGGATGTGTAGTAGAGCTCATCATGATTTCACTTGGAATTTTTGTGATTAGTATATATCACATGTCTCCTTTTGTAAGATATCTATTCAAGACTCTTGTCCATTTTTTCAATTGGGTTGCTTGTCTTTTGAAATTGATTATAGAATATTTTTCTTTTTTAAAAAATAATTTTTATTGTTGAGATTATACAATTTCTGTATAGGTTGCCTTTTACTCTTGTAGTATAGTTTGAAATCAGTTGGTGTGATATTTTCAACTTTGTTCTTCCTTCTCAATATTGTGTTAGCTATTTGGGGACTTTAGTGGTTCCATATAAATTTTAGGATTATTTGTTCTAGTTCTGTGAAAATGCCATTAGTATTTTTATAGGGACTGAATTAAATCTGGAGATTGCTTTTGGCAATAGGGACATTTTAATTATATTAATTATTCTAATTCATGAGCATGGTATATTCTTCCATTTATTTATGTCTTCTATAATTTCTTTCAATAAGGTCATATAGTTAACAGAGTATAATTTTTTTTTTTTACCTTTTTGGTTAAATTTATCCCTTCGTTTTCTTTTTCGTTTTTTTTTCTTGATATAGTTGAAAAATGCGATTGTTTTCTTAAATTTTTATTCTTATAGTTCATAATTACTATATGGATTGCAACCAATTTCCAAATATTAATTTTGTATCCTGCAACTTTACTGAATTTATTTATTAGTTCTAATGGTTTTTTGGTGGGATCTTTAGGGTTTTCTCTATATAGTATAATGTTATCTGCAAATAGTGACAGTTTTACTTTTTCCTTTCCAACAGAAACCATAAGACTTATGAGAAAAATGGAAGTGAGGGCATAACATCAAAAATATTATCAGCGATACAGAAAAAAAAGAGAGAGGAACCTAATAAAAAGAACAGTACATTGTTAAAAGTCAGATGGTTAAGAAATATATAAACACTGTAGTAAGCATGAGACTTTACCTTGAAAAAGACATGACCTTTACCGGGATGTGGGTGTCAGAGATGTGCCAGCTTGTGAGTAATTGGGAAATGGTAGGAGAGGGCTATCTGAAATCAGACAGACAGTTGTCTCACCAGATGTGTGGCCCTTGCTTTGGTGTTGGCTCCTGATCTTTCGCAAGCTTGAAATCCTTGCGCATGTTTTTTTGTTTTTGTTTTTGTTTTTTTTTGCCTTTGAATTGTAGGTCCTTCCAGATTTACAATGGATGCTTCTCTGACTCTGGGTCTGTTTTTGTTCATCAGTTTATGTTGTTCATTATTTTCCATAAAGAAGTGAGATCATGTGATATTTATCTTTCTCTGACTGGCTTATTTCACTTAGGATAATACTCTCCAGTTCCATCCATGCTGTTGCAAATAGTAAGAATTCCTTCTTTTTTTACTGCAGTGTAGTATTCCATTGTATAGACGTATCACAGTTTTTTAATCCACTCATCTGCTGATGGGCACTTAGGCAGCTTCCAAATCTTAGCTATGGTAAATTGTGCCACTATGAACATAGGGGTGCATATATCTGATTGGTGTTTCTAGTTTCTTGGGATATATCCCTAGAAGTGGGATCACTGGGCCAAATGGGCTTATTATTTTTAATGGAAACATGTAGTTTCATCAGATGGATGTACCATAATTTTCACAAAGAAAATATATCAGGGGAATTTATCTCAAGTTGGAATCAGAATAATTATTATGGCAAACGGGTTTTGGAGCCTTTCTCAGATTTAGGTGTTTGGTCAAATATTTTGTAATGGTTGGAATGGAGTTTGCATGGCATAATGAGTAATAATGGTTGATATTATAATATCTCAACTGGGGAGGAGTTTGTAGGCCTGACTAATGCTGAGATGTTCTTAGGTAACACAATCTGGAGTCCTTGCTTGTTTGCCAGTAGAAAGTTGTGCTTCTGTGAATACTTTAATATAATTTGCCTTTTTTTGGTTATAGGTTTCCTAGGAGAAAATAGACCATCATTCTCAATTCAGCCTGACCATCACAAAATATGTCCACATAGCTGTTGACTAAGTACTATTTTGTTTCAAGGATTTCTATATTCCTGAGTGACATATGTGTCCTTGACATTTTAGGACATTCCATATCTGGCACAGTGTGAGAATAGGGTACAGTTTCATCCCACTGATTATGTCACATGTTCCCTCTTCAATTATTTGGGAGAAATTTAAATTGCTAAAGGTTGTATTTTGATTCAGGTTAATTTTAAATCTCCTTGACCTGTCCGTGGAATAATAATAGATCCCATTCAGATGATATTCCTGTTGGGTTAGTGACGCAACAGTCGGAAGGAACTAACATAAGCCCTGATGTTACTCTTTGCCAGAGATGTCATATTCTTTGACTGGCTGACATTTTCTTCCCTCTAGGCCGTTATGCTTACATGTGTCATTTTGCAATATTCAAATTCCTTTCAAGTTATTATTTTTTCATCATCTCTCAGAGACATAATACTTCAAACTTGATGTTACTAGAGATGTTATTTTTCTTTTCTTTCAATTTTATTTTGTTTTGGTTTCAGGCATACAGCTTAGTGATTAGATGATCATATACTTTATGTAGATGTTCTTATTTAGCCACATTTTTCATCAACCCATCAGCAGAGATTTTAGAACTTGAAGTTGCTGTATTCCTCTCATCAAGTTATACAAAGATATCTTGTTTATGGAGGAATGAAAACTTAAGGACTATATACTCCACAGGGATGGGAATCTGGAGTGTACTCAGGTGGGTGAGCCTAGAGCAGAAGATTAAGGTCATGGAGGGGTAAGTGGAGGTCAAATTAGAAGTGCTCAGGGTTCAGAAAGGAAGAAGTCTGAATGACTCAGATCCAGAGAACCCAAGTTTTGAAGACTCTGTTTGCAGCCCAAAGTAGAAACTGGTGAATATTATGGCCAGTAGGCCAATATTAGAGGGGCTGTATCCAAATCTCTGATGTAGCTTTAAAACTAAAATAACTGCTAAAAATAAAATAAATAAAATAATAAAAACTGCTAGACTCCATAGCCATAGATTTTAATTCAGAGGGTTGATAACATGACATAGGAATTTAGATGATGTTACTTATGTCTCAAATAAGAATAGTGTTTGTTAAGGAAATAGTTTGACATGACTACTGGGTGATTTTGATGATCCTGAAGGAAGCCGTGTGGAAGCAAGACTCTCAGAGATGTAGAAAGGGTAGCAAGGGAAGCATTTTCTCTACCATCCTAACTCCCGGGAATGTTAGAAACCTTCTGTGCATGGGCCATATACAGAATCCATGCTCCACATACACAAAACTTCTGTGATTTCCTCAATATGCCCCTGTGACCCACTACATCTGTGAATGTCTTGCCTACCCTTGCTTTATCCACCCCATCACCATTTCCACCTTTGGACTCTGTTGCTCAAATCTCATCTTCTTCAAATAGTCTTTCCTGATTATCTTAGCTCCTATTTCTTCTGGGGTCTCATTGTATTTGAAATCCATCACAAAATTACAAATATTCATTGTAGAGAAAATGTGAATAAATGGGAGAAATTAAAAATCAATCATAATATTACCATGCTAAACTGACCACTGTTATCATTCTAGTATAGGAGCTTTCAACTATTTCTATTTCTTTCTCTCATTCTTTATGAACCAAAATGTAATTCTAAAATTGAAGTTCATAAGTATGTATGTAATATGTGCATACATACATGTATGAGAGAACAATTTTTTTTCTGTGAGAAACATTAGCTTTACTTTCTCTAAGCCACATCCATCTGGAACAGCCCTATTTACTATATTTGGAAATCCTACATTTCAGTCATGAACTTAGATTCCTCTTATGTAGTCCCCACCTTTACATAGAACTCTTTTTTTTGGCCTACATACCCACCCTTATGTTTTGATCTGCCAAATTTCTGAGCGATAGATTATGGAATTCGGTCTCAGAACAAAAAGGCATGTTATCATGGGGAGAAGTCAGATCTCTCATTTATTCCTACAGCAGCAATAGCAACAGCAAAACCGTACAAACCAGTATCTCAGTGACTTGTCCTGGAACAAGTGCGCTCATGCATGCACACATACACATATACTGTATGACATATAATGCATCTATATTACATATCCTGTTTTTAATATCATTATTTACTGCACAATATCTTATAAATATTTCCCTTTGTAATTACATTTCCTCTACATATATTAGAGGTTATGTAATATTGCACTGCATGAACACATAGATAATTTATTTAACCAAACTCTTACTTAAACATTTAGTTGTTTTCAATTATAACACTTCCAAAGAACACCATAATAAGATCCTCACTTGAATATGAACACAATGAGGGCAGATATGTGTGTAAGTGATAAAATATGTATACATAGTATTCTATATTTACATATATATGTACATATCTAGCTTCTATATTCTTAGTATGTAGAACAGTGCTTGGGATGAAGAAGTCTCAATAAATATCCTATCTAATAATAGAGAAACATGGTAATTAACCGTAACTTTGCTATCCTTCCCATGGGCTAATCAGCGAGATATGCAAATTAACTGCCAACCAAGATGGCGGCCAGTAGCTAGGCAGCTGAAGTGAACAGGAGGCTTGCTTGCTCCAGTGATAGAGGAAGCCAAGGTTCCCCACCTGCTGCTGGCCTCTGAGCTGCAGTCTAAGAAACAATGTTGCCATTATAGAAGCTAAACAAACCCCAGAAACCTGCTTTCAGCCAGCCAGCCGAGTTGGAGTTGCAACAGTGTTTCAATTATAGAATCCAAACAAACCCAGATCCCTGCTTTTAGCAGCCAAGGTCTCAGAGCTGGAGCCGAGCCTCAGAGCTAAAGCCGGCTCTCAGTTCCAGTGACAGCCATAG
>NW_006294067.1:342320-346266 GCF_000327345.1 Myotis davidii
CCCCGCTGGCAAGTGGACATCCCCCGAGGGCTGCCGGGCTGCCAGAGGGATTTCTGATTACCATCTTAGGCCTAATCCCCCGGGGAGTGGGCCTAAGCCAGCAGGTGGTCATCCCCTGAGAGGTCCCAGACTGTGAGAGGGCATAGGCCGGGATGAGGAACTTCCCTCCCCCCCAAGTGCACAAATTTTTGTGCACCAGACCTCAAAAGAATAAATAAATCATTATTTCTGGCAGTAGAATTACTAGGTAAATCATTTTAGTTCTAAACTACTTGTTCCAAAATGTCACCTCCTCTAGCAGTGTGTGGCATTGCTTGTATCTCCACATTCTTATCAATGTTAAGTTATTAAAAACAACAATATTTTTTTCTCATCACATTATATTGTGGTGCTCTTATGCCATGTAGTATGTTCTGACTTTCATCCTTTGCATGATTTTAATAATGCTGTCAACTCTGTAGATCCTCCTCATCCTGTCCTTAACCTCTAAATGTTGGATGACCTTCATTCACTAGGATTACACATCATAATGCTTCTATATGGTAATATCTCCCAAATTATACTTCCAGCCCTGACCTTTCCCCTGAATTCCAGACTTGTTCATTTAACTGCCTACATAAGTTTCACTGCTCAGATGTTTCACTTTCAGGGAGCTCTTCCATCATAACTTATTTAAATGATTGTATCAGACTCTTTTTATCCTTTTGCTTCTTTATTTTTCTCCATGGCACTTATCAAGTTACCAAAGATATTTGGGAAACCATTTTTAAGTACACATGCAACTTAATTATTGCTAAAGAGATTACCTAAAAAGAAACTTTTTATCTACTTATATTTATTTAATTTACTTGCTCGTATCAATTTTAGATTACTTAATGATTTCATCATACTGTTATGCTAATGAATTTTGCAACAGAGATAAGATGAGTTTATTTGACCAATAAACCCAGGTAGAATAAAAGTATTATTTAATGCTGTTGACTCCACAGACATGGTTATTTAGCCAAACCAAATGGAAACCAGCTTTAATATCAAATATTTTCTCAGGTCACATGATTCTGAAAAGCATTTGGATTATTTTGGAAAATTCTTATATAAGTGCTTGTTTTAAAACCAATTTAAGAGTGCTTTAAAAAATAAATTAATAATATCATTAGAGTCAGAAAATACCACACAGCATATATAAACATACAGATAGACACAAACAAAAGCCTCCTAACTTTCATTTTAAAATGACTGCCATAAGATGGGTAAGAATGTAAAAGAATAGTCGGATCTTAACTGTTTCTGGCAGATGGACTAACCTAAGGTTATCTGCATAGATGGCTAACGCTTTTCCTTATTAATATCTGTGGATAAAACAATTAAGATTTGTGTTTGTCCTTGGCAAGGGAGCCTTGGGGCCAGAGAAGCAGTCCAGTCTGTCCTTTTAGAAACACCCTCGTTGCCTGGCTGGTGTGGCTCAGTGGTTGAGCATTGACCCATGAACCAGGAGGTCATGACTCAATCCCCAGTAGGGAATATGCAGGAAGCAGCCCATCAATGATTCTCATCATTGATGTTTCTATTTCCCTCTCCCTTCCTCTCTGAAATCAATAAAAAACAACAAACAAACAAAAAACAGCAACACACTTGTCTCCCATTTTTTTCTTCAGTCTTAGGAATGGGGATGAGAAAGGCATCTGGGCTTTGCATTGCTTCTGGAGCTGCATTCCTGGTTTTGCAAAGATTTTTAAGATAAGAAAAATTGCTCTCAAAAGTTAAGCTGTAACTTAAGTGACATCACAGGTTGACCTACCTGTCTCAGGTGGCTTTGAAGGGTGTATGTGGACATGTTTGTACCAAGATGTAGTGGGCACAGCATTTCAAACAATGGAGCATTTTTTGACATTTGGGTCCTGGTAGTAATAGGAGAGTTACAACCTCCCATTGAGTAGTCTTTCTTGCATTTAGTTGCTCTGAAGGAGGATAGCAGTTAGAAGAAACTGAGAGAGAGAGAGAGAGAGAGAGAGAGAAAGAGAGAGAGAGAGAGAGAGACAACTGCAAACATGGAAGAACCAGGAATCCCTTAACTTTCCCCTCATCCCAGCCAGCCCTGCCCAGGAGAATGGAGCTTTCCATTAAACTTGTTCTAGATACTGGCTCTCCACTTTTGATAGGTGCCTTACCTCATGCCCACCTTCAATCTCTCTTCCCTTCTAGAACCTGGCTCTTTCCAGGCATCTTAGGTCAGCAACCTAGAAACAAAGGTTTAACTCTCTAGAAACCTGTGAGGCAAGCTTTTCTGTATCAGGTCTCTAACCATTTCCCCCTTGCCCGGCAACATAGAGGCCAGAGAAGCAGATGGAGAATTGAGATTCTCTAGTTAGACTCCCCTGTTTGGGAGTCCTGAGAACTCTCCCCTTTTGCAGATCTCTGCTGTCAGTTTACATTTATAAGGGATTTCTTCAATCTTCTCATTCCAGAAACCTGCTGGTCCTCTATGATGAGGTTTTCCCTTGGAGACTTTTGTGGTTGCTGAGGAGCTCACTGTATATGAAACAAGGTGAACATAGGGGACAGAGGAGAAGATTGAGGGCAGAGCTGGGAGGGGCTGACGAGGGAGGGACTTTGGCTTATTTTTGTCAAGGGAACTGAGTATCTGGGATTGGGGGCGGGGGTCATTTTTAACCCAGTTATCCAAACTGGCAGAGGTTTTTGGAGCAGCAGATCTCAGAGGTAGGAGAGCTTCCTGTCTCTAGAATTAGAGAAACAAGCTCCAGCCCCCTTTTCACAATGACTGGAAGCCACCAGCACAGAGTGTCTGGGGAGATGGAGAAGTCGAGCCAGTCTAGCTTTGGGATCAGAGCTTCATCACCGAGTTAAAATAAAGCTACTGAGGAAGGATGAGAAAGAAGAGAGGACTTCTGGTCCTGGATTAGATTCTAAGCCAGAGGGTCCTCTGAGCACGTGCATGCACACGTACACACACACACACACACACACACACACACACAGTCACACACACGCACACACATACACACACAGTCACACACACCTTACCCCCATAGCCACATACCTACAGTCACAAATAGTCACACATAGAGTCACACACACATGCAAGGAATTGGGCCACTCTGGGAGATTCCCTTCCTTACGTATTGGCATGGGCATGGCATTTTCATATGGTTATGTCTTTGTTTGACAAAACCCCCTATGAGATACACATGATTAAACCAGTGTTATAAGTTAATTCACCCAAGAGGACACAGGTAGTCAGTGGCCAGATTAAACTGATGTCTAGGTCTTTGTAAATGCAAAAGTCATCCTATTCTTATTATATTGAGCTCCCTCTCACAATTTGAAATTACAGTGCAGTCTTTGTGACCAAACTCTGCTTCTAGAATTCAGGACTAACATCTAACCTGTAGCTCAGCTAAGCCCAGGTGGATGAGCAAGCGATGCCCTTGGGGGTTTCTGAAGGGACAGGAAGAAGGGGTGATTTGTGAGTCCCTTCAGGCCAGTTGGCAGGGTTCCCAACTCACCTTAACTGTTCAGATGCCCTTTTAGACATTCTGCTTCTGCAGGAAAAGTCAACAGGATCTGCACAGTGGCACATGCCATAAATGTGTCTCAGGACAGGAGACAGGCTGTTCTTTCTGGTTTCATAGACTAAATCATGTCCTTGTTTCAGAGGCCCATTTATTCCTCCTCTCTTCTCTTGCTTGCCATTTCAACGACCTCAATCATGCAAAACAATCATTGTTGTTGAATTTTCATTTGCCAGTCTGGCACTGTACTGATCCAAACACCCCCTACCCGCCACCCTCACTTCTCACTTCAACACTATTTTCTGCCTTGTGGCATCTGCAAGTCAGATTGGACTCCAGATACTTGCCTAGTTAGGTCTGTGGGACTCTAGTTCTATTGGCGAATGGTTGCTGGCATACCCCCCCCCCCACCACCA
>NW_006294067.1:346345-349485 GCF_000327345.1 Myotis davidii
ACACAGAGCTCCCTCCCTTTCCCTATAAATGTCTGCCTCTGAACCCTGCACGCATTTGGGAAAAATTAATTTAGAAAAATAATTGATATGGGACATATGGTATTTTGGCCCGCGTTCTTCATTCCAACTCTTTGGGGATGAGCCGTTCATCCTGGTTTGCCCAGAACTTCCTCAGTTTATACTGAATTCTTGTGTCTTGGGAAACCCTGGTTCCAGACAAAGCAGAGAAAACCTTATTCCCCTTCTGTCTCAGCTTCTAGTTCTCATGACAATTTCCAGGTGCCTTGGTTGGCTGTGAATGGGATGCTGCCAGGGCAGTACTAAAATAATCCACTCCAAAATTGTTCTTTTCCTTCAGACTTAAGATGGCAAAATTGATCCACTTTTTTACTTTCCTTCTCTCTGTGAAATAAATGAATAAAAAAAGAAACAATCAACAATAGCACAATGCATAGCAAAAAGAGAGAGATTACTTTATCATAAGGCCCCCCTCTTTTTTTCTTTTTCCCTAGCTCCATAAACAAAGACTTAAAAATTTATTATTTATGGACATCTTTATTTATGCTCCCCCCTGCTTCAAATATCACTTTGGTGCTGAGCTATCTCAGTATCGAGCTCTGACTTCATTCCTGAGCTCTTGACCCTGATTCCAATTGCCTGTCATTCACTTCCATTTGGATGTGCCATTAACATTTTAATGCAGTGTACTCCAAACCTATTCTACTCAAATAATCTCTCCCGCCTATTGCTGCTACCATTTCCGTGGTCCGTCAGGTATGTAAAGTAGAGCCTCTTCTTTGTATGGAGCAAGATAGATAGAAAGGTGGATCAATCAGCCATCAGGTCACTTGGAGGTCTTCCTCCACTCCATCCCCATGCACCCTTCTTCCTTTCTTTCTTGGCCACATTTGTTCACACCCTTAAAATTTTTTACTGTGATAAAACTACAATAGCTTCCAACTGCTGTCTCTATGTTCTATTCCTTCCAGTTCAAATAATCTTAAAAACTACCACTAAATTAATCTTTGTAGGGATACTCTGATTGGGCCACTTTATTGTTCAAAAATCGACACAACTCTCTGACCTACCAAGGTATAAAAATTCCTCAATCTGGCATTCAAGGCCTTCTACCCTGTCACTAACTTGCATTTACAGGTGCACCTACTGCTCTCTTATATAGACCCTATACCTCTTAGCCACAGTGGGCTTTTCATTGATCCCTAAAGATGCTCCACTAACAGAGCTTTGTGCATTCTCTCAGTCCTTCTCAATGCCTTTGCACGGTTCACATTTCCACTTATATGTCACCTGTATCCCTTGAGGTGTGGTGCATATACTCCCTCTGTCTGAAATATATTCTAGTCCTTCTAAATTGATGTCATAATACACGTTTTAAATGCTTGGTACTTTGAGTGTGCCTTTCTTAGGGTACCTACTTCACTTTACCTGGCATTGTAGTTTTCTGCCTGCCTTGTGTTCAGGTTCTGATGAAACATTAAGCTCATGGAGGACTAACCTCTGTAACACCTGGTTGTGCATATCACAGGTGTGCAGTAAGAACTTGATCTCTTGAGTGTTGAAAGATGGGTAGCATTCAGAAAGGAGCTAGGTGTTGATGTACTTACAGACGTGACTGAAAGTGGTCAGGACAGAGAAAAAGATAACTTACTTCAAATATGGTGAGAAGACCAGTGTGGCTAGAGCAAAGGATTCTGAATAAAATATCAGGAGGTCAATGTTAAAAAAAATAAATTGGAGCCAGATTGTAAAAGGCTAACTTGGGCTCACACCAGTCACTTAAAGTGCAACAATCTACCATGATGTGTTGCTGGACTTTCATTTAAACTCTGTGACAGTTTCCTCTTTGAAATTTGCCCAAACTGGGTTCCTCACAAGTATATTTAGTGAGGAATAGACAGGATTTGGTTGTTGTTCCGCTGTGAACTATTATTTTAGGCTCTATGACATGCAGGAACAAAATGTAGTTATCTGTCCTTTCCTTGACCTTGGGTTCTGTGACCAGGAACTAATGATTGACTAAGGTGCTTAAGCTCAGTCACTGATGCTTTAAACACCCTGTACTTTGGCAGTATGTCAGAGTCAAGCACAATTAGGATAGTCTTTTGAAAGGTAATATAATTTCAAAAAGATGTTTTTTAAAAAATTAAAGTGAAACATAACATATGTTTAAAAAAATCAAATAATGCTAAAAGACTTGTACTGAAAAGCCATAAACCACCACCTTTTCCAGTCCTCTTTCACAGAGAATGCCACCTTCAACTTTTCTGTTACCTATTTCCACACCTCTTAATGATAAGCTTATACTGCTGTTGATTGGCTTTTCAATTTTAGGTACGTTCTATTCACTTTCTATTATGATAGATATGGATTTAACTCTTTTAGACCCCACTTCTCCCTCTCATCCTCCCCCAAATTATTACCATTTAAATGAAATTATTGATAAGTGACTATATAATTTTACTATGAAAATTTTATTCATTATGAAGTTAAGTATGATTTTATTCCATTTTTAGATTAGATGTTGCATTTTGCAAAATAAAAGCAATATCTTTTTCACTTGTGTGAACTTATATATACCTATTTTTAATCCTTATCACATATCTTTACTTGTCATATAATCCATAGAAACTTTTTTTTTTTTTTTGAAAACTTCATCCTGGAGTTCTGTATCTTCCTGCTTCCCTCTGAGCTGGCCATTCTATCCAATAGTGAATGTTAAGTTGATGGGGGTAATTAAATATAAGAACAATTTTCAAGATTAATAAATAGAAAGCAAAGTAGCTGATGAGGTTCATATGATTAAATAAAGGAAAATGAGTACTCATAATGAAAAATAACTCAAATGACAATCAGAATATGAGCTCAGAGCTTCGTGTTATACTTTGAGTTCATTGAGGTCCAGGTTTGTGCTATATTTTTTTCTATCTCCAGTTTCTGGCACAGAGTAGAACTTAAGATTCATCATGGACTAGATGAATATGACCAGGAGATCTGGGAGAACAAAAGGAACTCTAATTTTGACAACCTTGGGACCTGACTCATGGAAGGCACATCTCCTCACTCTCAGCACTGGTTGGGCCACCTGTGAAGAAGCGTGCTGAGTTCTGAGCAATGATTCT
>NW_006294067.1:349511-352356 GCF_000327345.1 Myotis davidii
GGACCTCAGAATAAACTATAGGCAACCAGTTGTAGAAGGTGGAAAATGGAGACACGGAGGCGAGGTGTCCTAGTGTCAGGAGCCTGTCCCAAACTACACAATTTACGTAGGCTCCGGGGGAAAAGAAAGGTTATCTAAGAATATTGTCCAAGTTCAATTTTAGAATAATGCCAGGCATGGCTGGGGTGTAGCCTGCAGGCATAGGCATATGAGTGTTATCCAGTCAGGTAAACTTCCTTGATCTCCAAGATACCTTGGAGAGGGGTGAGAGGACAGGATAGGGCAGCATGCCTATCATCACTGCAGCAACCACCTATCCTTGGAAGCAGAGAGTGAATGAGATGACCTCTGGCAAGTAGAGAGAAATGAGGAGAAAAAGGAAAAGGAGAGGAGTACTGAATTAGGATTCTCAGCCCCCTGCGGTGGCCAATGATTCTGTAGTAGCACTGATGAGAATTTGGGAAAAAAAAGTTCTCATCATCAAAATGTTTGAATCTGCTTCTGGCCTTCACTGTGTGGGTTCACCTTCGGGCTTCTCCTGTGCCAGGAGAGGATCTCTCCTCTTCCATTAGGTAGAGAAGAGAAGTGAGGCTGGCTAGCTCATCTACTAAAGGAAGTACACTTCCTTCTCCATAGGCCAGTGGTTGGCAAACTGCGGCTTGCGAGCCACATGCGGCTCTTTGGGCTCTTGAGTGTGGCTCTTCCACAAAATACCATGTGCAGGTGCGCATGTACAGTGCTATTGAAACGTCACAGCCCATGTGCAGAAGTCGGTATTTTGTGGAAGAGCCACACTCAAGGGGCCAAAGAGCCGCATGTGGCCCGCAAGCCGCAGTTTGCTGACCACTGCCATAGGCAAAGGTACCGAGGTACCGCATCCCTGGATATAGAGGGTGAAAACTAAGGCAGAGAGAAAAGAGAAGTAGATAGCTTTAGCTGCTCACCATATTCCCCTCTGATATGAATTTGTGCAACCACTTATAATGAGTGATGGGGCAGGGAGTGAGGAATAATGTTCAAGTACAAGTGCTTATGATCTCACGTGTTAACTGAGTGCCTGTGACCACAGTCTGATGTGCCTGCTCATGTGTCTATGTTTGGTGTTTCTAAAATAGTCGTTTCTCTCTACATGGATCTGTGGGTTCCAATACATGGGTGCTGACCATCTGCATCCCCGGAAACTGTGTGTATTGTGCTTTGCCTCATTTCCATATGCTGTCCCGTGAAGTCCAAGCCCAGAATAAATATCCGGCTGCTGGCCGATGCCAAAAAAATCCTTGGGCTGAATCACTTAGGACATTGGGCTAGTCCCAATATTGTTTTTGGATGACCTTAGAGACATGAATCTTTGGGACAGAAGTTTAACCTTGTGACTGTTAGCCATAGAATAGCCTGGGCAGGACAAGGTCACCCCACTAGATATCAAAAAAGAAGGAACTGTTTCTCTAAACTCCTGAGTGAGCACCCCAAGAAAAATACTCCTCTGAGTATTTTTTCAACCAGGCAGATGATCCAGATGAGAGATGTCTACCTGTCTTTCTAATCTCATGACCATGTTAGGGGATGGGACAGAGTGAGGTAAGGACATGCTCCTCACTGAGCACTGAGGGAAATGGCTATGAACCAAAGAGGGAGAAATGTGAATGGAGGTGAGGTGGTAGGGATGAAGGATGTGTCTGTCACGGTCAGCTGCACTGGGATTACTGCATAAGCCATACATCTGATGTCACCACCAGTTAATAGAATCCAAAAATTCCATAAGGTTTTAGCCTATCATTCACCATCCTACTTTATCCATGAGCTCATTCTGTAACAGCCGTGGGCAAACTACGGCCCGCGGGCCAGATCAGGCCCGTTTGAAATGAATAAAACTTAAAAAAAAAAGACTGTACCCTTTTATGTAATGATGTTTACCTTGAATTTATATTAGTTCACACAAACACTCCATCCATGCTTTTGTTCCGGCCCTCCGGTCCAGTTTAAGAACCCATTGTGGCCCTCGAGTCAAAAAGTTTGCCCACCCCTGTTCTATAATCTGGAATGTCTGGGTTTCTGCAGGGAGGGATATAGGTTTGAGGGGATAGCTGCTTTCTTCCTTGGAGGCAATACTGTCTATTTTTGGCAATATATGCCTAAGGTATGGAGGATCTTCTGAGTGCTTTCAGAGATGATCTTGGTATGTGGTTAATGCTGATGACCAAAGCTGGAAGGATTACATTAGTTACTAGCTGGAAGCCAATCACCTCCACCACAGCAATTCATTAAGAGCAAATCTCCACATTCTTGATGTGTGTGCACAGTAAAATCACCTGGGAAGCCTCACCCAGACCTGTTAATTACATCAGAATTTCTAGGGGTAGCCTAAATACATCTTAGAAGTGGTTGTAATATGTAGCCAGGGTTTCAAAACACCAAAATCATAGAACCCCTCAGTCTAGAAACATGAACCCAAAATATTCAAGAGATACCTAGATATTGAAAGAGAAACAGAAAAGGAGATGATGTCTCCTTTGTCCATATGAAATGCTGGATTTACTCTCACCATATTGAATTTTTATGATATTCAGTGGGCATGTCTGAAAACTGAGTTGGGCCAATGAGATGTTCTCTCTCAGGAATTGGAAGGGAGACACAAAGGCAATGGTTCAGAGTAAGCTGGGGCATGGTGGTCATTATGAGTCTATGGTAACCTACAGATTTATCAGGTAGGAGAGACTCAGAGCAAATTGGTCAGGAGAGGGAAAAGGATGAAAGAACAGTTAGAGAAGCAGGAGTCTCATGGGGGAGAGAGACAGGGGAGGATTGTCAGTCCTCAGAGATTCTTCACCTTGTTGAGTCTTTCCCT
>NW_006294067.1:352369-354096 GCF_000327345.1 Myotis davidii
CCTATATTGCTGTGGAAGAATCTTAACTATGCCTCGACTTTCAAGGAGGGGTTCAGGATCTGAAGGAGAGGCCAACACACAAATGAAAATACTGTACAAGAAATATGAGTTTAGAAGGTATTGAGGGCCAGGTGGAGCCTCTTTCTTGAAGAGACACACTGAGACCTGGCCTTATCTGCTTTTTATTCAGTTTTAGATACACATCTTGCCTTCAGTAAAGCACGGCAAACAGGTAGCAGACAGGCCGTCTCTAAGGTCAGTAAAGATCAGTAGGGTCCAGTAAACATTTACTTGGAGGCTATCAGGTCAGGAAATTGCTTTGAGCCACCACTATCTCAACACCAACAATCAGTGCTTAGTGTCAGCCCTGCTAACACTCAAGGTCCATCGGCCTTCTGCATTCCTTGGTGCGCTCTCATGATAGTATTGGCAAGCAGTGCCTTCCCACATACTGGTAACTAGAACTCTGATTTAGAATCATAAGTGAAAGATGCTGTTCCCTTTCATATCTTCAAGCCTGGCATATACTTGTCTCCCTGTCTGGAATGCCCTTCCCTTTCCTCTCTGTCACTCAAACACTTAATCCTGTTTTAAGAACGGATTGAATGTCACTCCTATTTGATCCCCCAGAACAAGCTATAGCCCACTCTTTGCTGACTCTTTGCTGACACAGGATTTTGCTCCTATCTCTATTTATTCTTTTACATGTTAAATTATAATTTTCTCTTTGTCTCCTCTACTCAGTTTTGAGCCCCTTGAGGATAGAGGTTATGTCTGATTTATATTTTTCACCATATCTTAAAGATCAATTGGGCCTGAGTTTGTTGAACTTTCTGTTTTCTCATATGCTCAGAAGAGGGTTGACAAATATAAATCTTTCCAGAATTGGATCTTAAGCTTGCCCCAGGTAATAAGTAATTTCCCCAGGTAATTTATTTTAAATATCTACTAAAGACCCTTAGCAAAAACTTCTCCTCTTCTGTCTCCAAGCATAATGCTCTCATAGAAAACGTAAAAGGGATCTAAGACATAAAAAATATTTATTAGTTTATTAAACGAAACCTGTTTTATTATTTAATGTTGATATGCCTATCCAGTGGTCAGCAAACTGCGGTTCACGAGCCGCATGCGACTCTTTGGCCCCTTGAGTGTGGTTCTTCCACAAAATACCACGTGCGGGCGTGCACATAAATTGCGATTGAAACTTCGTGGCCCATGCGCAGAAGTCGGTATTTTGTGGAAGAGCCACACTCAAGGGGCCAAAGAGCTGCATGTGGCACGCGAGCCACAGTTTGCCGACCACTGGCCTATACAAACAATTAAAATGAGCCAGTTAGCATAACTGCCCAAAACATTAGATTTTGAAATGAAAATTTAGTTGTTACTATAGTGACACAGTTGTTCTTATGCACAATGACTTGTATTACATCAGTGGTTGTGTAAATACTTGCCACTTGGAGTCAAAATGGAACTGTAGTTTGTGTACCTGCCTGAGCCAATTGTGTGATACCTATGACTCTATTTCGAACTCCATGGACAGCATATAGACTTCTTATTATAGTGGGAGTTTTTTGGCTGCAATTCTTGATTTATGACTGGATGCCTTCCTGAGGGGGTAGTGGGTCCTGTGTTATAATCCATTATTGTCCAATCAGAAAGCCAGTAATGAGCCAAACTGAACCCACTGAATTGAAAGTACTTTAAAATGTAAAACCTTTTCTCTTATT
>NW_006294067.1:354196-368200 GCF_000327345.1 Myotis davidii
TATTTCCTGTGTATGTTTTTTGCAAAACACATAAGGATGTTTTGTGTGCTGGTGCTTTTATTTCATTTATTATTTTAATTTTTTGAGAGAATAGATTTACATGACTTTGTAGGAAACAGTATAGAAATATATCATGTACCTTTAACCTAGTTTCCCCCAATAGTAATAACTTGAAAAGATAGTACAATATCATATTTTGATAGTTTCATATACATAGGAACATATAACATGACCCCTGCAGATGCATAACTTTATTTGGGGACAGTAGCAGAAAAGATGAGAAAGTTGATGGGAAATGTAGTCTATAATCTGTGGTACCTGTGGCAGAGTTTCAACTTCACTTCTTTATTGTAACACCTCCCACATTGCTTTCCTAGTCCAAGCTTACATGGTTCTTGCTCTGGCTAGGGGAAATGGCAAGGGAGTATGAGATAAATTGTGAAAGAATGAGAAATAACAAACAGGCAGTCCAAATTTCATGAGAGGAAAACATTGTGTGTGTGTGTGTGTTTAAATTTACACCACACCTCCACAGAGAAGAATGGGGTGAAGTTTCCCAAAATGTCTTAGGGCTACATAAACCTAAAACTGAACTGAAAACATAGTCTTCTATCTTTTAATACTTGTAATTAAACAAAACTGAAGAACAATAAATTTAGCTTAGAAAAAAGTGTTCTGTGTTGAAAGTTGATGCTTTGGAAAAAGTTGATCAAGAAGTAGAGAATGAAGACAGAATGGGAAATTTCTTGGTCCTCTGTGAGGATCTTCTGCACATAGCCAAGGGGCTGATTCCTCTGAGGTTACAAAATGATAACTATAATTTTCTTTGGGTAGATGGCCACCAGGTTATTATTAGTTCTATTATCTGGTAATGAGAAAAAGCATAAATTATTACTAAAAGAAATTATTTTTCTTTTTTCCTTGTTATACACATTAACTACCACTGCTCTTATACATGGTGGTCTTGGCGTGGGTGGTTTCAGGAGAATTGAAAGGAAGTAGAGATGAGTGCTATCTGAGCTTAGAAGTCTGGGGCAAAAGAAGACTTAAATGTGAGTGTGACAAAGAATGCCTGAGAACTCTAAGAGGTGAAAGGGAAGGTAGGGAGGTGGGAGGGGGAAAGCAGGTACCTGGAAAGAGGTTTATCAGCTAATTCTCAACTTGAGCTCCTATATGAGGAGAGATGAATGTGTTAGGGAGGGATGGAGATCACCAGGCCCCTTATGCTTATAAAACATTTGTGAATTTTGTTCACAATTGCAGTCTTCTTATCCTGTAACTTGGACTTGAATTGTCCAGACCCGAATTTCCTGAACAAAAGCTGCTATTACCTTAAATTCTTGAAATTTCCATTTATTTCCAAGTGTATGTCCTAAATAATATAAAATCACTTGCCAGGAAGCTAGTCAGACATACATAATTTTGCTGTAATAAGTGTTTAGCATCCTTTTGGGAAAGCCTAGCTCCTGCACAGCAGTCTCACTGACAGCGTGTGTGATGTATGGTGATAATGATGCTTCGTTTCTCTAGAAAGGAACTGATAAGTAAGAGCCGAGCGAGGAGCCGCGGAGGCTGCCTCTTCAGGAGGTTCTGTGGGGGTGCTTGGGATGTAGAAAATTCTTAATGAACATTTGATTCTCATTACAGAGTAATTTAATTTTCTGAATATCTAAGAGCAGCAGTATACTAGCTCCTTTATTACTTCTCATGGATTTATATTTTCCTGCTAATTTCATTGTCTTCTTTCCTCCCAACCTCTACTAGTATAAGATGTGGAAGTGGGTCTGGCTCTTGTATAATCTAAGTTCCTGAGTCCTAAATGGAAGATCAAAATGAAATGGCATTAGCAGTTGGAATATTTATGATAGTGGAAGGAGAATGGAAAGTTCTTATACATGTAGGATGTAAGGTGATGCAGCATTTCTAGGGGAGGAAATGACTAAGCAGTAGTTCCAAGGAGAGAGAACCTGGCATGATGAAGGGATAAACGGATTGCTTGATTAGGAACAGACTTTCTGTTGGTATGCTGAATGGGAGCATGGATGAGGAATGTGCTTTGACCAGGGGAGAGCAGAAAGCAGTTATAATGGAGCTTCTGCCAGAGTGAGGTTTGTGAATTTGATTTGAGGATTAAGAAGGAACACGAGTCAGGTTTGAGCTGGTGCTGCTACTGCTATGTACCTTTGTTACCTGGAGGGCTGTGGAGGAAGGACATCTGATGTACGGTCCAGCCTTGGGCTCAAATCAATCATTGTGGGTAAAAGATCCAGGGCCCCAGTCATGCTTATCTCACAGAAACATGACTCATATTTCCTTTGAATTCTGCCTTCAGATTTTTTTCTTCCAGAGCTTAGACATATGTTCATGGGACTGTCATGGAATTAACCCTTGAGACAGATGTACTGTGCTTTTTTTTTTTTTTTACCCTCAAAAATTCTTACGTAAATTTGTTATGCAAATAGAAGTTCACTGAGCTTGGGGTATTGTCTCACATATAGATGGGGACCATACTCTGTAAACCAGATCTTTGAATGGGAAAATCTAGTCCATATCAGGTGATGGGGAGTTAAAAGAGCAAAAAGGATGCTTACGGGACCCAGAGAAGAGAACCCAATGGGAAGCAGAAGAGTTTTGAAAAGAGGATGGATGGAGAATAAAGAAGAAAAGGCAAGGAGAGTAGGAAGCCTGGATTCTAAACAGTGGACTCCGAAGTATAATTTCTAGTTAAAAATCAACAAGTTCATTATTATTATGTGCAACTGAAAGCCATCTCACCATATGTGCATAGGGTATGATATCGAGGTGAACCATACTGTATCTTTTGGTTGTATGAAAACCCTAATAGTGGGAAAATAGGTTGCTCCTCTTTGGTTCTACCAGGAAAGTTCAGAAAGTTCTAGAATAAGAGAAGAAGTGTATCAACATGGGATATAATTGAGAAAAGTTGGAGAAAGAGAAAATGGTTAAGTTCAATAGAAGCTAAGTACCAGGATTAAAAACTTCCTGTTTTGATGATAAAATGGACTAGGACATCCCCAAGTGACTTCTCAGTGGTTATGCCAGTTCTTGGGATGGGCTGAGGGTGTTCTATAATCTTTGTTTAAAAGACACTCTCTACTCTCAGGCTATTTCTAGCTGATAGGCCATTCATTCCAGGATAAAATAAAAATGTTGTTTAATTTTGTTCTTTTCTTCTATATTTGAACATGCAACCAACCAGCTTAAGTTCAGTGAGCTTTAGATTAAGACTAAAGATGCCCCACCCTTACTATTACTAATGATTACATTTTTGAGACATACTTTTTTTTTTTATCACAGGCATCATTACTTTTCAGTTTTCTATTCTTACTTTGTAATATTTTTCATGAAAATAACTGCATAGACAAAAAGTGAACTGTTAAGAGGTAAGGAATCCATATGTGATACTTGAAATGTTCATAGATCAGAAGCCAAATGAACTTGACAATGTGAAAGTTGAATTAGGTATGTCAGTGTAGAGCATGTGCTATGAGTCTAGAGTACCCAAATCAAAGATCACCTATTCTCTGTTCTTTGTTGTTCAAACCCAGGTACCACTAAGCAGATGTGGGCCCTACAATAAGGCTTCTTCTGTTCCATCAGGGAGGGATAAAAATACCAATAACAGCCTCATTATAGTTTTTGAGAGGATCAAGTGAGACAGTGCCCATGGGAAGCACATGATGTACGTGTCATTGCCATGAAAAAGAGCTAGTGGCAATGGAGGAGGAGGACTATATAATTCCATGAGTTTTTAGGCACTGAAGGTGATGTGCATCCTTGGGTTGGTGGAGAAGTCAGGGAAGCTGGTCTTCTCCATAAGCTTATGTAATATACAAAAATCACAAATAATGTGAGTGTGTTTGTATAATTACCACTTTGTAATTGTAAACAGGTACTCAGTCCTTGTTTTGGTATCAGTTAATATTTTTCTCTGGTTACCATGGCCATGATTCCTTTATCAGTGGCTTTCTCTCCCCTCACTAGCAACTCAGGAAAGTGCATTTAGAATTCAAGTTCCTAAACGAAGGCCCTGAGAGAAGATGCTCTAAAGATCACGCTTAGGCAGGAGAGCGAACCCCACCCAATATCTTGATACTCAAGCCCTGGTCCTTTCTTTTTATTTAAAAGAGATGTTTTTACTACTTTGGCATTTCTCATTCCTAGTTTATAAGAAAACAAGACTGTTGGACCCAGTTTTGCCCTCCTGGGTAACCAGCGATCAGAAGAATTCTTAGTTCCTATCTTTGTTCCTGAATTGTCTGTGTTTAAAGAAACTGATGTCGAACTCCTGCCCCCACTCCCTCTCCTGCTCATCTCAGAGCCCAGAGCCCAGCACTGTCAGGGCTGCACTGAGCTCCATTCCCACAGGAGACAGGAGGGGCTGAGAGAGAGCAGTCACAGCTCCTCAGGAGCCCCCTGGGGACTCTCAGTCACCTGCTTGTCCCCTGGAGCTCACATTTCCCAAACTGGAGACAGACATGGGATGTACCCAAGTCCTCACTGGAGGCAGCTGCCTCTTGGAAACTACACTCATGCCCCTGTTCAACCTTGTTGGAGACACTGAGAGTATAGAGGAGAGTTGAAGGCTTTGCCTCTGCTGTGCACCTTGGTCTCAGATCTCCACCAGGAGTGCTTTACAGCAGGAGGAGGGCAGAGTGTCTCCATCCCGGTGCTGTGCTATCTTTGGTTACTGCAGACTGCCCCAGAAGTCCCAGGCTTGGGAACTGTGCCTGCAGGGAGTTTGAAAGTGATGTCCTTACTCCACTCAACCCATTGCACTTGTCCTGTTGTCCACTGCATGCCAGCCACCACCACCACTAAGTCCTGCATCTGGACCTGGGCAAAAGAATGGGACCTGGCACTGGTGAGTCCCCTTGGTCTCCGCCATGCCCCTTTCACTGCCTTCATAGCACTTGTCACACTGTGCCATTTTAAACTTATTTTCCGTCTGTTTTCCAGCTTGGCTGTATGGCCTGGGACTAGTTTGTTCACCACTCTGTTCCTTGAGCACCAAGAGTATCTGGCACAGTCAATCATATTTTTCTGAATGAATGAATGAACAAATGAATGAATGACACAGTTGCCTGTGTTCCCTTGCTCACTGTGCTAGTGCTCACTATTTTGAGTAATGATGGATTTCATCATAACAGGACTCTACTCCCTGCGTTGGTCTCATCTTGCCTTCCCTTTGAGAACAAGCTAGGGTCTTCTGTCCAACCCCACCCTTTCTGCTCTTTCCTCGGAGGCCTGAGCTCAGGGAACGCTAGCCCCTTGTTCCTTCCTGATGTGTCTCTGACCTCTCCTTGAGCCTTCATAGACCCTTGGCCACGTAGGGTCTTCAGTATCATTCTTTGTCTCTTATTTTGCTGCCAGCTGGTTTGCTCACCCTAATGTGCTGTTTATCTATGTCCTTTGCCTTTCACATGCTCCCTGCAAAGGCCTGTGAACTGTAAGGGGATATTCAGGTGTTTTTTTCTGCCCACTTTGTCCCATTTCCTACCCCACCCTTTCCTTCACTTGAGAAGCTCGGCATGTCCCAGGACACTGATGATCAAAATCACTACTACAAGCAACCATGGTGATGGGACTGCTACCCTCTCTGCGTTCTCAATTATTAAAAAAAGAAGTCATTTTCCAGGGTGGGAAATTTGAATCAAAAGTCAAAAAGCATGGGAATAATTCAGCCAGGAGACTTGAGAGGGTTGATGTGGAGAGAAAAAGATACATAACAAGCAGGGAGCTTTTAACTGGGTTCTAAGTCTCTCAAGGATTATTAACATGCAGAGAGAAGATGATTACATCTGCTACTTGACATTTTAACAGAGATCTGACCTGCCAGATAGATGTGCAGCATGAAGGATTTGGGTAGAGATGGGCAGGGTCTCTTACCAGTAAGGACCTTTACTAGGAGTGAGGGAGGGAAGCTGAGGACACACAGAAGAGCCTAGACTGTCAGGTGCATATAATGTATGACCCAGTCCAAAACATGCACTAAATGGCCAGCCAGAGCCCTGGCCAGTCTGCCTTGTCATAGGTAAAACTGCGCTGGGCCTCTTTCATGGGGCACTGCATCATCTCTGATTGGAGAAGTTGAGTTTGTTTCATGTTCTATACCAGGGGCTACCACAGAGGCTGCACTGAGGAAATCTCATCTGTAGAAGACCCTGATACAGAAGAAAATCTTTCCTGCATTCAAGTTAAATTTTATTGATATTAATTTTGCATGTATTCACCAATCAGTTTTGTAAAATAAAATCTTCAGGTGTACATTTATTCAACAAGTAAAGCAGGTCCTAAAACCTGTTCCAGGATCTGTGGGCTCCAAATCGCTGAGTTGGAGTTCGGGGAGCAGTGGCTCAGGGTCTTGAAGCAACATGAAGGGATAGGCATGCTTTATGGACAAAGAGGGAGCACTAGTCACCAACGCTGAGAGGGGAGGCAAGATCTTCATCAGAAAGAGAAAAGCCTGAGGGTGAAAAGTACAGCAGACTGGAGAGAGGTTGGTAGGAGGAAGCCAAGTGGGGCTGGGTTGAGGGTGTGAATGGGGTTGTGGTGGGGGCCGGCTTGGAAAGGATGTTAGCTAGTCTAGCATGGGGTGGAGCAAAGCCTGCTGCACTGAACGGAATACTCCTGACCTCAAGGTAGTCCCTGAATTAGCACTCTCATGTCTGATTACAGGATTCCAAATGATGTAGATCGCAGAACCTCTGGATGTGATGTCGTGGAAACCTGCAGGGTAAGAAAGATGCTCTCTGGTTGGCAGTGATCCTGAATAAAACAAAAGAGGCCCATGGGTTGAATTCCTTATTCTTGCTCAAAGATTTCTAACACCCGCAGAATGTGATACACGTCAGTAGGAGGCTGAGATCACAGGCAGGGAGTGGAGACCCATCAGTCTTCCGGGTCTGGTATCTTAGATTCCTTGGGAGAGATGGGGCCCTGGGGGCTGGGCCTCTAACTGCAGGAACATTCGGGGCCCAGGTTAAATTCTTTCTGCCAGGAAAGGACATACTCCTTATTGATGGACAATAGCTAGTCATGGGAATTTCCTCTTTCATACATTCCTTAACTTACCACTTACTAAATCCTTTCTCTATTTGCAGTCCTGTGTGATCGGCTTTGAGTCCGGTGTCCAGAGATTGATATGGCACAGTGTTTGAAAATGTAGAAGATGCCACACATTTGGCATTTGATTGCTGTAAACAAATAGGTGTTACATTTAGAAAACCTGGGTTCAAATCCCAGCTGTATAGTTATTATCTGTATGACGCAGGGCTGAGATCTTTAAACATCCCAAGCCTCAGTTTTTAACCTCCTGTGATATGTAGATGCCGCTATCACAGCCTTGTTGGGGTGTAGCACTGGGGTTCAGTGCATGGTGGGCAGTCGGTGAGTGAGGTTGACCCACTCACTGCCCCTTATCCACAGTTCTGTAATCAAGCTCTTTTACAACTGAGTTTTCTTTTCTGATTTTGTGTCAGACTAACTAGGCAGCTAAACCTGATCTGAGCTTATTTTATAGCCTTTATTTAATTTAGTGTGAGTATTCATGTATGTTGCTGCAGAAATAGTATTCTATTTGATTACAGGGTTCTGTCCTGACTCTTCTGGGATTAGATTCTGAAACACCCCTGGTCTCATCTTACCTTTCTGAAAAGAAGTTGTCAGGCCATGAGTGCCCCATTGTTTTCTGGGAAAGCCCACAGTGCAAACATACAAATAATCATGAAAGAAAACATGAGTTTCCATTTGGAAAAACTTTTCTTCACAGGACTAGGAATGAAAACCCAATAAATGTACTCATTGATTTGTTTCACTGAAATTTATTAAATCCTAATGCTGTAAGACACATTGCTCAGTATTGTGAGGGCTATAAGGATGAAAAGAGAGCCCTGCCACTGACAAACAAGGAATCTAGCGTTTGGGAAAAGGCTGGCACAAGAATAATTATAATGCAAGGCAGACATGCTAACTTCCCCAATTTACATCTGAATAAAGGATGAAGCTTTATAAAAGACACATTTGAGATAGCCCCTGAAGGGTGAGTAAGAATTTACCAGGCAAAAATGGCAAGACAGGGTATTCCAAGCATAGAGAACAGTTAGGAAAAGGGCATGAAAGCAGGGCGGAATTAGCATTTGGAGAATAGTAAGTGGTCCAAGTTGGGGGTAGCACAAAGTATGTGGCAAGAAGGAAGTAAGGGAAAGGCTGGAGAGGTAGGTGGGCAGAGCTGAGGAAGCTGGGGTTGCCAGGGGAACTTTGTGCTTGATTTAGCAGACATGGGAAGGAATAGATGTGGTTGTTTAAAAAAATATTTTTGATCACTGAAATAATATATATTCAAATGAAAAGAATTTGGCAAACAAACAAGATAGACACCGTAGCTATAGATGTACATTTAAATACTTATAATCCACACCTGGGATAGCCTTTTTAAAATATATTTTTCTAGTCTTTTTCTGTATGAAGGTAAATGGCTAGCTAGTTTGATTAGTTGATTTTAAGAGTAATGTATACATAAAATCACATTGCCTCAGACTATTAAAAAACAGCCTATGGACATAATACTTTACAAAAATACTGTAAATATAACAGCAGTATATGTATAGGTTGGATATGGTGAAATTGATCAATAGGATAGCCAATGAGAATACTGTTGCAATGATTAAAGGAAACAAATTCTTGAACTTGGGCTATAGTAAAAGAAAGGGGGACTGGATAAAAAAAATATTTCTAAGAATGGCAATTCAAGTAATTTAGAAGAGAGATGGGGAAAATCAGAATTGGGGTTTGGAGAGCCAGAAAAGTGATATTGACTTGGGGTAAGGGAGGATTATGTGTGTATTTTTACACGTGTAGAGGTCACCAGGCAGTTAGAGACATGGGCTGAGAACAAGCATGCAGATTTCAGATTAATTTACATTTTCAAGCTGCTTTGGTTAAGGGAGATGGTGAGATTTCAGAAGAAAAGAATAGAGAGATAAAAGAAGAATGAGAAGAAAGATATGGGGACATCCATACTTAGAAAGACAAAGAACCAAACAGGGACAAGTCAGAATTGTTGGAGAACTTAGAGTGGACTGTCCTTATAGTAAGGGGTGGAAACAGTTTCAAAAATGGGTTATTCATAGCCTGAAATGTCACGAGAAATCAAAGAGGATGAGGATTGAGCACAGAAAAGAAGTAATGTATAAGTTACTCAGCACAGTTCTGGCACATGGAAAAAACTCAGTTATTAACAGGTATTATTATGATTAAAATATTATTAAATATAGAAGTTAGGAAGAGTTTATCAGAAACACCAAATGTCCTAATAGAGCTGGAACTTAACAAATGTATTGCATGAAATAATGAATGATAGAACATAATAGAGGAAAGTTTAGGAATGGTGCTAATGTGGAGGTGCTAACTCCTAGACCTGCTTATCCGAAACAGGTATAAGAAATTAGACACCACTATTGTCCTTGCCCTTTGGGAGCTTCTGCCCTTTGGGAATGTCTTCTGGACACTGAGATTAACCATGCTTATAGGCTAGCATTCTTGGGGAGCTGGGGCAGCCATCAGGGAGCAAGGTCAAGAGAAAGGCTGATGGCAATTTCCCACTAAGATTTCCTGGCTTTTCACAGGTGGTATAGAGAACTGGTGTCAAGTGCAATGAGTAACTTCAGCGTTGTCAGAGAATTTGTACTCCTGGGATTTTCTCATCTCCATGAATTCCAGATCCTCTTGTTTGCTTTCATCCTATTGATATACGTGCTGACTTTACTGGGGAACCTGACCATTATCACCCTCACCTGCCTTGACTCCCGCCTCCGCTCACCCATGTACTTCTTCCTCTGCAACTTCTCCTTCATGGAGGTGCTGGTCACCTCCACTGTGGTTCCTAGGATGCTGGCAGACCTGCTGTCCACTCATAAGACCATGTCCCTGGCCGAATGCCTGACCCAGTCTTTCTTTTACTTCTCCTTGGGCTCCACCAACTTCCTGATCCTCACAGTCATGGCCTTTGATCGCTACGTGGCCATCTGCCGCCCTCTGCACTACCCAACCATCATGAACAGTTCAGTCTGTGTGAAGCTGGTGGTACTCTGTTGGGTGGTTGGGTTCCTCTCCATCATCTCCCTGAACCCTGCAGAAAACACAGCTCTGGTTCTGCGGCCCTAATGTCACTGACCACTACTTCTGTGACTCTGCCCCACTTCTCAAGCTGTCCTGCTCTGACACTCGCCACATCGAGTTCATGGACTTCTTTCTGTCCTTGCTCTTTGTGCTGGCCACCATGCTGCTTATCATGGTCTCCTATGTCTTCATTGTGGCTGCAGTGCTGCACATCCCCTCGTCCTCTGGGCACCAGAAGGCCTTTTCCACCTGTGCCTCCCACCTCACTGTGGTGGTTCTGGGCTATGGCAGTGCCATCTTTATCTATGTGAGGCCAGGCAAGGGCCACTCCACACACCTCAACAAGGTGGTGGCCTGATGACTGCAGTGGTGACTCCTTTCCTCAATCCCTTTATCTTCACTTTCCGAAATGAGAAGGTCAAGGAGGTCATTGAAGATATGACCAAAAGGATCCTCTTCAGAGACCCACCAGCCCACAGATAAGAAGACCAGAAGGCACCTGTTAAGTCATAGGTATAAGGACCTTCCACTGTAAGTGGACATCTAAGTGCCTGGGCTGGAGCTCCTTGACCTTCTTTTTCTTAGTCTCTCCTGTCCCCCACCCCTGGAGTCTCTGCTCACTCACTAAAGAGAGTGAATGAGCTCGCATCATTTGAATGTCTCAAAGACAAGGGTCTGTGAGCCTGAGATGGTTAAGGATTGGATGAATTTGAGGAAGCTGTGGAGTGAAAACACTGCAATAATATCAACTAAAAGAGATAATCCAAATAAAGCTCTTAGTCCAGGGTTTGGTCATAGTAAGAGCTTAGTAAATGTGGCTATTATTATAAAATGTGCTATTAAAAATCTCTCTTCCCCAGTCCAGCTCTATAGTTTATTTACATTCATTTACATTTCTTTGTGTGCAACTTTTTTTGGGTGTGTATGTTTCTTTCTCAGGAACTGACTTCAGAGTCTACGATGGGTTTCCGAAAGTGGGAATTTCTTTAAGAAAAGTAGAGAGGGCTGGTATCCCCCAAACAGAAGAAACTGTGTGCCTCCATTGGGATCCTCTTTTCTAGGATTGCACCTGGGGTTGAAGCATCACTCATTTCCAAGCTGTCTGCCCACTTCCCCATCCCGGCCCCTCAAAACTTCTTGCCTTTAAACAGAAGTGACTCTCTGAGGGTCACTTTCCAGAAAGTTGAAGTCCCAAGGCCTAGCCTTTCTCCTTCTCATATACTTGAGAGAGAAGGGAAGCTGAATCATTGCCCCAGACTGGCAGCTTTCCCCTTTACTAGTTTCTTCTCCCACAGGTCCTTCGGTCCATATCCCAGGGAAGGCCCTCTGAGGTTAGGTTTCTTAGAAGCAGACTGGCCAGGAGATTACCCAGGGCCCTGGGTAGCAAAGCAGAGACCATAGAAGCCAGATGCGAAGGAGGAAATGAGGGCGATTGGTGGTGTGTGTAATGGGGTGGAGGAAGGATGAGGGAAGACGTTCCTGGAAAATCTGGGTGTGGTTGGGAAGTCATGGGAAGATAATGGGAGCAGGAACAAGTCTGGTGTATGATTTCTTATATCACATTGAACCTGGACGGCTGGGATTAGCAAAACAAGACAAAGAGTAGGTGCCAGCTTCCACTTACTTCTGAAGCTAGTTCTGTTCCCAGGATATTGAGAGGAGAGGTCCTGGTCCTAATATACAGTGCGGTGGCCACAGGTCACAGTATTGGGCCACCCTACAGAGCCATGGCTTTGAATAAAGGAGGTGATGGTAGGGGAAGAATGGCCCAGGGTACACAACCTAGAGGCCTGAGTATCTTGTTATTACCAGGTAGCTTGATCTCCAACTAAAAATACCTTTTTTAAAACAAACAAACAAACCTACCACAGGACAAGTTCCTATTTGTGGGCCTCTCCAAAAGTGGGCAGGTACTTTTGATTCTGCACTAAAGGCCAGCAGGGAAAACAGTTTTTCATCCTGAGAACTTTCTCTCCTCTACCTCCCAAGGGACTAATTACTTACCCTCCTTACAAACTTTGTGAAAAAAACTGAAGAACTAAATGGAAAGCAATTATCTCTTTCTTGTATGCAAACACTTCCTTTCCCTTCTCCCCCTAAAATAATCAGCACACAAATCCACTCAGATTTTCCCCCTGAGAGGCTCCCTCCTGCTACGCTCATCTCCGAACACATTCCCTTCTTAAAAAATTAAAATTAATCAACCACCTACAGTAGCCTATTGCCTGTTTTTCATAGTGTTCTCTCTTGAGTGGAATATCTGACTGGTCAGCTTGGGGAAGGCATAGCTTGCCTTGGGCGTCCATAGTAATCAACTCATCACAACAGCATTATACAGGTACACATTCTCAACGAACTTGCCTGTGGTCTCTTGCTATTCAGGGTGTGATCCTTGGAACAACACTGGCATTTCCTGAGAACTTGTTAGACACACAGACTCTCAGGCCCACCCCAGACCTACCGAATTAGAGTCTGCATTTTAGAAGGGCCCCTGGGTGATTCACCTGCATCAATATTTGAGGACCACTGATTCAAATAATGTGCTGGTGGAACTTGCAGTCAGGAAATTGTGTAAGAGAGTCCTTGTCTCAGTTTCAATGACACCAAGGGCACTGGAAAAGGAAATCTGAGGATGTATTTGCCAACAAATGAAGAAAACTACATATCCCCTTACAAACTATTCAGCCACCCTTCCTTAATGACTTCTCTCCCAGGTCTTAATTCTGGAAACAGGGACCCATGATTTTAATCCTGGTCTGACTTTACACTGCTTGAGAGTATTTGGCCAATGGCTCTGCCTCTGAGTTGCTGTTAGAATCTTGTGTGGACATGACTTAGAGATGTTTTGGTTCCATACATTCATCTCGATGTGATAAGGATCCTCAGTGTCAAACAGGACTCCTGGGTAGACATAACCCAGAAAATTATTTTAACATACTTTCCACCTCACTGGAAGGAACCTTGGAATTCCAGTTCTAAGTCAAAGTGGCTGTAACTAAGTCTCCCCAGGAATCTTGCAATTCCATGAGGCTAAGTCATTGACTTATGGAATTGCAAGGCTGTATGTGGGTCATACAGGTGCATCTCCTCAGATCAGGCATCCTCACTACAATACACTTCTCAGGTTGGCACAGAGGCCCTGCTTGAACCAAGTCTGGAGACGAAGCGCTCACAACTGTGAGGCAGGCCATTTCTTTGCTGCACAGTTCTAACTTTTAAGATGAAATCCTTATGTCCAGCCTCAGTGTGACTCACACTAACATTCACCCACTGTCCAAGTTCTGTAATTTTGAGTTACTCAGGAAGACTAGAAAATAAATGAAGTAAGCTACATATCCCCTTACAAAATATTCAGATTTATAGGTGAGATGTGGCCATTGAATAATTTCTAGACCTCTCACCATCCACAGTGCTTCCTAGAGTCTAGTGATTCTCAAACTTCTGGCCCTTTAAATACAGTTCCTCATGTTGTGACCCAACCATAAAATTATTTTTGTTGCTACTTCATAGCTGTAATGTTGCTACTGTTATGAATTGTAATGTAAATATCTGATATGCAGGATGGTCTTAGGTGACCCCTGTGAAAGGGTCGTTCGACCACCAAAGGGGTCGCAACCCACAGGTTGAGAACTGCTGCTTTAAACAATAAAGAATTTTAAAAAAAATCAATGGGGAAAATATCCTTGGGTGAAGATTAACAATAAATAAATAAAAAATAATTTTATAGTGGCAGAAGTAAGAGAAGTTACCGATTGGGGGGAGTGGCTGCAGGCCTATTGTGGTGTGGCTGGCTGGTCGGGGGCAGGTCTAGTGGAGGGAAGGTAGGGGGCATTTGGCTGGCCAGCCCTGCTCTTGATCAGGGTG
>NW_006294067.1:368681-394624 GCF_000327345.1 Myotis davidii
AAGAGTCCTATCAAGGGTGGGCGGCTGGGGGGAGGGGCTGTGGGAGCTTGGTCGGCCAGCCCCACCCCCTGATCAGGCCAGTTCACTGGCCACAGTGGGTGTGATAGGGACTGGTTGTTGATCATTATGGTCGTCACGGTTGCTGACTTTTTATATATATATAGATAGATAGATAGTGTAAATGCTGTATAATAGTGTGCTGCTGAGCATGTCTTCCCAACTCTAAGTTCAGGGGTATCATGTTGGAGTTTGACATGATTGGAGTATTGAAACCATCAACATTGGCAAATGCTGAAGTCAGCCAATAGTACAACTGGATAGCTGGTAGGTAAACATTTACCAACAGACCACTGGATCACAACCACCTTTCTTCAGTATTTGTTAACTATTATTGCAAGGATTATACTTATATTGGGAAATTTAAAGCCTAAAGTATTGCTAAACTTTGTTTTGTTTTGCTTAATCCCTTCACCATTTTCCTATATAATTTTAATCAATGTTGCCCCAATAAATTCAATAAAAACTAAAAAACAAACGACGCAAAAGGAGAAGTGGTGGACTAAATTGATATGATTGTGGTCCTCTATCAGCAACAGTGAAATTTTCTACCTTAGCGTTTGAGGGGTTTTACACTTCATCGAACTTTTGCATGCAGGGTCACTACAGGATCCAGACATGACTTTGTTTTGAAAAATGATTTGATCCCTAGCCAGTTTGGCTCAGTGGATAGAGCATTGGCCTGTGGACTGAAGGGCACTGGATTTGATTCTGGTCAAGGGCACATGCCTGGGTTGCAGACTTGATCCCCAGTAGGGGCCTTGCAGGAGGTAGCTGGTCAATGATTCTCTCTCATCATTGATATTTTTATCTCTCGGTATCCATTCCTCTCTGAAATCAATAAAAATATATTTTTAAAATGATTTGATTCTTTTATCTTCCCCCATCAAAACTTTCATACCCTATTTGTTTGTCCTCACACCTGTAAGTAATATATTTACTTTTTGGATTCCCACCAGGATTTACATGTGACAATGGGTTCTTGTGTTAGCCATTCAAAACCCTGCCCTTTTAATGATTGCTTACTAGAGCACTGCATCTCTGGGGCTGGAATGCCAGACAAATGGAGGGTGGGTGGGGAAGGTGGGAAGACATGAAATCCCACCACTGGTTTTACCTATATTTAAATTAGTTCTGGGTGTTACAAACAATCTTGTCTTAGGCTCCAGCAATTATATCCCCATGAAAGCTACTTCTGGGGAAAACTGTTGCCTTTTGTATAATCACCTAATATCAAATCACCTTATGTAAACTAACAATAAGATCAATTGTTCTATCTCCTGATAAAAAAGAAAGTGTGAATCTATCATGCAATTAACATTGTTTATAGACTAAATGAAAATATTTCTCTCATGTATACATGTTATTTGCCAACCTTCATATATTTGTGGATACTATTGTGATAAAATGCAAATCTTTAAAAGTTGTTTTAGAAATAGTATGTGTTTCTTTCAAGTCAGGGTATAAAACATACAATTACTGTTATGTGGTCACTTGAACTATTGCCATTATCCTATATAATAAAGAGGTAATATGCAAATTGAGCCTCACTCCATCATGCTGTCACAAGATGGCTGCGCCCACAGCGGAGGCAGGGTTCCCATAACACAAGATGGCTGTGCCCACAGTGGAGGTGGGGTTCCTGTAATGAGCCATAATGAGTGATCAGCAGGGACCTGAGGCTGTGTGGTGCTGGGTTGGGGTGGGGGACCTGAGGCTGTGCCCCTCACCTGCCGGGGCTTGATGGGGGACCTCAGGTCACACCTCCCACCCTGGTGCTGGGCCAGGGGACCTGAGGCCATGCCCCTCGCCTAATGGGGCTTGATAGGGAACCTCAGGCCACATCCCCCACCTGATGGGGCTTGATGGGGGACCTGATGCTGTGCCCCCTTCCCTGGTGCTGGGCCGGGGATGTCAGGCCATGCCCCCTGCCCTGGCAACTGGGCTGAGAAACCTGAGGATGCATCAGGGGGCCTGAGGCTGTGCCCCCACCCAGGAGGGCTTGATGGGGGTCATGAGGCTGTGCCCCCATCAGGCAGGGCTTGACAGGGTACCTGAGGCTGCACCCCCTGCCTGGTACCTGACCAGGGGACCTGAGACTGCACCCCTGCCTGGTGGAGCTTGACGGGGCATCTCAAGCTGCACCCCCTGCCTCGGCATTGGGCCAGGGGACCTGAGAGTGCACCGGGGGGCCTGAGGCTGTGCCCCCTGCCCAGTGGGGCTTGACAGGGGTGGGGCCAGCAGGGTCTGGATCTCGTGCGATTTCAAGGAGAGCACAGGTGGGCGGGGACTTGACTCTGGGCCTGTGGCATTCCCCAGACTCTGACAGGAGGAAGATTTTCATATACATTTTACTAATTTTCTTTCATCTCTGACACTTCAGTTATAGAGAAAGGGCAAATAGCAATATTAATATATTTCCTCTAATTAATTTCTTTTTAATGTGCACAAATTTCACGCACCGGGCCACTAGTGAGTCTATAAACTGAATAGAATCTTGATGGATATACACTGATTAAGAGGCTAGAAGAGTCTAGTGGCATCAGATCCTGGATATTCCAATGTTTAGTGAATCTAATTTTGATTTAGATAGAAGAAGAATGTCCAAGCATGGAAAGGTAATAAGATTGAATAATCAGATTCTACTGGTAGTTTGGCCACTGATTTGACCAACTCTGTTTTCATCTCTATTTCCACTAAAACTTATCCATTAGTGGTTTAGAAACACTGCTGGGCTTCAACCCAAGAATCAGTATTTCTCTTCTGGGCTTTCATGGCACTTAGTAGGAAAACCCCTTATCACAATGTATTACAAGTAACTGTACAATTTCCACTCTCACATGGATGGAGAAACCTAAGGTTAAAATCCACATGTTTTTTATCTTTTTTGGGTCAGCATTAAAATTTTTTTTTTATTGATTACAGAGAGAAAGGGAGAGGGAGAGAGAGATAGAAACATCAATGATGAGAGAAAATCATTGATCAGATGCTTCCTGTATGCCACCTACTGGAGATTGAGACCACAATCCTGGCATTTGCCCTGACTTGGAATTGAACTGTGATCTCTTGGTTCATAGTTTAACGTTCAACCACACCAGCTGGGCAACATGTCTTTTATCTTTAATGGCCAGTGCTGAAGAGGAGTGCATTACTCATTCTGAGTTATCAGTGTCTTTATTTAATTCAATTACTCTGAGGATAAAAACAAATGGAAAACATACATCGAAGTGGTTTGTTAAGTGTGAAAAAAAAATACACATACCGTATATTTATATACATGCACACACACAGCTAAGGTATGTATTATCAGAAGAATTATTTTTAATTTTTTCATCTTTTTTTTCATTTATTGTATAAATATTTACTGTTTGAGCTGGTGAGTAGTGAATAATTAGAGAAAATAAATCCATTGGTGCAACAGCAAACACAAGAGTCACTGCTCTGATATGTAATTGGAGGGGACAAGGTTTTCAACCTAAGGTGAACCTCTCTTTTGGATGAGGAGCATCTTAGCAAGAAATAAATGAAGTTTTCAGAAAGTCAGAGAAAAGGGCACCTTGATTAGGAAGGGGTTAGCCTTGGGTGACACCAGAGCACATAATGAGAACCAGGGGGCCACTAAGGGAGTCACGTTTCCAAAGCTAGGCACTCTGTATCCACCAAATGAGCCCAAGTTCCCTGCCTTGTTTATTTCCACATAGTAGACTTTTAAAAAGCTCGACATTTGCAATAAATTCGTAGATTTGTTGTCTTAAAGTAAGTGGCGCTAGTAGTACTTTCTTGATAAGTGAAGTCTTCACAGTTTACTGCAAAATGTAGGTTGGTAAATTAAAGTGTATTTGCAGAAAGAATTTGGCAGAATATTTTAAATTGGGGCTATTTTAGAAAAATCCAGGGTAGATGAAAGCTGAGAGAATGCAGTGATTCTGAGGACCAAGTCACTGGAAAATCTAAAGATTTTCATCTGGGGGAGGAAAGTGTAATCAATAAACCTGATGTTTAATTCCAAAGGGAATAGGCTTTCAGGAATATAATGCACGCGCGCGCACACACAAATACACACACACACACACACACATGCCTGGATATCTCTTGATCAGAGAACATGACCTGGCTACTTTGCCTTGAATAGAAAGCCATGTACTTTCTTGTGTTGAAAGCCCCACTCCTGGCTCCCAAGACTCTGTGTTACTTTCACAGTTCTTGCAGCTTCTCCTGGGTATGGGGAGCACCCCCATAGTGGTCAATGAGAGCTTTGGTAAAGACAGGGGAGCATTGGGGAGTCACTATGGTTGTCATTCAGAGGCACAGAGGGAAAAAGCTAAGGAAACTGACAGAGTTCTTCCCAACCAGCTGGTCCTCTGCCTCCTCACAGAGCTCCTTCTGTGAGGGACTAAGCCTGGCTGGGTCCCTCAGGCTCATTGTAGTGCCGTGTGAAGGCCTTTCAGCCTCTGCATCTGCCTGCATAGCACAGCCTTGAATGTCTCATTGCGGAAGGTGAAGATAAAGGGGTTCAGAAAGGGAGTGAGGACTGACGTCACCAAGGCTACAGTCTTATTGACTTCCACAGAATGTGCCTTGTCAGGCCTGACATAAAGGAAGATGGTGCTGCTGTAGCCAATGAAGACCAGGGTGAGGTGGGACCCACATGTAGAGAAAGCCTTCTGGCGGCCACTGGCAGAGGGGACCCGCAGCACAGTGTTCACAATGTAGCCATAGGAGAGGAGGGTCACCAGGAAGGAACTGAGGACAAAGGCCAAGGCCATCACAAAGTCCCAGAATTCCAGCAGGCTGGTGTCTGAGCAGGATAGCTGCAGCAGAGGTGCATTGTCACAGAAAAAGTGGTTAATGATGTTGCCATGGCAATAATTGAGATGAGCCCGGGAGAAGACAGTGGGCACCATGGTGAGGAAAGGAGCTGCCCAGGCAGCCCCTGCCAGCCGGACACACACAGGCCAGCTCATCAAAGTGCCATAGCGTAGTGGGTGGCAGATGGCCACAAAGCGGTCAAGGGCCATGTCTGACAGGATGAGGAAGGAGGTGGATCCCAGGGAAAAGTAGAAGTAGAATTGGACCAGGCAGTTCCTGAAGGAAATGACCTTGTGGGGGACCAGCAGGTCTGAGAGCATCTTGGGCACTGCAGTTGTGGTCACCAAGATCTCCAGCAGGGAAAAATTGCCCAGGAAGAAGTACATGGGAGTCCATAGGTGGGTGTCAGCTATGACAGAGACTATGATGATGGTGTTTCCCATGAAGGCAAGAAGATAAAGCACGAGGAAGGGCCCATACAGCAGAACCTGCAGGTCACCAAAACAAGAGAAGCTCAAAAGGACAAATTCAGAAGGGTGGCTCAGATTTGCCATGATCCAGAGGCTGGGTCCTGCATGGAAAGGAAACAAGGGACAGATGGAGAGGCAGAGATAGCAATAGATAGATAGATAGATAGATAGATAGATAGATAGATAGATAGATAGATAATAGATGATAGATATGTGAGGAGGGGAGAGAAAGGGAGAGAGAGGGAGAGAGAGAGAGAGAGAGAGAGAGAGAGAGAGAGAGAGAGAATCATTGACTCCAAAACAAAGATAGAGATAGAGATAGAGAACAGGGTGAAATAGGCAAGTAGGTGTTCAGTGATAAACAGAATGGCAGAGAGAGAAATATAAAGATAACGACATGGGAATATGAGAATCAGGGGAGTTAAGGAGTCATAGAAGTAAAAGCATAGGAAGCCATTGATAAGGTGAAAGAAAAACACAGAGGAGCAGATTAATGAAGAAAGACAACACAGCAACAGACATGGACATTTAGGCAAAAGGCAAATGAGAAACAATAGGAAGAGCAAATATGTGAGAGGGGAAAACCAGAAAAAGAAAAAGACGGGGAAGAGGGAACACGGAAAGAAAGAGAATTAGTGTGTCTAGAGCAGCCGTGGGCAAACTACGGCCCACGAGCTGGATCCAGCTCATTTGAAATAAATAAAACTATTGAAAAAAAAAGACCGTACCCTTTATGTAATGATGTTTACTTTGAATTTATATTAGTTCACACAAACACTCCACCCATGCTTTTGTTCCGGCCCTCCGGTCCAGTTTAAGAACCCATTGTGGCCCTCGAGTCAAAAAGTTTGCCCACCCCTGGTCTAGAGTGTGTGTACAGTAGGGGTCTGTGTCATGACCCAGAAGCTGCGCACCAACCTCTTTCAAAAGGGTCCCTTCAAGTCTTTCAGGGCTGTCTCTCTGTTGAGGATTATCCCTCATGCAAATTGCTCCAACTAGGATCAAGCAATTAATGGAAAGTCAGAGTTTTGAGTCAATCAATTTCTTTAGGGAGATCTTCTAGTATTATTTGCAAAGATAAGGAGCAGAAAGGACACAGGGGGTCACAGAGATAAGCCTCAGGACGAGGCAGCTGCTCTGCCAGCAACTGGAAGGTCATCAGCTTTCTGCCCAATGGTGCTGCCTTGCTGCTGCAGTCTCCCTGTGCCTCCCTGACTCCCCTCACTCTCACATGGTGGTTGGTGGAGGCATGACCTTGGACTGTGCTTGAATTCTGGTGTAACACTTGCTTGTTGTGGAATATCAGTCTGCTCCTCTCTATGACTTCCCTGTCTGGACCTTTATTTACTCAGCTATAAAATGAAGCTAATAACAGTACTAGCTTCCAGGGCTGCTGCAAAGATTAAATGAGTAAACTACTCAGTACAGTGACAGCACATGCTAGGGGCTCAAGCAGCTCTTGTAATTGTTCTCATTGTTCTTGCTACAGCTGCCAGTGAACTCATATTGCCTTTGCCCATCATCTCTCCACCTTCTTTGGGGCCAACAAGCGTATGAAATGGGTGTGTATGTGTGTGTGTGTGTGTGTGTGTGTGTGTGTGTGTGTGTTAATATTTCCACGGCTTTATGCTGTTCATTGGAATTTTAGGTCACTGAAAGGATACTTTTTAAAACTGACAATTGTCCAAAAAAGTCAGTACTGTGTATAGGTATACTTTAGCCTTCTCTCTGGCCCACTAGGGCTGCACCTGAGACTGTGTCCTGATCACCAGCAATGGCATTCCAATTTAAAGAAGAGGGTTTGGCCCTCCACCAGTTTTATACCCATCTCACTGACAATCCTTAACACTAGGTCTAAAATCTATACCCAGCCCTGATGAAATTCAAGCCCATCCTTATGTCGGTGCTACAGAGCCTGTCCCACATGCAACTCTAAGCCACTTACCTTAGTCGCTAAGCAGTGTCTCCTTCTGGAGCCGCTTGCATTAAGAAATCATGTCTAAAGATTCTTGCCTAATGGGTCTACTCTGTGACATGAGCGACATAAAATATGTGGTCCATTGCTGTTGGCAGGGTATTGCAGCTGGCAGGGATGTACTGGCGTTGCAGCTGGCAGGGATGTACTGAGGCTTCTGCACAGCTGGAACAGTTGGCACTCTGGGTGGGTGACATCTCTAATCCTTATGCTGACATCTTAAATAAAGGCTTACCCTGTGTCACCAAGTCCAGGACCTGGAATGTGAGACAGGAGTCCTTTTGGAGCCAGAGAGTAAAGATGCTGTTTCTGTCCCTTCTCTTCCAAGCATGCGTGTTCTTGGATCTCTCTATTCACTGTCTCCAGGCCCTTGGTTTCTTGATGAGGTTTAGAGCTGAGCTTATGCTGGATGGGAACTTAGACTCTGGCAGAGTGATCTCCATGGGAATGATGGGAAACCAAGGGGTCCTCAGGGGATTATGAGACACTAGTGTTTCTGCTTAGGTTAATGAGAAGTTTGTTCTGAGGAAGTAACATTTGAGAAAAATATCTGAATTAAGAAAGGGACAGAGACCTAGATACACGTAAGCAGCTGGTGGCTTAGGATTGGACCCAGGGCAGTGCCTGTATCCTGGCCCTTTTCTTCTTCCTCCTAGAATTTCCCAAGTAAAATGAGATGATAAAGGCACAAAGGAATTTTCCAGCTGGACTGTGATTATGGCAGCTGAGGTGCATGACCAGGGTTAGATCCAGAGTTTCCACTCAGAGATTTCTGTCTCCCTTTCATATCCAAGGTTTTGAAATCTGGGAAGGAGGGAATGTAGACCCTGGGCCATAGCAGCTTCTTGTCTGAATTCTCCAGTGTCATCTCTAGAAGTTGGGAATTGAAACAGTTAACTTAGGAGGAGACATCTTCCTTTCAGAGGAAGGGTGACATCTCCACCCCTGATAGACACATTTTGGGAATTGTCCAGACAGAAAGGCTTGTCTCTGGCTCCTTTGAGAAGATGCACACTTTGGGGATGAAGGTGAAGGCAAGATGGTAGAGGACTGGGCTCCCCAGTAGACTTTGAGTCACCATTCATTCTCTCAGAGCTCAGTCTTTATGGATGCCACCCACATAGCCCCACCCACACCCCCAGACTGAAATAATGACAAAGTGATATCAAGAAAAATGTTTCCAGTGAAGACAGGGAAAATGGGTTCTGGGTTCAAAACCCACAAGGGTGGGTCAGGGTTGGCCAGGGTTGGCCAGGAAATCTCTCTGTTGGTCCCACAACTTTAGCTGGGTTTTTATGATGGAGCCATTGATAACAAAGAAGATTTTAGGTCTTTCAGGACAAAATGGGGGCTAATGGTAGAAAGCAGCATATAACTACTAGGGACCTCAGGCAGGCAGAAGGGAGGGTTTTCAAAGCAGAGTTGGAGGCAGGACATCTTGAGAATTGAGACAAGTGTGTGGCTGGGTGTGGGCTTTCATGACTGCGTTAGTGTTCTATTGCTTCTGTAGCAAAGTAAATGCTACAAAGTGCTATTGCTTCTGTGGATCTCAATGCTACCACAAGTTTGGTAGCTTAAACACTACCCATTTATTATCTTACAAACCCTACAGGCCAGAGTTTGACACAGGCCTGAGTGGGCTAAAATCATGGTGTCACTAGGGCTGGGCTCCATTCTGGGGGTTCCTCGCTTTGTCCAGGGCCTAGAGATTGCCCACATTCTTTGGCTCATGGTTCCCTTCTACCATCTCCAAAGCCAGCAACACTGCATGTCTCTGACTCTTCTCTGATCATGGAATCTCCCTCTGACACTCAGCTGGGAAAGGTTTTTTACTTCTATGCATCTCAATGCAGCCACCTGGATCATTAAGAATAATCTCCCCATTTCAATATCCTTAATCAGATCTGCAAAGTCTTTATTGTTAAGTAATATTACAAATTCTCAGGGTCCAGGCATCGACGGCTTTGGGGCACCATTATTCTGCCTGACCGCTGGCCTCTTGGATCACCTATTCCAATATTACAGGTTGAATGAGAGCCTGATGCTTCAGGGTCCTCACCTGTGAAGTTCCCCCTGCTAACCCACCATGGCGCTAACTCCCCTTGGCACCCACTCAACCACCCTAGACACTGAGATTGTCATGAGCCACTCAAGCTCATGGAGTAATCAAAGAGGAGCACTTAGTTACTGTTATTGATAAGAACCATCCACATTCATTGATATGGTAGTTATTGAGCACCTACTTTGTGCCAGAGTGCACTTTATTCAGCTCCAAACTTTTGTCTTTGATTATGAGAACTTCGTGGACAGAGTGATCTTTCAAAGTGTATTTTTGAGTCTCAGAATCTCAGAGTTGGTAAGATCTTCACAGGTTCCTCCGGCCAACCCTCTACCCTGTGCATGGGTTCCCTGCTGAAAGCAGCTCTTTCTGTTTTTCTGACCAGAATGCTGAGCTAGGAGTCAGGAGCCCCAGTAAATTACTGTGTGACCTTTGGCAGCCACTCTCTCTGGGTGTCAGGCTCATTGTATGTAAATAAGCTGTGGAGGACATTTTCTTTCCATCTCTGACATTCTCTGGCCCTTGTTAATATCATGAGTCTTTCTAATCTCTTGTTCTCCCACCCCCAGATATGGCTCTCTCCCTGCGCCAGCCAAGGGAGAAAAGGCATTTTTTACCCTGACATTTATCTAAGCTGATTCTTCTTTCTCTTTCTTCCTTCTCCTCCTTTTTCTCTCAATCTCTGTCTCATTCTTCCTTCCTTCCTTCCTCCTTTGCCTTTATTCCAAAGATATTTTTTTGCATTCACAAAATATCTTAAAAACCTAGATTTATAACATTTGCTTTAAAAAAATAAATTTCATATGGTTCAAATAGACTTAAATGTAAATTCCACTTGTTACTACAAGTAGAATATTTTTCTTTTGTAATGACCTTGGAATATGACAATAGGTTTTTCTCGGGAAAACACAGGTCCCAGGCTACTAAGACTGTTACATTTATGTAAAAAAGAAATATTTATGTATAGAAAGATATAAAAATAAAAACATGAAGTAAAGGCTCACTTGATTTATATATAAGGTATCCCCCCAAATGTATAAGACAATTTGAATAATTATAAAGGCATTGTTTTATTAAAATGCATTTCATTTTCAAAGTTGAGCTATCAGCTTTTAAAGTATGAATGCGTTTTTGGGGACAAGTTCTCTTGCAAATCAATAAATTCCCTGAAGAGAAATATAAAGAAATTTTAAAAATATGAAGATGTCAACCTTATTAAAATTAAAGAACAGGAAATTTAACAAGAATATTTTTTGAACAACAGTGATTTTTTTTCAGAAACTGTGCTGAAAATATAGCAGTGGACATGGTCTCTTCCCTGATGAAGCATATTTAATGAAGACTGATGTCACCACATGAAATGAAAGCACATATTCGCACAGACATGCACAAATACACACACACACACACACACACACATAATTACAAGTAGTAAATTGTCTCAAGAAAGGAACAATGAGGTTATCTTGGGTCTGAGAGTGATCCTTGGGACAATTCCTGAGGAGGAGTGAGGAGATTCTGGGTGGAGGTGGAGGTAGAACTGTGATGGGTTGTGCCAGGGGCTTCTATGCCCCCGGTGCTCTGGAGCTACGATGGCCCTGACAGGTTGTCCTGACTCATGTCCCAGTGAAAACATGGGGGATGGACATTTGCATGTACAGGCCACTGGGTATGGGCTGCCTTAGGGGAAGGGCTACAATCTCTGGGTGGAGGGGGGGATTTCTCTTTGTCTGAGTGCCATTTCTGGGGATAACTTCAGCTAGGAGCTGAGGGATGACAACCTGGGTCCTGAAGAGGGTCTAAGCAATGCACACAGCAGCCACTACAGTGTGTTTGAAGAGCACCTGGCAGGGAAACTAGTTTGTCTGCAAAGGTTAGCAAAAAATAAAGAGTGATCATAAATGACACCCGGCATTCACTAGGCATAGCAGGTGGGAATGGAATGTGCACTGAGAAATGAACCGCATGCAAGAATGCCCACCAATGAAGTCTGCAAGAATGTCAGTGTTTCTGGGCACCAAGCAATAGAGGATGAGTAACTCGTGGTGACATTAGGGAATAGCAGTTTAGAAGCCATGCAGGCCTTGCAGGGCTTGGGGCTTTATCCAAAGGGCAGTGAGAAGGTGTGGATCAGAGGAGAGACCTCATGTCATCTGTGTTTTAAAGGTCACTGAGGCTGGTACGAGAGAACAGCGTATAGAAGGGAAGGCAAGGGTAAACCTAAAGGCTTTATGGCAGGTGAGGAAGGATCATTCCCTCTTTTTCTGATAGGGACTCAAAATTTGGGGTAAAGCACAGCTGGAGTTGCTCAGTGGTTGAGCATTGACGTATGAACCAGGAGGTTACAGTTTGATTCCTGGTCAGAGTCACCTGTCCAGGTTGCGGGCTCCATCCCCAGTGTGGGGCATGCAGGAGGCAGCCAATCAGTAATTCTCTCTCATCATTGATGCTTCTCTCTCTCTCTCCCTCCCTCTCCCTTCCTCTCTGAAGTCAATAAAAATATCTCAAAAGAAAAAAGAAATACTCGAAGTAATAACCCTACTACCTACTAGGTCACCAAAATGGCTTTTTCTTTCTCTGGGCCAGGATAACTTCTCCTCTTGCCTGTGTCCCCAGTATGTTTATGTGGGAAAAGCAGATATACACATAGCATGGCTTTGAGCTTGGACCAAATTGGAGTTTGGACATTCATCAGCTTTACCTGCCTGTGAAATCCAGTACGGGAAGCTATATTTCCCTTACTAAGGCTAGTGTGGCCTTTAACTACTCATGATGTCATTTGTAAAGAGTTGATTCTGACAAAAAATTTAGCTTTGAAGAGGGGCTCATGACAAAAGGTAAGGAGTAGAGAGTCCCTGCAGGGAGCTGCAAAGCTCAGCAAGCTATTAAAGTAGCTGCATTTTTGCTCCTCACTTCTTCACTTTGGGCAAAATGGAGATGAAAGGAAAATGAGAGCATGTCCACCAATGTCCTGATATTTTATTTTATTTTATTTTTGTCCTGATATTTTAGATGAGAAAACCAAACCCGGAGGGCTGAAAGCTCACACTGAATATGACACAGCTAAGAAGTATGAAAAGGAATGAGCATTCAGGTGTCTGATTGCAATTTCAATGGTTCATCCATGATCTTGCATTGCCTTGGGATCCTTTCACTTTCACCAGAGATTTGCACTTTAATGCTGCGCTCTCAATCTAATAAGCTCTACTGGTGGGAGATATGTATCTTCCTTTTTTGTTAATTAAATGGATTAGTTACAAAAATTGTACAGGTTTCTAGTATACAATTCTACGCTGTCTTCCCTTTTACAAAGAAATGTTTCTATACCGTTAAGGAGTGTTTGCAGAAAGTTACTAAAAAAGTTGATAGAGTTTGGCTAAGGAGATACCTGTCTGGAAGTTACTTATCACACTCTGACATATTTTAGGGTTACTTAAACCCTCTCCTCATCCTTAGTTTGTTTTAGTTTCCCCATCTCTGCACCTACCCCACAGCCAGATTCTACTTATCTCACTTTGTCTGCTTATTCTAATACCTTCTGATTCACTCCAGTGTTATCTTTATCCTTCACCAGACTTTATTCATTTCCCTCTTCAGCAAGCCCCCAATGAGGAACTATTTCCCGTGTTATATACTTAGAATTTATTTAAAAAAATATTTTCATCCAGGCTGGTATGGTTTAGTGTCAACCCATGAACCAGGAGGTCACCAGTTTGATTCCTGGTCAGGGCACATGCCTAGGCAGTTGATGAATGTTTCTCTCAGATGTTTTTATCTTTCTATCTCTATCCCTAACTCTCTCTCAAGGAAAAAAAAATATTTTCAACTTCATTAAGGTTAATTTTTATACAATAAATGCAGTTATTTTAAGTATGAATTTCAATGAGTTTTTACAAATCTATACACACATCTAATCATCAGCAAAACCAATTTTGAAACACGTGCTTCACTCAAAAGGTTTCTTTATGCCTTTTTCAAGGCAATCTCATCTCCCACTCCAGCCTCAGGCTGCTTTCTGTTGTTAAAGAGTAGATTTTTCATTCCTTGAGTTTACTATGGAATTACAAAGGATTGACTTTATGTCTGATTCTTTTGCTTAATAAAATGCTGTAGAGACTTATACATGATGATGCATGTATCAATAGTTCATTTCTTTTGATGGCTGAGTAGTATTCCACTGTATGGAATTTCCACCATTTATCAATCCATTCACTAACTTGGTTCTTTGAAGTTTATTGTGAATAAAGCTGCATCAACATTCATAAACATATCTTTGTGTGAATATAAGTTTTCATATATCTTTGGAAAATATCTAAGAGTGAAATTGAATTGCAGACTTGTAAGGTAAGTATGTGTTTGACTGCTATTGTTCATACCATTGTTCATTCCCACCAGCAATGTATGAACATTCCAGTTGCTTCATATGTTTATCAACAGTGAGTGTAGTTAAAATCAATTTTAGATATATGTTTTGGTCTCTGTTTAAATTTTCTATTTTGTTGGTCTAGAGATCCATAGAGCTACATGATATGTCAAAAATATAGTCTTTATTACTGAATCATTATAGTAAGTCTAATTTTTCCTGATTTATTTTTATTAATGTTTAACTTACAGTTGACATAGAATATTATATTAGTTTCAGGTGTACAACATAGTGCTTAGACATTTACAAAACTTACTATAGTAAGTTTCTAAGTAAGGTATTGTGAGTTCCCCAGCCTTGTTCTTCTTTTTGAAAATTATTTGGGCTATTCTACATTTTCACATTTGCACAGAAATCTTAGAGTTAGCTTTTCAATGTTAACAAAAAGCTTCCTGGGCTTTTTATTGAATCTATAGTTGGGAGACAACTGACATGCTAACAAAATTGTGTCTTCTGATTAACGAAAATAGAATGTGCTTCACCTATAGGTCTTTAGATTCTCTCAGCGATGTTTCTAGTTTTAACTAGTGTTCTGGTGCACGGATTTGTGCACATTGAAAGGAAATTAATTAGAAGAAATAATATTTTAATTTTGCTATTCACATCTTGCTAATGAAAAGAAAATAGGATTCTACCAAGTCTCCGATCTACCTACTCCAGGACTTCTGTGAGGATCAAATGAGATGAGGCATGGGAAAATGCTTCACAAACCTTTGGTTGACCTGTAAAATGTTTGCACCTGACTATAAAGCAAGTTGGGTTCTGCCGGGAGCCGGTCCATCCTTGCTGTTTCAAGGGACCTGGCATATATGGCATACTGTTCTTAATATATTTTGCTCACCTTCTTGGCACTATGTGTTTTAACCAAGGTCACCTCTCTGAGAAAGGGTGTTGCTCCAGGTAGGGATTTTCCCCTGAAGTTAGGGAGGGAATAAAACCTCTTAACTGCCAGGCGGGTAATTAATCACTTTAACTGCGAATAATCATGCTTAAGTACATAATCTTTACTGCCTGGAATGGAGATAAGAAACGCCCTAACTTTGGAATAGAGGTTGATAGGATTAGAATCAACTGGTATAAATACAGATGTAACAAGACAGAACTTAGAACACAGAACTTAGAAGTCATAACCTACACAGAACCTAGAGACAGAAGAACTTCGCTGGAGAGAACATGGCAAAAGATCCTGGACAGAACCTGGCTACAGAACTTGGTTAGAGAACCGAGACAGAACCTGGCTGAAGAACCCGGCTACAGAACCTGGCGACCGTACCTGGCTGGAGAACCTAGCAAGAGAACATGGACACAGAACTTGGCTGGAGATTGTGGCTAAAGATCCTGGCAAGGCTGCTGATCAACTGAACGCTGTCTCCGTGTCATTCCTTCTTCACTGACTCCGTCCACACCTTTGGGGACCCCTGGACCTGCTGGGGCAGGACCCCAGCAGGGCTCATGGGCTGAAGAAATTCCAAGGAGGCTAGTTGCTAGGGAGAGGAAGCCGGGAATTGCTACGTGATGTCATTACCCGGTGCCCACAGCCACTGTTTCTGGGCTGGGCTGGGCTGTGGGCTGCATTTTGTGCCATAGGGTCTTGGCAGCATTGGCTAAAATTTGGTGAAGTGTCGCTCCAGGGTGGTGGCAGGGCCTGTATCTAACTTGGGGGAAGCCAAGTGTTGGTTTGTTGGCACCAGATCCATAGTGCCATTTATTTTAAAACTAAAGGCCCGGTGCACAAAATTCATGCACTGTGTGTGTGTGTGTGTGAGGAGGGGGGAGGGCGGGTGTTCCTCAGCCCATCCTGCACCCTCTCCAATCTGGGACCCCTCAGGGGATGTCTGACTGCTGTCTGACTGACAGCAGTTGGACATCCCTCTCACAATCTTAGATCACTGGCTCCTAACTGCTCACCTGCCTGCCTGCCTGATTGTCCCTAACTTCCCCCCTTCTGGCCTGGTCGCCCCCAACTGCCCCCACTGCCAGCCTGGTTGCCTCATGCAGCCTGCTGTTCAGACATTTTGCCGTCCCTCACTAAACCCCCTGCTGGCCTGGTCGCCCCATGCAGCCTGCTGTTCGGTCGTCTGTCTGGTCATTTAGATCATGATGGTCTGGCTTTTTATATATTAGGATAAGCATATTTATATCATTTTTCATAATGAAAAAGGAAACAGCAACTAATAAAGAATGGGACATCCATATAATGGAATATTACACACAAAAAAGAACAGGAAATAGGTAGTAAGATGGAAACACCTTTATAATTGTTAAGTGAGAGAGAAAAGTATGTAAAACTGATTTTCACAGCATTTTCTTGAAAATAATATGCAAATAAAGGCTTAGGAAATTCCTCTAAGATTATGTGGTAATCTGGTTGCACCTGGGTAATTTGAGAAATTGTAAGGAAGATTATTCTTAATTTATACACTTCTGAACCAATTGATATTCTCAGATTTAACAGATATACTTGAAATACCAAAATCCAGATACATGTTTTATGACTCTCATTTTTTCTGTCTCCCTCCAGAATCAAGCAGATTTCCAATTTGCATTTTTGTCCGTTATTCCAGGTGGTAAATATAGATGCCCACATTCGGCTGTCCTTATGCATTCCCCACTTTGAAGTGCCCAGCTGGTGGTAATCAGGGACACTCTATAGAAATCAATGGCTGGACCAATCCTGCTGGAGTGCCTGCAGATGCACATATGTGAAAACAGACAATACCAGAGAGGGGAGTAGAATTTAGGGGTAGCACCTCCCACAGTGTTCTGGAGCGCACACAGGGTTAGGAACAGAAGCCTCTGTAAAATGAGTGAAGGAGAAATCAGGCTTTACAGGGGATTTTTTTATGAAATTGAGGGTTTGACTGAGACCAGTGTGCAGGCTTCTGTGGATATCGGTGTGCATTGTAGAGGTCAGTGGTAGTGTCTACTATTGCGAGGTGGGGGCTGATTTTGGTTCTGAACAGCTAAGAGTATCCCAGGAGAGAACTGTATGAAGGGCAAAAGCTGGGATCTGCTTAGAGTTTTTTGAGACATTTGGAAACAGACTTTGGGGCCTTGGTATTGAGAAGCCTCTGGTTGGTGAGATTTTATGTTTTCTCATGAAACAAAAGTTTAAAAAGTTTTGAAACTTAATTGGTCAAAATGGGCATAACTAAAAGTTTGTGCTTCTCCCCCTGGACTGATTGCTTAGGGACAGCATGAACCTGGGCTTAATAAGAACAGGTATCTCAGTGACTAGTCCCCTTGGGAAGGAAGTGAGTAGGAGGAAATAGGGGGAGAGAGAGACCCTCAGTTTCCCACAGCACTGTTATTTTGGGGCTTTTCCCTAAGCTCTTATCTGAGGACAGTTTCTTTTTTCATCATGAGTGAAGACAGCAGCATGCTGCTCTGGCTCCTGTGCATGGCTGATCAGTAGCCAGATAGAAGTTAGCTTTGGCTGAGCCCTGGAGAGCATTAGAAATGGTGGTGAAGCCTTTCCATAGAGGTGAGTGTCTTCAGGTTTCTCCTTTATGGAGAAAAAGGTAAGGTGGGATGTTCTGGGTCTGGTTTCTGTCTAACACAGGGACACCTAAAGCATGAGGAGTGGGCTAGGAGAGCATCAAATTCAGGCTTCTCTGAACTGATGCTAAGGATAGACACAGCTCCCTGACTTCTCTCAGGATCTCTCTCTCATCTCTCTTCATTTGTTAGTTATGCATAGATTGTGGTAAAGCAGGCCGCTGAGCTCTTCCATTAGTTCTGTCCTTGAGGCATGTTTGCCCATCAGTAAAAGATCCACAGTGGTATTGGGAGGTTGCATCAGAATGGGAAGGGAGGAAAGATAAATGGTAATGTAAGGCAGGAAGGGAGACCAAGAAGAGAGGCATTGAGGGATATAAGACCTGTTAGCCCTGGACAAGACCAGAACCTACTTAGTCATATATCATATGTCCATATTCTCATTATCAACAAAATATTTTAGCATTACTGATTTGGCTCATGAATACTATATATATGTCTTTGTCCTAATGGAATTATATTCTAATGTTATAGATGAACACTGAATGAATGAAAATAGGTTTTCTGACCCTCTTTTCTTCCTTGCTTTATTTTTATAGCATGATTAATAAACTAAAACTTTATATATAAATTTTACATACTTATTTTGTTTATCGTGTAGCCTTTAAATCCTATATGAATAGAAACTATTTCTCAGGAGGGCAGGATCTTTGTTTGCTCCAGCATTTTTTCATATGAATTAAGGAATGAAATAAATAATGAATTCTAACATAATATCAGGGAGTAAGTTCTGTGAAGAAAACTAGAGTTCAGACTTGATCAAGTCCTTCCTATCACAAAAAAGGGGTTAGGCGAATAGGAAAGAGCCCTCTAAGGAGATGACATATGAATACTGGGATGGGTGAAGTGAGGGGTAGAGATCTATTTTTATCAGTGCCAAGTGCCATATTTCTTTTCTTCCAAGACTTTGGAAAGAAAATGGAATGAGAGAAAAGTGAATCAGCTCTGGGAAATTATCCCAGTCTCCAGAGGTCCCATTTGGAGATCTTGCTGCTCTGTAATATAGAAGTTATAAGATCTGGGGAAAAGCATAGATGTTTTCTTAGACCCCCTGTTTCTTTTCTGCTGGTTGCAAGATGGGTCTGGGTAGTACCAGTGTGGATGAGGGCTGGGGTTCAATGTCTTTCACATCACCTGGAATGCCATTATATGGTCTGATACAATTCACCTAAGAAGAAATAGGACAATCCCAGCACCTTTAGGGGCTGGTGATTCAGTTTCAAAACTAAGCAGTTTAAAATGTCATAGCTTCTGTCCCCTGGAGAAGGCACTTCCAGTGGGGAAAAAAGATAAGGAAGGTGTGTGTTTTTTTTTCACACTAATACAGAAGAAGCTGCCTTCAGCCATTCCTGACAGTGAGATTTGAAGAGGTAATATTTGGGTCTGTCTATATGCAGAGCATAGTAGTAGTAGCAACTCACCTGATCATCAGGAGAAAATAGTTTCTCATCCTAAACTGTCTCTCTTCTCTTTTGAGAGCAGGAGAGCAGGACCATGTGGAGCAGTGCCACCTGTCTTTTGGTATGTGAGTTTCACAAGGAGCAGAAACAAGGACTAAATGATGAGCAATCACTCAAGAGCCACTGAATTTTGTCTCCTTGGCTTCCCTGGCTCTGAGGAACTACACCATATCCTCTTTGCTACCTTCTTCCTCTTCTACTCAGTGACATTAATGGGAAACACGGTCATCATTGTGATTGTTTGTGTTGATAAACGTCTACAGTCCCCCATGTATTTCTTCCTTGGTCACCTCTCTGCCTTGGAGATCCTGACCACATCCATTATCATCCCTGTCATGCTTCGGGGGTTGCTGCTCCCTGGGATGCAGATAATATCTCTAGCTGGATGTGCCACCCAGCTCTTCTTGAACCTTGCGGTGGGGACCACAGAGTTTGCACTAATGGGAGTGATGGCTGTGGACCGTTATGTGGCTGTGTGTAACCCTTTGAGATACAACATCATTATGAACAGTCACACCTGCATCTGGGTGGTAATTGTGTCATGGGTGTTTGGGTTCCTTTCTGAAATCTGGCCAGTTTATGCCACGTTTCAGCTGACCTTCTGCAAATCGAATGTCTTAGACCATTTTTATTGTGACCGAGGGCAACTTTTCAAACTATCCTGTGATGACAGCCTTTTCACAGAGTTTATTCTTTTTTTAATGGCCATTTTCATTATCATTGGTTCTCTGGTACCAACAATTGTCTCCTACACTTACATCATCTCCACCATCCTCAAGATCCCCACTGCCTCTGGCCGGAGGAAAGCCTTCTCCACATGTGCCTCCCACTTCACCATTGTTGTGCTTGGATATGGCAGCTGCCTGTTCCTCTATGTGAAACCCAATCAAAGGCAGGCAGCCCAGTACAATAAGATAGTTTCCCTGCTGATTTCTGTGGTAACTCCTTTCCTGAACCCTTTCATCTTCACTCTCCGGAATGACAAAGTCAAAGAGGCCCTTAGAGATAGTGTGAAACGCTCCTGTCAACTTTTCAAGTATTAACTGTTTGTCAGTTTTGGGTGGGGGTATGATCCCTACTGGGGATTATTTACTAACTTAGGAAACCCTAACTGCACTATCACCATTACCATTATTACAAAAGTCAAGTGTACCATTCCTGATCATGCTATGGAAGCAGGTAAGTCAGGTAAGAATAAAACCCATGCTGTGCCCTAGAATGTCATAGCTTCAGTTTCTACTTATTTCTACTGATGAACTTCTTGTGGTGTGGGAGGAACTAGAGAAAGAAAATATGTAATTTTGTGTAGAGTTCTATTAGACCAATTCATTTGCTTATAATTCATTTCTCAAAATGAATTTCTGGGCAGAGGTAGGAAGTGATGTGGGAGGTGAGGTGAGAGGTGCTCACTTTGTTTCTTCATCAAATGTTGCTAGTTGCTTGTCCTATAATTTTATGCAATTTGTTGAGAAGATGAACATATGCATTTTGAATATCCCCTGGTTCTCTTTTTCTGGTTGAATATATTATTATCCTGGCCCCACTGATACTGCAACGTACATATAGTGTACATACTTTTTTCTACAGAAGCAGTGGAGGGTAGTGACATGGAGTTTCTAATGCTTCTCATTCTGAGAATCGTTGTGCTACAAAGAAGATGCAAATATTTGGGTATAAAAATGAGGGAAAGTTCCTTTTACTAAACTTCAGGGAAAGTTCCTATTGCTCAAACCATTCCTCTTTGTGGCATGTATGGGGATAGGCACAAAAGGAGAGGCTCATTGTCCTCATATATAGTTTCTTTGGTTCTTCAACATGTCACACATGCCTCTTCTCTCTGCCTTTCCTGCCCTTTGTTTATCCACTAACTTTTCTGTTTCTTCTTCCTCTCTCCCTTTGTCTTCCAATCTTCTTCTTTTTTAAAAAATATATTTTATTGATTTTTTACAGAGAGGAAGGGAGAGAGAGATAGAGAGTTAGAAACACCGATGAGAGAGAAACATCGATCAGCTGCCTCCTGCACATCTCCCACTGGGGATGTGCCCGCAACCCAGGTACATGCCCTTGACCGGAATCGAACCTGGGACCCTTCAGTCCACAGGCCGACGCTCTATCCACTGAGCCAAACCGGTTTCGGCTGTCTTCCAATCTTCATGTTTCTTTTATTCTTTCCTCTTCCTCCTATTTCACCATGAGCAAAGGCTCTGATCTCCTCCTGATAATGCGTTCTGATTCCTCCTCTCCTTCTTTATCAACATTTCTATCCCTCTCCTGTAACTCCAGTGATGCAATGTTCCAAACTACCTCTCTGAATTCCCTGGTCAAATTTTCTCAGAAGAACCTAAGGAGAGTAGAAAATTCCTGTAGCTGAGTGTAGAATATGAGAGGTGAGAAGGATTTGGGGCCAAGGGGCAAACATCTATCGCTTGTGTCAAAGCCCAGGTTTTTCTATTTGTTCTTTGATTCTGAATGAAGTAAGGTTACTATCTGTATCTGTCTGCCATAACAAAACCCATTGACTGGATGCATTAAAAAACAGAAATGTATTTATCACAGTTCTGAAGTCTGGGAAGTTGAAGATCAAGGTTCTGACCGATTCAGTTTCTCATGCATGTTCTCTTTGTGACCACCCTCTCTGTGTGTTCTCACTTGGCTTTTCCTTAGTGTGTGGATGTCGAGAGGGAGAGAGGGAGAGAGAGAGAGAGAGAGAGAGAGAGAGGGAGAAAGAGAGAGAGAGAGAGAGAGAGAGAGAGAGAACCATCTCTGGTAGCTCTTCTTAAAGGGACACTAATCTTATCCAATCAGGACCCCACTCTTATGACTCATTTAACCTTAATTACTTTCTTAGAGGTTCCATCTCCAAATACAGCTGCACTGGGTTTCACAGCTTCAACATATAAATTTTGAAGGGGACACAGACATTTAGTTAATAACACTGTCATTCTGCCCCTGCCCTGCAATCCAAGCTTATACTCAACCAGAATGTCCACTTCATCTTCACACTGGGTGCTGGGAGACAGATGTGTCTGTCCTCTAGGGGCTCTCATTTCCCCAGCTGCAGGTGTCTCCGATACAAAAATGAAATAATATCCTCACACATACCCCCTCTACTGTACACACACCTTGAAACCCCATAGCTTCTTGTTCTATTTATTTATTTTTCTCTCTGCTCCTCACAACTGAACACAGACACAGTCAGATATTAAAAAGAAAATACTAATTGTAGGCTTTTATTTGAACTCCTTATTCACATGTAATTAGCATACTGCAAAACAAGTCTTATGTATAATTTGAGGTATGTCAGATTGAATGTGTTGCAACTTTCACTTAATTTAAACATTGGCCACTGCTAACATTCACTTTGTTATATGGTTTTTATAATAACAAAAACAAAACTGGAGACAATACTGCTTCTAACCAGGAACGTTTTAAAAGTCTCTCTCTGTAAAAATTACTTGATAAAAGTAAAATGCTTACCAAGATAGTACCTGATACATATCTTTGACAGGACATTTACTTTTTCTCTTTTATTCTAACACGTATTTCTCTATATTCATACTTAAGGAGATATAAATATTGTTCTATGTCATTACAATTAAATTGTTTCATTTCCTGCTTTATACTAATGTTTATTATCAGAAGATAAAGAATAAGACTAGAGTGGTATTTAAATAAAACTCCTTTGCCTTCTGTAAACCACCTCATATATTTATTTTTTGTGCCTAATTAAGATAGCCCAATTTCCTATTAATATTGATAATAATTCTTAAAACTTAACAGAAATACTATTTGACTCAGGATCCTTTGACTCCAAAGTTTGATCTTAACCTCTCTGTTCTTTTGTTCCATAAACATCAGCATTTCTTTCAGTAGACACTGAAAGTAGCTTTTATATTATTTGATTGATTTTTATGTATTAAATAGCTACCGAGTGCATGTAAGAAACTTTGCTAAATGCTTTGGGAGCATATAGATAGAAGGGGATAATTATTGACTGTATACTAAGTTTCTTAGCATTTCTGTATATTTTTATTCAATCCCAGCAATAAACTGTGAGGTTATTGAGTAGTTACTTTAGAAGATAAGAAAATAGAAGTTCAGAGAAGTTAAGTATTTTGCCAAAGGTTACTCAGCCGTCAACCATATAGCACTCATCAGATTGGAAAAAGTACAACTCTGGGAATACTAGGTGTTGACATGAATGCAGGAGAACAGAAGTTTTTATTAATTTTTCTGAAGGGAATCTTATATAATAAAAACCTATTATGCAAATTGACCAAATGGCAGAACCACTGGTCGCTATGACGCTCACTGACTACCACGGGGCAGACACTTAACGCAACAGCTGCCTCCAGGTGGTAAGTGCGCACCCACAGGGGGAGTGCTGCTCAACCAGAAGCCGGGCTCATGACTGATGAGCACAATGGTGGTGGCATGAGCCTCTCCTGCCTCTGCTTCTGGTGGGCGGTAAGGAGCTAGGGGTCCTGGACTGCGAGAGTCCTGGGCTGAGAGAGGGCGCAGGATGGGCTGAGGGGACCCCCCACCCCCCGCCCCCCATGCACGGATATCATGCACCAGTCCTCTAGTTAATCTTATAAATGACCCACTGGCCTTATCTCCCTGGAACAAACTCCTCTTTCTTTACTCAACCCAGACCAGCCCAATGTGTCCTGCCTGGTCCTCCCTTGCCCAGCTAAGCAGGGAGTTCTGTAGGGCAAGAGATGTAGTGTGGTCAACCAAATATTACTCCTGGAACAATCAGCATTTAGTACACCTTTATAAATGCATGCAGAATTATCTGTATGTGTGGGAAGATCTGCATGGGAAGGGGGTGTTAATGTGTCTCACTTCACCTGAGGCACTAAGAGTAGAAAGGACTGTAGAATTAGGGGCAGCTATTGCAACAATCTGATCTCATTTTGGTTGCAGTGGGGGGAGGCAGCGGGAGTGTTGATGTAGGAGGGAGCAAGAGGCTGATGGGAAGTATAGCCTTCCAATTAGATGAGAAAAGGAGAGGTCAATTCAGAACCAGTTAATGACCTTAAAGCTGACCTTGGGTTCACCCCTGCTTATCCTCTGATGGCATCCAACCTTAAGACACAGGCTAAGACCCAACCTCTTAAACAGCCTTCATCCAGCTGGTAAGCCTTATAGGATCTGGACCCAATCCATAAAATCACTGAAATTTAGCTGGGAATAGGCTGCCTAGAATAAAAGAATTACATTTCTGCCTTAGCTGGTTTGGCTCAGTAGATAGAGCGTCAGCCTTTGGACTGAAGAGTCCTGGGTTTGATTCCAGTCAAGGGCACATGCCCAAGGTTTGGGTTCGATCCCCAGTCGGGGGCGTGCAGGAGGCAGCCGATCAATGATTCTTTCTCATCATTGTGTTTCTATCTCTCTTTCACTCTTCCTTTCTCTCTGAATCAATAATCTATACTAATAAAAGGGTAATATGCTAACTAGAGTGGACATCTTCTGGACGACTTTCTGGATGTCCTTTCAAACAAAGCCGCAGTGGCTGCAAGGGCCGGGGGTGGCTGCGAGGGCTGCAGGCAGCTGCGAAGAGCCGAGGCGCAGCTGTGAAGGGCCCAAGCTCAGGCCAGCAGTTTCAGCAGCAGTGGGGTACTGGGGGTGGCTCCTTTCCCTGATCCTCCAGGTTGCCTCCCGCAGAGGGAGGCCAGACTGCGACTTAGGCTGGTGGCCAAGGCAGGGGTGGTTAGGGGCGATCAGGCCGGCAGGGGAGCAAGTTAGAGTTGATCCGGTTGACAGGGAGGCAAGTTAGGGGCAATCAGGCTGGCAGGGGGGCAAGGTAGGAATGATCAGGCCAGCAGGAGGACAAGGTAGGGGCAATCAGGCCAGCAGGCAGATGCAGTTAGGGGTGATCAGGCAGGCAGGCAGAGGGGTTAAGGGGAGATCAGACAGGCAGGCAGGTGAGTGGTTAGGAGCCAGTGGTCCCGGATTGTGAGAGGGATGTCTGACTGCCAGTTTAGGCCTGATCCCACACCAGCAATTGGACATCCCTGAAGGGATCCCAGATTGGAGAGGGTGCAGGCTGGGCTGAGGAACCACCCCCCTCCCCGCCACACACACACATTCACCGTGCACGAATTTCATGTACTGGGCCTCTAATATAAAATATTGTGACCCAAATAACTAGATTGTAGCAAAATAAGTAAACATGAACTGTGCATATACTATGGCCAATTTTCAAGTTTATTGATTCTTCTGCTGTGTTGGTTCTACTGATGAGCCCATGAAAGAATTCTTCATCTCTCATTCAATATTTTTCTATTGATAATATATTTATATATTTTTTTATTTTATTGGGGTGACATTAGTCTACATGAACATATAGGTTTCATGTATGGAACCTATCTGTATATAGGACCATGTGCCCACCACCCAAAGTCAAATCTTCTCCTGTCACCTCATATTAGGACCCCTTTCTTCCCCAACTTCCCTCTCTTTGGCAACCACCACACTGCTGTTTGTGTTCATAAGTTTCAATTTTAGATTCCACATATGAAGCAAATCATATAGTTCTTAGTTTTTTCTGTTTGACTTATTTCACTTTGCATAATGTTCTTAAGGTACTTCCATGTTGTTGTAAATGACACTTTTTCATCCTTTCTTATGGCCATGTAGTTCTCCATTGTGTATATATACCACATCTTCTTTATCCAGTCCTCTACCTTAGGGCACTTTGGCTGTTTCCAACTCTTGGCCACCGTGAATAATGCTGCAATGAACGTAAGGGTACTTGTATCTTTGCATATAAATGATTTTGAGTTTTTTGGGTATATACCCAGGAATGGGATTGCTGTGTTGCAGAATTTACCAGGTGATCAGAAAATACACAATGGGTACTCAGAAGATTCAGGAAAAACCCTTTATTTGCAGATCTACTAGTACAGTAACTCAGGGGAGTCAGTTTTCCAAAGCCTGAGTGATGAATATGGAGCAAGCGTTCCTTCTATCCTCTTAGTTTTAGTTAGAATGAGGAAGTAAGATTATATCTAAAGGCCTGGCCTGGGTGGTGCCAGTGACCTCCCCTCTGGCTAAGCTGTTAAATTCTTGATTTATGGCCTTGTAAACTGGAAATATTTAGGAAAAAAGATTATTGCCTAAGGCA
>NW_006294067.1:403618-407557 GCF_000327345.1 Myotis davidii
TGTTTTTGTTTTTAGTGTGCATTTATTTTTTTCCATTATTTTACATTTTATTGGGGTGACATTAGTCTACATGAACATATAGGTCTCATGTGTGGATTACTAATGGAACCTATCTGTATATAGGACCATGTGCCCACCACCCAAAGTCAAATCTTCTCCTGTCACCTCATATTAGGACCCCTTTCTTCCCCAACTTCCCTCTCTTTGGCAACCACCACACTGCTGTTTGTGTTCATAAGTTTCAATTTTAGATTCCACATATGAAGCAAATCATATAGTTCTTAGTTTTTTCTGTTTGACTTATTTCACTTTGCATAATGTTCTTAAGGTACTTCCATGTTGTTGTAAATGACACTTTTTCATCCTTTCTTATGGCCATGTAGTTCTCCATTGTGTATATATACCACATCTTCTTTATCCAGTCCTCTACCTTAGGGCACTTTGGCTGTTTCCAACTCTTGGCCACCGTGAATAATGCTGCAATGAACGTAAGGGTACTTGTATCTTTGCATATAAATGATTTTGAGTTTTTTGGGTATATACCCAGGAATGGGATTGCTGTGTTGCAGAATTTACCAGGTGATCAGAAAATACACAATGGGTACTCAGAAGATTCAGGAAAAACCCTTTATTTGCAGATCTACTAGTACAGTAACTCAGGGGAGTCAGTTTTCCAAAGCCTGAGTGATGAATATGGAGCAAGCGTTCCTTCTATCCTCTTAGTTTTAGTTAGAATGAGGAAGTAAGATTATATCTAAAGGCCTGGCCTGGGTGGTGCCAGTGGAAGAAGTCAAACTGTTACTTTTTGGGGACAACATGATGCTGTATTTAGGAAACCCTAAAGACTCTACCAAAAAACTACTGGAAACACTAAACAAATACAGTCAAGGATACAAAATCAATGTGCAAAAATCCATTGCCTTCTTGAATACCAACAACAAAACTTCAGAAAAAGAAATGGAAAAAACAATTCCTTTTGCAATCGCAACCAGAAGAATCAAATACTTAGGTATAATATTTTTATTTGATTCATTCTAATAGTGCTTATCTCTCTGCTGAAATTCCTCTTTTATTTATGCATGTTATCTACCTTTTCTGCTACATCATTGAACATATTAGTTATAGTTATATTACTTTTGCATGAAGTGAACATTTTCTAGTATAACATTTTATATTCTTCATTGATTTTCCCCCCACTTTTTAATGTTATTTTATTAGTGGATGCTTGAGGGCTTACATCTTTATTTAGAATTGACTTCAGATTTATAATGAACATTGCTCCTATATAGTTCTGAGTCCTCCTCACTTTTCTGCTATTATTATACATATTACATTTATATAGCTACAAATGCAATAATAAATTGTAACAATTATTACACCATATAAAGGAGAACACACACACACACACACACACACACACACACACACACACACAACATTTGATATATTAATTTATTTACCCTTTCTGTTTTTCTTCATTTATTTATCAGATTCAAGTTGCTGTTTGGTGTGATTTTCTTACTCCAAAACAGCTTTGTTCTTATCTACCTATTATTGAAAAATATGTTTCAGCTCTGTGTTATCCACTTAACAATGCAATTATATAGTTATTGTTTTATACAGATTTTTTTAAAAATATATTTTATTGATTTTTTACAGAGAGGAAGGGAGAGAGAGAGAGAGAGAGAGAGTCAGAAACATTGATGAGAGAGAAACATCGATTAGCTGCCTCCTGCACATCTCCTACTGGGGATGTGCCTGCAACCCAGGTACATGCCCTTGACCGGAATCGAACCTGGGACCTTTCAGTCCGCAGGCCGACGCTCTATCCACTGAGCCAAACCGGTTTCGGCTATACAGATTTTTTTAAGTAAGTTAAGAGGAGGCAGGAGAAGAAATATGCATTTTTGCCATCTTTTATAATTACAGAATTACCTTTGCTGGCCCTCTACCAGCAACAGAGACCTTTTCTATCTTGGCCTTTGAGGGTTTTACACTTCATCAAACTTCTGTATGCAGGGTCACTACATGACTCAGACCTGACTTTGTTTTGAAAAATGATTTGATTCCTTTATCTCCCCCCATCAAAACGTTCATACCCTTAGTTTCATATTCGTTTCATATTACTTCCCACTTGGAAGTAATAAATCTAGTTTTTGGATTCCCACTGGGATTTACATGTGTGACAATGAGTTCTTGTGTTAGCCATTCAAAACCTCATCTTTCTAATGGTTGCTTAATAGAGCACTGCATCTCTAGGGCTGGAATGCCAGATAAATGGAGAGCGGGTGGGAAGGTGGAGTCATGAAATCCCACCACTGATTCTACCTATATTTAAATTAGTTCTGAGTGTTATAAACAATCTCGTCCTGTGCCCCTGCAATTGTGTTCCCATGTAAACTGCTTCTGGGGAAGATTGTTGTCTTTTGTCCAATCACCTAATATCAAATCACCGTATGTAAATTAGCAATAAGATCAATTGTTCCTATCTCTTGGTAAAAATTGTACTATAGTAAAGAAAGTGTGAATCTAAAAATGCAATTAACATTGTTTATAGACCAAATAAAAGTATTTCTCTCATGTGTACGTGTTATTTTCCAACCTTCATATGTTTGTGGATACTATTGTGATAAAATGCCAATCTTTAAAAGTGACACTGAATCCATAGCTGCTTTTAGAAACAGTATGTGTTTCTTTCAAGTGAGGATATGAAACATACAATCACTGTTATGGGGTTACTTGAACTATTGCCATTATGCGTCTATAAACTGAATAGGAACTTGATGGATACATACCGATTAAGGGAGTAGAGGAGTCTAGTGGCATCAGATCCTGGAGATTCCAATGTTTACTGAAAAGAATGTTGGTGTGGGGGAAGAAGAATGTCCAAGCACGGAAAAGTGATCAGATTGGAGAACCAGATTCTACTGTTAGTTTGGCCACTGCTTTGACCAAGTCTTTTTTCATATCTATTCCCCTCAAACTTATCCATTCATGGTTCATTAACACTGCTGGGCTGCAGCCCAAGAATCAGTATTTCCCTTCTGGGCTCTCACAGCACTTCTAAGTAGGAAACCCCTTATCACAGCGTGTTACAAGTAACTGTACTATTTCCACTCTCCACTCTCTCATGGATAGAGAAAACTCAGGTAAAATCCATGTCTTTTATATATATTTTTCTACTTTAATAAGTTTTATTCATTTCAGAGAGGAAGAGAGAGTCAGAGAGAGATAGAAACATCAAAGATGAGAGAGAATCATTGATCAGCTGCTCCCTGAATGCCCACTACTGGGGATCAAGCCTGCATGTACCCAGACTAGAATTCCAACTGTGACCTTCTGGTTCATAGGTCGAAGCTCAATGACTGAGTCACACCAGCCTGGAAACATGATTTTATCTTTATTTATTTATTTTTTTTTAAATTAAATCTTTATTGTTCAGATTATTACTTTAGTTCCCCTTTTTTCCCAACATAACGCCCCTCCACCCAGTTCCCACCCCACCCTCCACCCTCACTCCCCACCCACTGTCCTCATCCATAGGTGCATGATTTTTGTCCAGTCTCTTCCCGAATCTCCCACACCCCTTTCCCCCCCAAGAATAGTCAGTCCATTCCCTTTCTATGTCCTTGATTCTATTATGATCACCAGATTATTTATTCACTTGCTTCTTAGATTCACTTGTTGATAGATGCATGATTGTTGTTCATAATTTGTATCTTTACCTTTTCTTCTTCCTCTTCTTAAAGGATACCTTTCAGCATTTCATATACTACTGGTTTGGTGGTGATGAACTCCTTTAGCTTTTCCTTATCTGTGAAGCTCTTTATCTGACCTTCAATTCTGAATGATAGCTTTCCTGGATAAAGTAGTCTTGGTTGTAGGTTCTTGGTATTCATCACTTTGAATATTTCTTGCCACTTCCTTCTGGCCTGCACT
>NW_006294067.1:410022-412146 GCF_000327345.1 Myotis davidii
CCTCTGCGCTTCTCTCCTGCAGCTTCTGCGGGTCTCAGTGTGCCTTTCCTTCCTTCTAGTTGTAGAGTTTACAGTCAGCCAGGCTTCCTGTGGTTCTGGATGAAGTCCGTATTGTTTCTCTGAGGTATTAATCAATTGTTGTGTGCGGCATTAATTTCCCGGTGTTTATCTCTGCCGCCATCTTAGTTTCTCCCCCCAAAATCGACAGTTCTTTAAAGACCTTAAAAGTGTGGTTTTGAACTCTGTATCCAACAGTCTGCTTTCCTCCAATTCTGTCGTTTGTGTCCTGTTTCTTTGTCTCGGCATTTTTTATGCTTCGCTGTGTTGATAGAGTGCCTTTCTGTGCTAAGTGTTCCAATTACCTGAGGTAGACACTCTTGATGCACCCCCTTGTGGGCTTTGTGCACAGTCTTGTTGTAGTTAAGCCTTGATTGTTGTAGTTATCACTGTGAGGAATTAACCTCCAGGCCAATTGGCTGTGAGAATCAGCTGTGTCTGCAGTGGGAGAACTTCTGTGCTGGAGACACCCCTCTGGGGCTAGACTTGCTTCGATGGGGCTTTGGTGCTCACTGAGTCTGCCCCCTCAGTGTGTCTTTTATGATTCCACGGAGCTGCAAACTGGATGGTCCCACTCTCTGATTTTATCTTTAAAGGGGTGTACTGAAGAGGAGTGCATTGCTGATGGTGGGTAATCAGTGAGTCTTTATTTAATTGAATTACTGTTAGGATAAAAACTAATGGAAAACATATGTCAAAGTGGTTTGTAAAGCGTGAAAAAATACACATACTGTATATTTATATACATGCACGCACACAAAGCTAAGGTATAAATTAATTTTTAATTTTATCATCATCCTTTCATTTATTAGACAAATATTTACTCTTTGAGGTGGTGAGCAGAGAATAATTAGAGAAAATAAATCAGTTGGTGCAACAGCAAACACCAGAGTCATTGCTCTGATGTGTAATTGGAAGGGACAAGATTTTCGACCTAATGTGAACCTCTCTTTTGGGTGAAAAGCATCTCAGCAGGCATGAAATGAGCTTTTCAGAAAGTCAGGTAAAGGGGCATCTTGATTAGGAAGGGGTTAGCCTGGGGTGACACCAGAGCACATAATGAGAGCCAGGGGACCACTACGGGAGCCAGGTTTCAAAAGCCAGACAACCTGTATCCACCAAATGAGCCCAAAATGTCTACCTTGTTTATATCCACATAGTAGACTTTTAAAAAGCTTGACATTTCCAGTAAATTAGAAGATTTATTCTCTCTTTTAACATTTAAATTCTTTATTGTTTAAAGTATGTATCCTATCCCCCCCCCCCTTCCCATTGACCTCTCCCTGGCTGCTCTCCCCCCCTCTCCTGGTGTCTGTGACCTTTGGTTATGCTTTTATGCATGCAGACAAGACCTTTGGTTGATCTCTTACCCTTCTCCCCCCTCTCACCCTCCCCTGTCTTCCCTCTGAGGTTTGATGGTCTGTTCAATGCTTCTATGTCTCTGGATCTATTTTCTTTTTTTTTAAATTTAAGCTTCATTTTTCAATTACAGCTTACATTCAAAATTATTTTGTATTAGTTTCAAGTGTACAGTGTAGTGGTTAGATAATCAGATACTTTACAAAGTGTTCCCTCCAATATTTCCAGTACCCACCCGACACCATACATAGTTACTAGAATATTATTGACTACATTTCCGATGCTCTACTTTATATTTTCATGACAGTTTTGTAACTCATATCTGTACTTCTTTTTTTTCTTTCTTTCGTTATTGATTAAGGTATTGCATGTACATCCTTATCCCCTCATTGCCCGCCCACCCCCACTCATGCCCTCACTCCCTGGTGTCTATGTGCATTGGTTATGCTTATATGCATGCATACAAGTCCTTTGGTTGATCTCTCCCCCTTACCCCACTCTCCCCTACCTTCCCTCTGAGGTTTGAGCATCTGATCAATGCTTCTCTGTCTCTGGATCTGTTTTTGTTCATCAGTTTATGTTGTTTGTTATATTCCACAAATGAGTGTGATCATGTGATGTTTCTTTCTCCAACTGGTTTATTTTGCTTAGCATAATGCTTTCCATGTCCATTTATGCTGTTGTAAATGGTAAGAGTTCTTTCTTTAT
>NW_006294067.1:412461-419320 GCF_000327345.1 Myotis davidii
AGCCATGACTTGCATCTCTCTGATGATTAGTGACTTTGAGCATTTTTTTATGTGCCTTCTGCATGTCCACTTTTGAAAAGTGTCTATTTCAGATCCTTCGTCCATTTTTTGATTGGATTGAGATTGTTCCTTTTGTTAAGTTGTATGAGTTCCTTATAAATTTTGGAAATTAAACCCTTATTGGATGTAACATTGGCAAATATGTTCTCCCATGCAGTGGGCTCTCTTGTTGTTAATGGGTATTGATTTTCCTGTTTTTTGGGAGGGGGTGAGTATTGATTTTTGTCAAGTGCCTTTTCTTCTCTTATTGAAGTGATCATGTGGTTTTTCTCTTTAATTCTGTTAACATGTGAACTGTACAGTTAATCTGCTAGTGTTGAACTGACTTTGCATTTCTGGAATAAAATTATCATTTGTTATGGCATGTTATTCTCTTTATGTATTGGTGAATTTTATTTTCTAATACTTTATTAAAAATTTTTCATCTATGTTCATGAGTAATATTAGTTTGTAAATATATTTTCTCATGATGCCTTTTGTGTCACGATAATTCTGGCCTTATAAGATGAATTGGGCCCAGTTCCCTTCTCCTCAATTTTCTAAAAGATTTTATGTAAGATTGGTATTAGTTCTTTCTTAAATATTTGATAGAATAAAGCAGTAAAACTATATTAACCAATAGTTTTCTGTGTGGTAAGATTATTAATTATGAAATAATTTATTTAACATATTTAAGATTTCGATTCCTTTTTCCCCCAGACAGTTTTGGTAATTTTAATCGGTCAAAAGATTTCCCGTTTCATCAGGTTTTCATTTTATTACTCTTTTAAGATACCTTTAGTTCTTTTTAATTTCAAATAAAAATAAAAATTTGATCATATCTTTGACTTGTAGTAGATCTGGAAATCAGAATTGCTCCTATCATATAGTCTTAGTGGTTTCCAAATCAATCCAAAGTCTTTGGAGTATAAAATTATGCCAATCAAAAACAATGACTACAATATGTCTACCTTTTGATGTAGAAATTCTATCTCTAGGGGTTTATTCTAGCAACATAAATGTGTATGGACTTAAAAATTTCTAAGCTTATTTATAGCATCATTTTTCATAATCAAAATAGAAACAACAAAAAATGAGCAAAGAGGGCTAACTAATAAAGAATAGGACATCCACATAATGGAATATTAGACAAAAAAATAAGTGGAGCAATATGTACCAAGTGAGAGAGAAAAGTGTGTAAAACTAATTTTCACAGCATTTTCTTGAAAAGAATATGCAGACAAAGGCTTAGAAAATTCCTCTAAGATTATGTGGCAATCTGGTTGGCCTTGGGTAATTTGAGAAATTGTAAGGAAGATTGATTATTCCTAATTTATGCTCTTCTGCACAAACTGATAATTTCAGATTTAACAGGTATACTTGAAATGAAACCCAAAATGCAGATACATGTTTTGTGACTCTCACTTCTTCTGTCTCCCTCCAGAATCAAACAGATTTTTAATTTGCATTTTTCAGTTGTTCCAGGTTGTAAATATAGCTCTACACTGGGCTGCCCTCATGCATTCCCTGCTTTGAAGTGCCCAGATGGTGGTAATCAGGGACACATTATAGCAATCAATGGCTGGACGAATCTTACTGGAGTGCATGAAGGTGTGAATATGTGGAAACCTGAGACAATACCAGAGAGGGGAGTAGAGTTTAGGGGTAGCAACCCCTACAGTGTTCTGGAGGGCACACAGGGTTAGGAACAGGAGCCTCTGTAAAACAGGTGGAGGAGAAATCAGGCTTTACAGGGGATTTTTTCATGAAGTCAAGTCTTTGAGACCAGTGTGCAGGCTTCTGTGGATATCGGTGTGCATTGTAGAGGTCAGTGGTAGTGTCTCCTATTTCGAGGTGGGGGCTGATTTTGGTTCTGAACAGCTAAGAGTATCCCAGGAGAGAACTGCATGAAGGGCAGAAGGGGAATCTGCTTAGACTTTTTTGAGACATTTGGAAACTTAGACTTTGGAGCCTTGGAGAAGGCAGCCTTGGTATTGAGAAGCCTCTGGTTGGTGAGATTTTATGTTTCCCCATGAAACAAAAAGTTTAAAAAGTTCTCAAACTTAATTGGTCAAAATGGGCATAACTAAATGTTTGTGCTTCTCCCCCTAGACTGATTGCTTAGGCACACCATGAACCTGGGCTTATTAAGAACAGGTATCTCAGTGACTAGTTCCCTTGGGATGGAGGGAAGTAGGAGAGAAGAGGGGGAGAGAGAGACCCTCAACTTCTCACAGCACTGTTATTTTGGGGCGTTTACCTAAGCCCCTATCTGAGGACAGTTTCCTTTTTCATCATGAGTGAAGACAGCAGCAATTTGCTGTGGTTGTAAATATAGCTCTACACTGGGCTGTTCTCATGAGGACATGTCTCATCAGTAGCCAGATAGGAGTTAACTTTGGCTGAACACTGGAGAACCTTAGCAGTGGTGGTGAAGCCCTTCCATAGAGGTGAGTGTCTTCAGGATGCTTCTCCATGGAGGAAAGAGTTAGGTGAGATGTTCTGGGTCTGGTTGCTGTCTAACACAGGGACACCTAGAGGGTGATGAGGAGTGGGCTAGGAGAGCAGCAGGACAGACAAGTTCATTTCCAAGTCCTCTGTGCACAGCAAAGAGCAGACTCAGGTCTTCTCTGACCTGATGCTAGGGATAGATGGAGCTCCCTGACATCTCTCAGGATCTTTCTCTCTCATCTTTCTTCATCTCCTGTTAGTTATGCAGAGATTATTATAAAGCAGGCTGCTGAGCTCTTCCAACAGTTCTGTCCTTGAGGCATGTTTGCCCATCAGAAAAGGAGCCACAGTGATATTGGAGAGGTTGCATCAGGACGAGATAATTGTAATATGAGGCAAGAAGGGAGACTCAGAAGAGAGGCATTGAAGGGATATGGCCTAGTTAGCCCTGTCCAAGACTAAGACCTACTTAGTTATATATTATATGTCCATATACTAATCATCCAGAAAAAAATTATCAATCCTGATTTGACTCATGAATAATAATAATATTTCCCCCCCCCCCCATATGAATTAAGGAATAAAATAATTAAACCCATAACATAATTTCAGGGAATAAGTGCTATGAAGAAAATCAGAGTCCAAACTTGATCAAGTCCTTACCACAGGGAGTTAGAGGAATTGGAAAGAGTCCTCCAAGGAGATGATATTTGAGTAATGGATGGATGAACTGAGGGGTAGAGATTTATTTTTGTCATGGCCAAGTGCCATCTTTTCTTTCTCCTAAGACTTTGGAAAGAAAATGGAATGAGAGAAAAATGAATCAGCTCTGGGAAATTTTCCCAAGCTCCAGAGGTCCCATTTGGAGATCTTGCTGTTCTGTAATATGGAGGTTATAAGAACTATGGAAAAGCAGAGATGTTTTTCTGCTGGTCCCGAGGTGGGTCTGTGTAGTCCCAGTGTGAGTGAGGGCTGGGTTCAATGTTCCCTGACTTGCACATCATCTGGAATGCCCTTATATCATACTAGAGGCCCGGTTCATGACATTCATGCACTGGTGAGGAGGGTGTGTCCCTCAGCCTGGCCTGCATCCTCTTGGAGTCTGGAACCCTCAAGGGTCCTTAGCGCTCCTGTGGAGGCTGGAGAGGTTCCCTCCACTGCTGCTGTGCTTGCCAACCCTGCGCCCGGTTTCTGGCTGAGCAGTGCTCCTACTATGGGAGTGTACTCACCACTAGGGAGCAGCTCCTGCATTGAGCAACTGCCCCTTGGGGGTCAGTGCTTGACATAGTGATTGGTTTTCTGCTGTTCGGTCAATTTGCATATTAGGGTTTTATTATACAGGATGATACAGTTAACCTAAGAAGAAATAGAACAATCCCAGAATCTTTAGGGGCTGATTGATTTAGTTTTCAAATGTTGTATCCTCTGTCCCCTAAAGAAGGCACTCTCAGTGGGGGAAGGGTCCTTAGCGCTCCTGTGGAGGCTGGAGAGGTTCCCTCCACTGCTGCTGTGCTTGCCAACCCTGCGCCCGGTTTCTGGCTGAGCAGTGCTCCTACTATGGGAGTGTACTCACCACTAGGGAGCAGCTCCTGCATTGAGCAACTGCCCCTTGGGGGTCAGTGCTTGACATAGTGATTGGTTTTCTGCTGTTCGGTCAATTTGCATATTAGGGTTTTATTATACAGGATGATACAGTTAACCTAAGAAGAAATAGAACAATCCCAGAATCTTTAGGGGCTGATTGATTTAGTTTTCAAATGTTGTATCCTCTGTCCCCTAAAGAAGGCACTCTCAGTGGGGGAAAAGACAAGGAAGGTTTTCTTCACTCCAATACAGACGAATCTGCCATCACCCATTTCTGACAGCGAGCTTTGAGCTAGATTTGGAGAGGCAATATTTTGGTCTGTCTTTGTGCAGAGAATAATAGTAAGGGCAATTCATCTGATCATCAAGAGGAAATAGTTTCTCATCCTGATCTGTCTCCCTTCTCTTTTGAGAGCAGGAGAGCAGGACCATGTGGAGCAGTGCCACCTCTCTTTTGGTATCAGAGTTTCACAAGGAGCAGAAACAAGGACTAAATGATGAGCAATCACTCAAGAGCCACTGAATTTTGTCTCCTTGGCTTCCCTGGCTCTGAGGAACTACACTATATCCTCTTTGCTACCTTCTTCCTCTTCTACTCAGTGACATTAATGGGAAACACGGTCATCATTGTGATTGTTTGTGTTGATAAACGTCTACAGTCCCCCATGTATTTCTTCCTTGGCCACCTCTCTGCCTTGGAGATCATGCCCAAGAACAAGGACTAAATGATGAGCAATCACACAAGTGCCACTGAATTTTGTCTCCTTGGCTTCCCTGGCTCTGAGGAACTACACTATATTCTCTTTGCTACCTTCTTCCTCTTCTACTCAGTGACATTAATGGGAAACACGGTCATCATTGTGATTGTTTGTGTTGATAAACGTCTACAGTCCCCCATGTATTTCTTCCTTGGCCACCTCTCTGCCGCGGAGATCCTGATCACATCCATTATCATCCCTGTCATGCTTCGGGGGTTGCTGCTCCCTGGGATGCAGATAATATCTCTAGCTGGATGTGCCACCCAGCTCTTCTTGAACCTTGCGGTGGGGACCACAGAGTTTGCACTAATGGGAGTGATGGCTGTGCACCGTTATGTGGCTGTCTGTAAACCTTTGAGGTACAACATCATTATGAACAGTCACACCTGCATCTGGGTGGTAATTGTGTCATGGGTGTTTGGGTTCCTTTCTGAAATCTGGCCAGTCTATGCCACGTTTCAGCTGACCTTCTGCAAATCGAATATCTTAGACCATTTTTATTGTGACCGAGGGCAACTTTTCAAACTATCCTGTGATGACAGCCTTTTCACAGAGTTTATTCTTTTTTTAATGGCCATTTTCATTATCATTGGTTCTCTGGTACCAACAATTGTCTCCTACACTTACATCATCTCCACCATCCTCAAGATCCCCACTGCCTCTGGCCGGAGGAAAGCCTTCTCCACATGTGCCTCACACTTTAGCTATATCATTTCACTGCCTTCTGGTTTCAATTGTATTTGATGAGAAGTCAGCTATTATTGAAGTTACTCATACATGAGAAGTTGTTTTTCTCTTGCTGCTTTGAAGATATTTTCTTTTAAAAAATGTGTTTATATTGATTTCAGAGAGAGGAAGGGAGAGGAAGAGAGAGATAGAAACATCAATGGTGAGGAACAATTCTTGATTGGCTGCCTCCTGCATGCCCCCTACTATGGATTGACCCCACAACCGAGGGCCTGTGCCCTGACCGGGAATCAAACCGTGACCTCCTGTTTCATAGGTCAGTGTTCAACCACTGATCAACACTAGCCAAGATGAAGATTTTTTCTTTGGCTTTCAGCAATTTTACTTTTTTACTATTTATTATGTGTGTGTGTAGTTGTTTACATTTTTCCCACTTGAAATTTATTGACCTTTTTGGTTGTGTAAATTAATTTTTTAAATTAAATGTGTAAAGTTTTTAACCATTATTTCTTTGAACATTTTTTACACTACTTTGTATTTCTCCTTCTGGTTTCTCCATTACATGTGCACTGGTATCCTTAATGGAGTCCCATATTTCTCTGGGATTCTGTTCATTTTTCTTTATTTTTTTCTTTCTCTTCTTTGCATTGTAAATTCCTATCAATCTATCTTTAAGTTTACTAATTAATTCTTCTGTAGTTAAATATCTACTGTTGATCTCTTCTACTGAAATTTTCATTTAACTTATTTTACTTTTTGACTCTAGAATTTCCATTTGGTCCTTTTTATAATCTTGAACTCTTTTGATATTCTCCATGTGGAGAAACATTGTCATCATACCTCTATTTCTTTTAACATGTTCCTTTAATTCTTTAGACATATTTATAATGACTACTTTAAAGTCTATGGCTCTTTTTCTTTTTGACTTTTTTTTCTTTTTATTGAATGCATTAGCATGACATTGGTTAACAAAATTATACAGATTTCAGATGCACAATTTATGATGCTTAAATGTGGCATCTGGTCCTTCTTAAAGCAGCTTCTGTTGTTGTTTTTTCCTCTTATATATGAGTCACACTTCCTTGTTTCTTTGCAGGTTTTATAATTTTTCATTGCAAACTGGACATTTTAGATCTTATAAGGCAATTCTGGATACTTGTCCCACTCCAGGGGCTTGTTACTGTGTTTTGCTTGTTGACTTGTTTAGGGTCCTGACTGGACTATCTGAGTGGAGTTAATTTTCCAGGCAGTGTACACCCTCTGGTGTCACTCCTCAAAGACCACAGTCCCGGGCAGGCACACAGTCACCCAGAAGTGACAGTGGTTTGTAACAGACTCTC
>NW_006294067.1:419382-422540 GCF_000327345.1 Myotis davidii
TTCAGACTTTGTTACAGAGGTATTTTTTTGTGGTCAGAGTTTGAGGTTTATTCTGATTCTATGCTTCATTTCTTAGCACTCTCTTTCTCTAGTTTTTTCTTTTAAACTAGCTGATCTGTAGTTTGCCTTGTATCTCCAGTGAAGTTACCAGCCTCCTCCTTTGCTTATCACCAAAAGCTGTCTTGTTTTTGAGAATGCCCTTGGGCCCTAACTTCCCCTCATTGTTTCAAGTAAAGTCAGTTCCTTCAGAGCTGGTTTTCCCTCTGGGCAAAATGTCTGAGCCATGACTCTGGACCTCTGGAGCCCTGGAGCCAGGGGTGGGGCCAGGGGTGGGGATGTGGTGCCCTCTCTCTAAGTCAGTGGTTCTCAACCTGTGGGTCGCGACCCCTTTGGGGGTCAAATGGCCCTTTCACAGGGGTCGCCTAAGACCATTGGAAAACACATATATAATTACAAATTGTTTTTGTGATTAATCACTATGCTTTAATTATGTTCAATTTGTAACAATGAAATTGGGGGTCACCACAACATGAGGAACTGTATTACAGGGTCATGGCATTAGGAAGGTTGAGAACCACTGCTAAGTGATACCCCTGCTTTAGTTGCAGGGTGTTGGGCAGTAGCAGTAGCCTTTGACCTTCTTGGCCTGCCTCTCCTGTTGTGGAACCTCCAACCTGAGCAGGAGGGAAGGTGATTAGGGCCCTAGTATTCTCAGTGTGCTGCTCTAGGTGTAGCCTCTGCTCTAGGAATGGAAACTGAATAGAGACAGGAAGTGTTAACTCCCTATTCTGTAATCTCCTGGAAATTAGTCTCTTCAACATGTTGTAGTGGAGGAGGAGGGATGAGAAGTGCTTACCATGCCTCTTCAGGGAAGATACTGTAGCCCTTAACTTGCAGCTGAGGGGAAAGGGAGCCCATTGTTCTTGGCTGCACCTGCCTGGAGTGGTGTTTCCATCACACTGAGCTGGGAGTGGGGAGGAAGGTAGTGAATCATGGCTTAAGTTCCAAAGACTCTTGGTGTTCTTAGTGTGTTTTAGATTTTATAAATATATGTTTCTTCATTTGCTATATGCTTTTAATACAACTTCCAGAGACTTTAGGTGTCTTATTAAATCATAATTTCTATAAATTATACTTGTTTAACTAGCCAGCCAGTCTGCTGAGTTCCCCTGTCAATCTTAGTTATTTTGAAGATCCTCACTTGATAGTTCTGATATCTGGATCTGCCCTGAGCTTAGTCCCATTGCTTTTTCTCTTGAAAAATTGGTTGTATTTTCTGCTGTGGGTATATTATAAGTCTTTAAATTAAATGCTGCACATTGTATGTAGAACTGTTGAGTCTGATGTAAATAGTATTTATGCCTGGAAGTGGACAATCCTTTTCTTTGGTCCAGTTGTAAGTTTGAGGGGTTCCGTTCATCTGATGAGTAAATTGAGCTGGATTGTGGGTATTTTGTTGCTTTTAGTGAACTACATGCTTCAAATCCCATTAGTGGTGGGCTGCTGTTGTCTTGGTTGTAGTGTCTACACTGGGTATACCCACTGCTGAATTAACACAAAACAATATCACCTTAATACTTTATATCTGTAAAGTGTTTTATAATCATCACAGTGCTATTGTCAATCTTTCCCTGCCCTGCCAGATAGCTATATTTGTGTGAGAGATAACCCCTGCCCCTGGTCTTTGTGCTTAGATAGCCAGGTGTTGGTGAAACAATTTTTTCACTATTCTTTCTCCCCAAATTATTCTCTAATGTTCTCAAAGCAATGAATGGGTATGGTTTAAAACAGACTTTTCCACAAAATCACTCATTGATACAAATGTGCTCTTCAGTTCCCTAGACTTCCATATGGCTTCCCCCCGACCCTCCAACATGTTTAGGGCTAGATACCATTCTTTGAGAGGTGGTCAGGTTTTAAATCAGATTTATCTTCTTCATCGCTACACAATACTTTTTTTTTTCTAGAATTAAGAAAGAGGAAACTAAGTTTTCTTAAAAATATATTTTATTGATTTTTCAGAGAGGAAAGCAGAGGGATAGAGAGTTAGAAATATCAGTGAGAGAGAAACATTGATCAGCTGCCTCCTGCACACCCCCTACTGGGGATGTGCCCGCAACCAACGTACATGCCCTTGGCCGGAATTGAACCTGGGACCTTTCAGTCTGCAGGCCGACGCTCTATCCATTGAGCCAAACCAGTTAGGGCCTAAGTTTTTTTTTTTTTTTTTTTTTTTTTAAACTTTTGCTTTTACTGCTTATTTATTTTTTGCTGAAGATAACAAGAACTGTTCTGATTTTTGTGAGGATTAATCAGGGCTGTAACCCTACACACACAAGTTCTGAGTGTTACAAACAACCTCATCCTGTGCCCCTACAATTGTGTTCCCATGTAAACTGCTTCTGGGGAAGATTGTTGTCTTTTGTCCAATCACCTAATATCAAATCACCTTATGTAAACTAGCAATAAGATCAATTGTTCCTATCTCTTGGTAAAAATTGCACTATAGTAAAGAAAGTGTGAATCTAAAAATGCAATTGTTTATAGACCAAATAAAAGTATTCCTCTCATGTGTATGTGTTATTTTCCAACCTTCATATGTTTATGGATACTATTGTGATAAAATGCAAATCTTTAAAAGTGACACTGAATCTATAGCTGCTTTTAGAAACAGTATGTGTTTCTTTCAAGTGAGGATATGAAACATACAATCACTGTTATGGGGTTACTTGAACTATTGCCATTATGTGTCTATAAACTGAATAGGAACTTGATGGATACATACCGATTAAGGGAATAGAGGAGTCTAGTGGCATCAGATCCTGGAGATTCCAATGTTTACTGAAAAGAATGTTGGTGCAGGGGAAGAAGAATGTCCAAGCATGGAAAGGTGATCAGATTGGAGAATCAGATTATACTGTTAGTTTGGCCATTGCTTTGACCAACTCTTTTTTCATATCTATTTCCCCTCAAACTTATCCATTCATGGTTCATTAACACTGCTGGGCTGCAGCCCAAGAATCAGTATTTCCCTTCTGGGCTCTCACAGCACTTATGAATAGGAAAACCCTTATCACAGTGTGTTACAAGTAACTGTACTATTTCCACTCTCCACTCTCACATGGATAGAGAAACCTCAGGTAAAATCCATGTCTTTT
>NW_006294067.1:422600-431476 GCF_000327345.1 Myotis davidii
TCCCTACTGGGGACTGACCCAGCAACCTGGGCATGTACCCCAACTGGAATTCAAACTGTGACCTCCTGGTTCATATGTCCGTACTCAATGACTGAGCCACACTGGCTGGGAAACATGTTTTTTTAATCTTTAATGGCTAGTGCTGAGGAGGAGTGCATTCATTGTTCATGGTGGGTGATCAGTGAGTATTTATTTAATTGAATTACTGTTAGGATAAAAACAAATAGAAAATATATGTCAAAGTGGTTTGTAAAGTGTGAAAAAATACACACACTGTGTATTTATATACATGCACACACACAAAGGTAAAGTATGTATTATCAGAAGAATTATTTTTAATTTCTTCATCACTTTCATTTATCCTACAAATATTTACTCTTTGAGATGGTGAAAAGAGAATAATTAGAAAAAATAAATCAGTTGTTGCAACAGCAAACACGAGTCATTGTTGTGATGTGTGATTGGAGGGGACAAGGTTTTCAATCTAAGGTGAACCTCTCTTTTGGGTGAGGAGCACCTCAGCAAGAAAGAAATGAACTTTTCAGGAAGTCAGAGAAAGGGGCACCTCAATTAGGAAGGGGTTAACCTTGGCTGACACCAGAGCACATAATGAGAGCCAGGGGGCCACTAAGGGAGCCAAGTTTCCGAAGCTAGTCATTCGTATCTACCAAATGAGCCCAAATTCCCTATCTTGTCTATATCCACATAGTAGACTTTATAAAGCTTGACATTTGTAGTAAATTAGTAGATTTGTCTTAATGTAAGTTGTGCTAGTAGTGCTTTCTTGGTAAGTGAAGTCATTATAGTTTTTTTGTGAAATGTAGACTGGTAAATTAAAGTGTGTTTACAGAAAGAATTTGGTAGAATATATTAAATCAGAGCTATTTTAGAAAAATCCAGGATAGGTGAAAGCAAAGAGAATACAGTAACATTTGAGAAAAAGATCTGAATGAAGAAAGGGATAGAGACCTAGATACACCTAAGCAGCTGATAGCTTAGGATTTGTTCTATGGCAGTGCCTACCCCCTGGTCCTTTCCTTCCTTTGAGAAATGCCTACGTAAAATGAGATGAGAAAGACACAAAGGAATTTCCCAGCTGGACTAAGATTATAGCAGCTGGAGTACATGGCCAGGGTTAGATACAGAGTTTACACTCAGAGGTTTTTGTCTCCCTTCTAGATCCAGGGTTTTAAGATCTGGAAAACAAGGAATGTAGACCATGGACCACAGCAGCTCTTGTCTGAATTCTCCAGTGTCATCTCTAGAAGTTGGGAATTGAAACAGTTAACTCAGGAGAAGTTATTGTCCTTTCAGAGGTAGGGCCCCTTGATAGACACATTTTGGGAACTGTCCAGACAGAAGGGCTTGTCTCTGGCTCCTTTGAGAAGATGCACACTTTGGGGATGAAGGTGAAGGCAAGATGGTAGAGGACTGGGCTCCCCAGTAGACTTTGAGTCACCGTTCATTCTCTTAGAGCTCAGTCTTCATGGATGCCACCCACATAGCCCCACCCACACCCCCAGACTGAAATAATGACAAAGTGATATCAAGAAAAATGTTTCCAGTGAAGACAGGGCAAATGGGTTCTGAGTTTAAGACCCAGAAGTGCTTGAACGGGTTGGTCAGGCAATCTTTCTGTAGGACCTGAAACTGAGCTGGGTTTTGGGACAAAGCCATTAATAACAAAGCAGATTTTAGGTCTTTCAGGACAAAATGGGGGCTAATGGTAGAAAGCAGCATATAACTACTAGGGAGCTCAGGCAGGCAGAAGGGAGGCTGTTCAAAGCAGAGTTGGAGGCAGGACATCTTGAGAATTGAGACAAGTGTGTGGCTGGGTGTGGGCTTTCATGACTGCATTAGTGTTCTATTGCTTCTGTAGCAAAGTAAATGCTACAAAATGCTATTGCTTCAGTGGATCTCAATGCTACCACAAGTTTGGTAGCTTAAACACTACCCATTTATTATCTTACAAACCCTACAGGCCAGAGTTTGACACAGGCCTGAGTGGGCTAAAATCATGGTGTCGCTAGGGCCGTGCTCCATTCTGGAGGCTCCTTGCTTTGTCCAGTGCCTAGAGATTGCCCATGTTCTTTGGCTCATGGTTGCCTTTTCCATCTCCAAAGCCAGCAACACTGCATATCTCTGACTCTTCTCTGATCATGGAATCTCCCTCTGACACTCACCTTAGCTGGGAAAGGTTTTCCACTTTAGGGATCTCCATGCAGCCACCTGGGGCATTCAGGATAATCTCCTCATCTCAGGGTCCTTAATCAGATCTGCAAAGTCTTGCCAAAACTGGTTTGTCTCTGTGGATAGAGCTTCGGCCTGCGGACTGAAAGGTCCCAGGTTCGATTCCGGTCAAGGGCATGTACCTGGGTTGCGGGCACATCCCCAGTAGGAGATGTGCAGGAGGCAGCTGATCGATGTTTCTCTCTCATTGATGTTTCTAACTATCTCTCTCCCTTCCTCTCTGTAAAAAATCAATAAAAATATATTTTAAAAAAAAGATCTGCAAAGTCTTTATTGTTAAGTAATATTACAAATTCTCAGGGGCCAGGCATGGAGAGCTTTGGGGCACCATTATTCTGCCTGCCCGCTGGCCTCTTGGATCACCTATCTCAATATTACAGGTTGGATGAGAGCCTGATGCTTCAGGGTCCTCACCTGTGAAGTTCCCCCTGCTAACCCACCATGGGGCTAACTCCCCTTGGCACCTGCTCAACCACCCTAGACACTGAAATTGTCATGAGCCACTCACTTAAGCTCATGGAGTAATTTAAGAGGAGCACTTAGTTACTGTTATTGATAAGAACCATCCACATTCATTGATATGGTAGTTATTGAGCACCTCCTTTGTGCCAGAGTGCACTTTATTCAGCTCCAAACTTTTGCTTTGATTATGAGAACTTCATGGACAGAGTGATCTTTCAAAGTATATTTTTGAGTCTCAGAATCTCAAAGTTGGTAAGATCTTCACAGGTTCCTCCGGCCAACCCTCTCTACCCTGTGCATGGTTCCCTGCTAAAAGCAGCTCTTTCTGTTTTTCTGATCAGAATGCTAAGCTAGGAGTCAGGAGCCCCAGTAAATTACTGTGTGACCTTTGGCAGCCACTCTCTCTGGGTGTCAGGCTCATTGTATGTAAATAAGCTGTGGAGGACATTTTCTTTCCATCTCTGACATTCTCTGGCCCTTGTTAATATCATGAGTCTTTCTAATCTCTTGTTCTCCCACCCCCAGATATGGCTCTCTCCCTGCTCCAGCCAAAGGAGAAAAGGCATTTTTCACCCTGACATTTCTCTAAGCTGGTACTTCTCTCTCTTTCTTCCTCCTCCTCCTTTTTCTCTCAGTCTCTGTCTCATTCTCCTTTCCTTCATCTCTCCTTTGCCTTTAATCCAGAGATATTTTTTGCATTCACAAAATATCTGAAAACAGCATAACCCTAGATTTATAACATTTGCTTTAAAATTTTTTTTCATATGGTTCAAATGTACTTAAATGTAAACAGTAACAAGTAGAATGTTTTTTCTTTTGTAGTGACCTTGGAAAGTGAACACAGGCTTTTCTCAGGTAAATGCAGGTTCCAGGATACTAAGACTGTTAAATTTATGTAAGAAAGAAATATTTATGTATAGAAAGATATAAAAATAAAAACATGAAGTAGAGTCTTGCTTGATTTATATTATAGGATGACCCCCAAAAATCTATAAGACAGTTTGAATAATTATAAAGGGATTGTTTTTAATAAAATAAATTTCATTTTCAAAATTGAGCTATCAGCTGTTAAAATATATATACAATTTTCAGGAGACAACTGTATAAAGTTCTCTTACAAACCAATAAGTTCACTAAAGAGAAATATAAATTTTTTTAAAATATGAAGAATTCAAATTAAAAATTAAAGAATCCTGAGGCTGGCATGCGAGAACAGAGTAGAGAGAGATAAGTAAGGGTGGGCCTGGAGGCTTGTGGCATGCAAGGAAGGATCCTTTCCGTTCATTCCCTCTTTTGGGCATAGGGACTCAAAATTGTGGGGTAATAACCCTATTACCTACTATAGTCAAAATACTTTTTCTTTCTCTGGGCCAGGATGATTTCCCTTCTTGCCTGTGTTCCCAGAGTGATTATGTGGTAAAGCCAGATATAGACATAGCATGAAAATTTAACAAAAAAATATTTTTCAAAAAACAGTGTTTTTTCAGAAATTATGCTGAAAATATAGCAGTGGACATGGTCTCTTCCCAGATGGAGCATATTTGGTGAAGACTGATGTCACCACATGAAATGAAAACATGTATACAAAGCACATATACGCACAGACATGCACAAATACACAAATACACACACACACACACACACACACACACACAATTACAAGTAGTGAATTGTCTCAAGAAAGGAACAATGAGGTTATCTTGGGTCTGAGAGTGATCCTTGGGATAATTCCTGCGGAGGAGTGAGGAGATTCTGGGTGGAAGTAGAGGTTGCGCTGTGATGGGTTGTGACAGGGGCTTCTACGCCCCAGGAGCTCTGGAGCTATGATGGCCCTGACAGGTTGTCCTGACTCATGTCCCAATGAAAACATGGGGGATGGACATTTGCATCTACAGGCCACTGGGTATGGGCTGCCTTAGGGGAAGGGTTATAGTCTCTGGGTGAAACGGGGAATTTCTCTTTGTCTGAGTGCCATTTATGGGGATAACTTCAACTTCAGCTGTGAGCTGAGAGATGACAACCTGGGTCCTGAAGCGGGTTTTGGCAATGCACACAGTATCTACTACAGGGTGTTTGGAGAGCAGCTGGCAGGGAACCTGAGCTTGTCTGTGAAGGTTAGGAAAAGCCTCTACAAGAGAATGATCACAAGTGACAATGGGTGGAAATAGAATGAGCACTCTGTGAAATGGAGCCAAGTGAGTGAGCAATGCCTGCCAATGAAGTCTGCGAGAATGTCAGTATTTCTGGGCAGCGGGCAGAGGAGGATGAGTAACTCGCAGCAACATTAGGGAAACACATTTCTAGAAGCCATGTAGGTCTTGCAGGATTTGGGGCTTTATCCAAAGGGCAGTGAGAAGGCATCAATTAAAGGAGAGACCTGATGGCATCTGTGTTTTAAAAGCTCACTGAGGCTGGTATGCGAGAACAGAGTAGAGAGAGATAGGTAAGGGTGGACCTAGAGGCTTGAAGCATGCAAGGAAGGATCCTTTCTGCTCATTCCCTCTTTTGGGCATAGGGACTCAAAATTTGGGGTAATAACCCTACTACCTACTATAGTCAAAATGACTTTTTCTTTCTCTGGGCCAGGATGATTTCCCTTCTTGCCTGTGTTCCCAGAGTGATTATGTGGGAAAGCCAGATATAGACATAGCATGGCCTTGAGGTTGGGCCAAGTTGGAGTTTGGACATTCACCAGCTTTACTCGCCTATAAAATCCAGTAAGGGAGCTACATTTAGGTACTGAGGCTGGTGTAGCCTGTAACTACTCATGATGTTATCTGTAAAGAGTTGATTCTGACAAAAAGTTTAGCTTTGAAGAGGGATCCATGACAAGGGGTAAGGAATGGAGAGCCTCTGCAGGGACACAAAGAGTAGCTGCATTTCTGCTCCTTGCTCCTTAACTTTGGGCAAGATGGAGAAGAAAAGAAAATGACGGCATGCCCAACAATGCCCTGGTATTTCAGATGAGAAAACCAAAGCTAAGGGCTGAAAGCTTACAGTGACTATGACACAGCTAAGAAGTAAGAAAAGGAATGAGCATGCTTGGTTCCAATTTCAATGGCTCCTCTATGATTTTGCATTGTCTTGGGATCTTTTCACTTTCACCGAAGATGTTACACTTTATAGCTGAGCTCGCAATCTAATAAGCTCTACCGGTGGGAGATTTCTATCTTTTTTTTTTAGTGGATTAAAAAACTGTGGTACATCTACAAAATGGAATACTATGCTGCTATAAAAAAGGAGTAACTTTTGCCATTTGCAACAGCATGAATGGAACTGGAGAGCATTATGCTAAGTGAAATAAGCCTTTCGGAGAAAGATAAATATCACATGATCTCACTCATATGTGGGATATAATGAGTAACATAAACTGATGGACAAAAATAGATCCAGAGGCAAATGGCAGGGGAGGTGGGGAAGTTAGAGATCAACCAAAGCATGCATATTAGCATAACCAATGGATACAGACACTGGGGCGGTGGGGGCTTGCCCTCAGGGGTGGGAATGGCTCTGGGGGGCATCAATTGGGGAAAAAGGAGACATATGTAAAACTTTAGACAATAAAAAAATAAAAAATGAATTTATTGAGGTGACATTAGTTTAAAAAAATTATCCAGGTTTCAGGTATATAATTCTACACTGTCTTCCTTTTTACAAAAAAAAAAAAATTTCTATTCCCTTAAGAAGTATTTGCAGAAAGTTACTAAAAATGTTGATAGAGTTTGGCTAAAGGGATACCTGTTTGGGGAAAGGTCTGGAAATTACTTGTCACACTCTGACATCTTTTAGAGTTACTTAAATTCTCTCCTATTCCTTAGTTTTTTTAGTTTCTCCATCTCCACACGCACCCCACAACCAGATTCTACTTATCTCACTTTGTCTGCTTATTCTAATACCTTCTGATTCACTCCAGTGTTATCTTTATCCTTCACCAGACTTTATCTCATTTCCCTCTTCAGCAAGCCCCCAAATGAGGAACTATTCCCTGTGTTATATACTTAGAATTTATATTTTTAAAAATATTTTCACCCCAGTTGGTGTGGTTCAGTATTGAGTGTCGACCCATAAACCAAGAGGTCACCAGTTCCATTCCTGGTCAGGGCACATGCCTGGGTTTTGGGCTTGATCCCCAGTAGGGGTTGTACAAGAGGCAGCTGATAAATGGTGTATCTCTTGCTTGGTTGTTTCTATCTCTCTATCTCTCTCCCTACCTCTCATTCAAAGGAAATCAATATTTTCACCTCCATTAAGATTAAGTTTTATACAATAAATGCAGCTCTTTCAAGTATAAGTTTCAATGAGTTTTTACAAATTTCTACACACATCAAATCACGACTAAAACCAAATTATGAATAATGTCAACATTCATAAACATGTCTTTGTGTGCATATACATTTTCATTTCTTGGAAAAATATCGAAGAGTGAAATGGAATTACAGGCTTGTAAGGCAAGTGTGTGATTACCAGTTGTTGTTTATACCATTGTCTATTCCCACCAGCAATGAATGAAGTTTCAATTGTTTCACATCTTTATCAAGAGTTAGTTTGGCTAAAAACAATTGAAGGTATGTTTTTGGGTCTCTGTGTAAGTTTTCTATTGTATTGATCCAAAGGTCCATAGAGCTACATGATATTATGTCAAAAACACAGTCTTTATTACTGTATCTTTATAGTAAATTTATTTTTTCCTGATTTATTTCATTAGTTTTTTGATTTTTAAATTACAGTTGACATAGGATATTATATTACAGTTTCAGGTGTACAATATACTGATTAGACATTTACAAAACTTACTACAGTAAGTTTCTAAGTAAGGTATTATGAGTTCCCCAGCTTTGTTCTTCCTTTTGAAAATTATTTGAGCTATTCTATGTTTTCACATTTGCATAGAAATCTTAGAGTTAGCTTTTTAATGTTAACAAAAAACTTCCTGGGATTTTTACTGAATCTATAATTGGGAGAGAACAGAGATTCTAACAAAATTGTGTCTTCTCATTCACAAAAAATAGAATGTGCTTCATCTATAGGTCTTTAGATTCTCTGAGCAATGTTTTATAGCATTAATTGTATAGGTCTTACACATAATTTGCTAAATAGATCTCTTAATTGTTCATGTTTGTGAGTTCTATTGTAAATTAAATATTTTATTTCTATTTCCAATGTTCCTTGCTGGTGTATAGCAATAAAATAGATTTTTGTATATGGAACCTTTATCCAGTGACCTTGATAATCACTTATTAGTTCTAGTAGCTTTTTTTGAGGGGACTTCTTAGGATTTTCTCTATATAGCACTATGTATCTCTAAATATATAATTTATTTCTTTATTTCCTGACTGTATGCTTTTAATTTAATTTTCTTTCCTTTTTGCATTAGCTAGGATTTCCACTATAGTCCTGGCTAGAAGTGGTGATAACAGATATCTTTGCCTTGTTCTCTATCTTAAAGGGAAAGATTGGGTCTTTCATCATTAGGTTTATGCTAGCATGAGGATGTTTGGTCAATGCTATTCATCAGTTTGAGGAAGGTCACTTTAATTACTGGTTTGATCAGGGTTTTTAAACCATGTGTGTTGATTTTTGTCAAGTGCTTTTTCTTATTGGAATGACCATGTGGTTTTTCTCTTTAATTCTGTTAACATGGTGAACTACTGATTAATCTGCTAGTGGTGAACTGACTTTTCATTTCTGGACTAAAATTATCATTTGTTATGGCATATTTTTCTCAAAATCCAGGTACATATTTTGTGACTCTCTTTATGTATTGGTGGATTTTATTTTCTAACTAGAGGTCCAATGCATAAATTCATGCACCAGTGGGGTCCCTCAGCCTGGCCTGAGGGGTTTGGCCGAAACCCATTCTCCAACGTCTCCTGGGGAGTCCCAGAGTACGAGAGGGCACTCCGCAAAGTTGCTGTCACTCGGCAGCTCCTACGTTGATCGTCTGCCCCCTGGTGGTCAGTGTGCATCATAGCTACCAGCCAGTCAGCTGGTTGGCCAGTCACTTAGGCTTTTATATTTATACTAGAGGCTTGGTGCACAAAAATTTGTGCACTCAGAGGGTGGGGAAATCCCTCAGCCCGGCCTATGCCTTCTCGCAGTATGGGACCCCTCGGGGGATGTCCACCTGCTGGCTTAGGCCCGCTCCCCTGGGGATTGGGCCTGAG
>NW_006294067.1:431751-445359 GCF_000327345.1 Myotis davidii
CAGCCTGGGTGAGGGGCTGATGGCTGTTTGTAGGCTGCTCAAGCCCCCCCACCCCCCAGTGGGGACCTTCACCACATGGAGGTTTGGCCAACCTGGGTAAGGGGCTGATGGCTGTTTTCAGGCTGGCCAACCCCCCTTTAGGGTGGGGGGTCCCCACTGGGGGGCCTAGCCAGTCTGGATGAGGGGCTGAGGGCCGTTTTCAGGTTGGCCAAGCCCCCCAGCAACGGAAGCTCCCAGCCTCTCGCTTGCTTCAGCTCCATGGCCACGGCCGGCTGAAAGCAGGTATCTGGAGGTTATTTATCTTCTATAATTAAAACTTTGTTGCTTGGAGTGGAGCTCAGAGCTGGCTGCAACAGGCAGGAAGTTGGCTTCCTCCATCATTGGGGAAACCAAGACTCCTGCTTGCTCCAGCTCTGTGGCTGCTGGCCACCATCTTGGTTGGGTTAATTTGCATATAGTTGCTCTGATTGGCTGGGGGTGTGGCTTAAGGCATAGTGAAGGTATGATCAATTTGCATGTTTGTCTTTTATTAGTGTAGACTAGAGGCCCAGTGCACAAAATTCGTGCATGGGGCAGAGTGTCCCTCAGCCTGGTCTGCACCCTCTCCAATCTGGAACCCCTTGGGGGATGTCTGACTAAACCGGCAGTTGGACATTGCTCTCACAATCTGGGATTGCAGGCTCCTAACCGCTTGCCTGCCTGCCTGATCACCCCTAACCCCTCTGCCTGCCTGATTGCCCCTAACTGCTCTCCTACTGGCCTGATTGCCCCTAACTGCCTCTGCCTCAGCCCCTGCACTTGGGACCTGAGGTTCCCTCCCTCTGGCTGGCCATAGGCACCTGGGACACTGGCTGTCTTCGCCCGTGGCCACCCACAGGCACCCAGGATCAGGAGCAGCTTCGCTCAGGTTGGCCACAGCTGCAGGCACCTGGGACCGCGAGCGGCTTTGCCCGACCCCCAGCTTCATCAGGAAGAACGTCCAGTCTAATTAGCATATTACCCTTTTAGTAGTGTAGATTATTAGTGTAGATAAATGTGTTACTTAAGATTTTGTGTCTATGTTCATGATGAATCTAGGTTTCTGTGTTTATTTTCTTATGATGCCTTTCATATCAAGATAATTCTGGCCTTATGAGGAGAATTGGGCAGTGTTCCCTTCTCCTGAATTTTCTAGAAGATTTTATATAGGATTGGTATTAGTTCTTCCTTAAATATTTGATAGAGTACACCAGTAAAACTATCTTAACTAGTAGTTTTCTGTGACAAGCTTATTAATTATGAATCAATTTATTTAACATATATAGGATTTCAGTTCTTTTTTTTCCAGACACTTTTGGTAATTTTAATCTTTCAAAAGATTTCCCATTTCATCAGGTTTTCAATTGATTACTCTTTTACATTTCAAAGAAAAACAAAAATTTGATCATATCTTTGGTTGTAGATGAGGAAATTAAGAGTGCTCCTGTCATACAGTCTTAGTGTTGACTAAATTGGTCCAAAATCTTTGAAGTTTAAAGTGGTGCCAATCAAAAGCAATGATTACAATATATCTACCTTTTGATCAAGAAATTCTAACTGTAGGGATTTATTCGAGCAATATAAATGTGTATGGACTTAAAAATATCTGTGCATATATATATAGCATCATTTTTCATAATCAAAATGGAAACAATAAAAAATTAGCAACAGAGGTCTAACTAATAAAGAATAGGACATCCATATCATGGAATATTACACAAAAAAATAAGTGGGGTAATATGCATTATTAAGTGAGAGAGAAAAGTGCGTAAAACTGATTTTCACAGCATTTCCTTGAAAACAATATACAATCTTAGATAAATTCCTCTAAGATTGGGTGGTTGGACTTGGATAATTTAAGAAATTGTAGAGAAAATTATTCATAATTTATGCCCTTCTGCACCAATTAAAATGAACATATTTAAGAGGTATACTTGAAATTAAATCCAAAATCCAGATACATGTTTTGTGACTCTCGCTTTTTCTGTCTCCCTCCAGAACCAAGCAGATTTCCAATTTGCATTTTTTTTCAGTTGTTCCAGGTTGTAAATATAGCTGCCTACATTGGGCTGTCCTTATGTGTCCCCCACTTTGAAGTGCCCAGCTGGTGATAATCAGGGACAGGCTATACAAATCAATGGCTGGATGAATCTTGCTGGAGTACATAGAGATGCCCACATGTGGAAACCTGAGACAATATCAGAGAGGGGAGTTGAATTTAGAGGTAGCACCCTCCAGTGTTCTGGAGCGCACACAGGGTTAGGAACAGGAGCCTCTGTAAAATGAGTGGAGGAGAAATCAAGCTTTGCAGGGGATATTTTATGAAGTCGAAACTTTGTCTGAGACCAGTATGCGGGATTTTGTGGATATCGGTGTGCATTTTAGAGGTCAGTTGTGGTGTTTCCTATTGGAAAGTGGGGGCTTATTTTGGTTCTGAACAGCTAAGAATATCCCAGGAGAGAACTGGATGAAGGGCAGAAGGGGGATCTGCTTAGAGTTTGTTGAGACATTTGGAAACTTAGACTTTGGGGCCTTGGAGAAGGCAGCCTTGGTATTGAGAAGCCTCTGGTTGGTGAGATTTTATGTTTTCTCATGAAACAAAAAGTTTAAAAAGTTCTGAAACTTAATTGGTCAAAATGGGCATAACTAAAAGTTTGTGCTTCTCCCCCTGGACTGATTGCTTAGGGACACCATGAACCTGGGCTTATTAAGAACAGGTATCTCAGTGACTAGTCCCCTTGGGAAGGAGGGAAGTAGGAGGAAAAGGCAGAGAAAGAGAGACCCTCAGCTTCCCACAGAACTGTTATTTTGGGGCTTTTTCCTAAGCTCCTATCTGAGACAGTTTCCTTTTTCATCATGAGTGAAGACAGCAGTAGGTTGCTCTAACCCCTGTGCATGGCTCAGCAGTAGCCACACAGGAGTTAGCCTTGGCAGAGCTCTGGAGAACATTAGCAGTGGTGGTGAAGCCCTTCCATAGAGGTGAGTGTCTTCAGGTTTCTCCTCTATGGAAGAAAGTGTAAGATGGGATGTTCTGGGTCTGGTTGCTGTCTAACACAGGGACACCTAGAGGGTGAGGAGTGGGCTAGGAGAGCAGCAGGACAGACAAGTTCATTTCCAAGTCCTCTGTGCACAACAAAGACAGATTCAGTTGTTTTCTGAGCTGATGCAAGGGATATATGCAGTTCCCTGACGTCTCTCAGGATCCTTCTTTCTCATCTTTCTTTATTTCCTGTTAGTTATGCAGAGATTGTAGAGAAACAGGTCACTGAGCTCTTCCAACAGTTCTGTCTTTGAGGCATGTTTGCCCATTAGTAGAAGAGCCACAGTGATATTGGGAAGGTTGCATTCCCAATATATGCCATAATATCAGAGGAAGGAAGGGAAGGAAGGAAGGGAAAATGGTAATGTGAGGCAGGAAGGGAGACCAGGAAGAGAGGCATTGAGGGGATATGGCCTAGTTAGTCCTGACCAGGATCAGGACCTATGTAGTCATATATTATGTGTCCATATACTCATCACCTACAAAAAAATTTTAGTATTACTGATTTGGCTCAAGAATACTGTGTGTGTATCAGTATATATATATTTAATAAGTTATGAAGGTGAGTCTGTGTAGTACCACTGTAGATGAAGGCTGGGGTTCAATGTTTCCTACCTTACACTTCATTTGGAATTCCATCATATTATCTGATACAGTTCACCTAAGAGGAAATCGGACAATCCCAGGGGCTGATTAATCCAGTTTCTAAAATAAGCAGTTTAAAATATTATAGCCTATATTCCCTGGAGAAGACACTTCCAGTGGGGAAAAAAGACAAGAAAGATTTTCTTCTCACCAATACAGAAGAAGCTGCCTTCACCCATTCCTGACAGTGAGCATTGAAGAGGCAATATTTAGGTCTGTCTTTGTTCAGAGCATAGTAGTAGAGGCAACTCATGTGATCATTTGTCGAAATAGTTTCTCATCCTAATCTGTCTTCCTACTCTCTTGAGAACAGGACCATGTGGAGCAGTGCCACCTGTCTTTTGATATCTGAGTTTCACAAGGAGCAAGAACAAGGACTAAATGATGAGCAATCACACAAGTGCCACTGAATTTTGTCTCCTTGGCTTCCCTGGCTCTGAGGAACTACACCATATCCTCTTTGCTACCTTCTTCCTCTTCTACTCAGTGACATTAATGGGAAACACGGTCATCATTGTGATTGTTTGTGTTGATAAACGTCTACAGTCCCCCATGTATTTCTTCCTTGGTCACCTCTCTGCCTTGGAGATCCTGACCACATCCATTATCATCCCTGTCATGCTTCGGGGGTTTCTGCTCCCCGGGATGCAGACAATATCTCTGGCTGGATGTGTTGCACAGCTCTTCCTGTACCTTGCTGTGGGGACCACAGAGTTTGCATTACTGGGAGTGATGGCTGTGGACCGTTATGTGGCTGTCTGTAACCCTTTGAGGTACAACATCATTATGAACAGTCACACCTGCATCTGGGTGGTAATTGTGTCATGGGTGTTTGGGTTCCTTTCTGAAATCTGGCCAGTTTATGCCACGTTTCAGCTGACCTTCCACTTCACCTTTGTTGTGATTGGTTATGGCAGCTGCCTGTTCCTCTATGTGAAACCCAATCAAAGGCAGGCAGCCCAGTACAATAAGATAGTTTCCCTGCTGATTTCTGTGGTAACTCCTTTCCTGAACCCTTTCATCTTCACTCTCCGGAATGACAAAGTCAAAGAGGCCCTTAGAGATAGTGTGAAACACTGCTATCAACTTTTCAAAGATTAACTCTTCTCTCAATTCTAGGTGGGGGCATGATCCCTACTGGGGTCATTTAATAACTTAGGTAACCCTATCTACTCTATCACAGTTTACCATCGTTACAAAAATCAAACAGTGTGTGCCACTTTTGGTCATACCATGGAAGCAGATAAGGCAGGCAACAATGAAACCCACGCTCTGCCCACTAGAATCTCATAGCTTCAGATACTCTTTATTTCTACTGATGAACTCCTTGTGGTGTGGGAGAAACTGAAGAAAGCAAATGAGTACTTTTGTCTAGAGTTCTATTAGCCCAATTAATTTGCTTATAATTTGTTTCTGAAAATGAATTACTGAGGTGAGGTAGGAAGTGAGGAGGGAGATGAAGTGAGAGATGACATATCATAATACAAAGGAAGAAATGCTCACTTTGCTTCTTCATCAAATGTTGTTAAGAGTTGTCCTATATTTTTATACAATTTCTTTAGGAGATGGCCATATGCATTTTGCACATCCCATGGTTCTTTCTTTTTCTGGCTGTGTATTTTATTATCCTGGCTCCACTGCTACTGCAAAGTACGTATAGTGTTACTTACACTTTGCCACAGAACTGGTCAAGTGTAGTGACATAGAAATTAGTATGCTTCTCAAAATCTTTGTGCTACAAAAAGATGGAAATATTTGGCAATAAGAATATGGGAAGTTCCTTTTGCTAAACTTCAGGGTATTGCTCAAACCTTTCCTCTTTGTGACATGTATTCAAATAGACCCAAAAGGAAAGAGGCTCACTGCACTCATATATAGTTTCTTTGGTTTTTCAACATGTCGTCAGCCATGCCTCTTCTTCCTGCCTTTCTTGCCTGTGTTTATCCACGAACATCTATTTCTTCTTTCTCTCCCTTTTTCTTCCAGTCTTCAGGTTTCTTTTTTTCTTCCCCTTCCCCACATTTAACTATGACCCAATGCTCTGACCACCTACTGATAATACATTCTGATTCCTCCTCTCCTCCTTCATCAATGTTTCCATTGCTCTCCTGTAACTCCAGTGATGCAATGTTTGAAATTGCCTCTCTGAATGCCCTGCTCATATTTTCTCAGATGAACCTAAAGAGGGTAGGAAATATCTCTAGCTGAGCTTAGAATATGAGAGGAGAAGGAGATTTTGAGCCAGGGGACTACTAATGGGACCTCAGACATCTCTTGTGTCAAAGACCAGGTGTTTTTTTTTAATTTGGTCTTTTTCCCCCCTTTTTTTCTTTATTGATTAAGGTATTACATATGTGTTCTCATCCCCCCATTATCCTCCCTTCCCCTCACTCATGCCCTCACCCCCTTGGTGCCTCTGTCCATTGGTTAGGCTTATATGCATGCATATAAGTCTGGTTGATCTTGGTCTTTGATTCTCAATGAAGGAAGGTTACCATCTTGATTAGCCTGCCATAACAAAACCCCCTAGACTGGATGGATTAAACAACAGAAATTTATTGATCCCAGATCTGAAGTCTGGGAAGTTCAAGATCAAGGTTCTGGTGAATTCAGTTTCTCTTGCAGGCTCTTTGTGGCATGTAGGTGCCCATCTTCTCTCTATGTTCTCATGTGGCATTTCTTGGTGTATGGATATTGGGAGAGCAAGAGCCATTTCTGGTATTTCTTCTCTAGGGACACTAATCGTATCCAATCAGGGCCCCACCCTTATGACCTGATTTAACTTTAATTACTTTCTTAGAGTTTCCATCTATAAATACCTCTGCACTGGGGTTCACAGGTTCAACATATGAGTTTTGAAGGGACACAGACATTTAGTTAATAATGCTATCATTCTGCCCTTGCCCTGCAATCCAAGCTTATACTCAACCAGAATGCCCACTTCATCTTCACACTGGGTGCTGGGAGACAGATAGCTCCTTCCCCTGGTGGCTCACATTTCCCCAGCTGCAGGTGTCCCCTATACAAAAATGGGAAAAAAAAACCTCACTCAGACCCCCTCTACTATATACAAACCTTGAAGCCTCAATAGCTTCTTATCCTATTTATTTATTTTTCTCTCTGCTCCTCACAACTGAACACAGACACAGTCAGATATTAAAAAGCAAATACTAATTGTAGGCTTTTATTTGAACTCCTTATTTACATGCAGTTAGCATACCACAAAAATGAGTCTTATGTATAATTGAGGTATGTCCGATTGAATGTGTTGCAATTTTCACTTAATTTAAACATTGGCCTCTGTTAACATTCACTTTGTTATATGGTCATAATAATAACAAAAACAAAAGTAGAAACAATACTGCTTCTAACCAGGAAAATTTGTATAGTTTCTCTCTGTAAAAATTACTTGATAAAAGTAAAATGCTTACCCAGATAGTATCTGATACATATCTCTGAAAAGACATTTACTTTTTCTGTTTTATTTCCACATGTATTTCTCTATATTCATACTTAATGAGGCATAAGTATGAATAGATATCATAATGATTAAAATGTTAAATTTTCTGATTTATACTAATGTTTGTAATTAGAGGATAAGGAATAAGAAGGGAGTAGTATGTACTTAAAACTCCTATGCCTTCTGTAAACCACCACATATATTTATTGTTTGTGCCTAATTAAAATATACCAATTGGTAATAATTCTCAAAACTTAACAGAAATACTATTTGACTCAGGATCCTTTGACTCCAAAGTTCGATCTCAACTTCTCTGTTATTTTGTTCCATGAACATCAGCATTTCTTTCAGTAGACACTGAAATTAGCTTTTATATTATTTGATTGATTTTTTATGTATTTAATAGCTATCTACTGCATGTAAGAAACTTTGCTCAATGCTTTGGGAGCATATAGATAGAAGGAAAAAATTATTAACTATATACTAAGTTTCTTAGGATTTCTCTATGTTTTTATTCCATCCTGGCAACAACCTGTGAGATAAGTAGTATTATGTTCGTTTAGAAGAAAATAAAATAGAGGTTCAAAGAAGTTAAATAATTGCCAAAGGTTACTCAGCCATCAACCATATAACATTCATCAGATTGGTGAAAGGTACAACTCTGGGAACACAAAGTGTTGACATGAATACAGGAGGACAGGAGCTTTTATTCATTTCTGAAGGGAATATAAAATATTATGGCCCAAATAAGTAGATGGTAGCAAAATTAGTAAACATGAAATGTGCAATACTCTGGCTAATTTTCAAGTTTGTTTATTCTTTCTTTAGCTGTGTTGGATCTAATGATAAACTCATGAAAGAAATTCTTCATCTATTATACAATATTTTTCTATTTATAATATTTTTATTTTATTTTATTCTTTATTATAGTTTTTATTTCTTTGCTGAAATTCCTCTCTTATTTCTGCATGTTGTCTACTACATCATTTATCATATTAATTATAGTTATATTAACTTTGCATTATGGGAATATTTTCTTGTATAACATTTTAAATTCTTCATTGATTTTTTTCACTTTTTTATGTTACTATTTTTAGTGGATGCTCTAGGGCTTATCATATACATTTTCATTTAGAATCAACTTCAAATATATACTAATGATGACAGTTAGATGCAGAACATTGTTCCTATATAGCTTTGAGTCCTCCTCACTTTTCTGCTATTATTATACATATTATATTTATATAGCTACAAATACAATAATACATTGTTATAATTAGTACACTATATAAAGGATATATCACTTGTTATATGAAACTCATTTGCCCTTTCTGATTCTTTTCATTTATTTCTCAGATTCAAGTTGCTGTTTGATGTTATTTTCTTACTCCAAAACAGCTTTGTTCCTGCTTACCCCTTTTGCACTGCTATTGACAAACTAGAGGCCCAATGCATGAAATTCATGCACTGATGGGGGGGGGTGGTCCCTCAGCCCAGCCTGCACCCTCTCACAGTCCAGGAGTCCTCAGGGGATGTCCAACTAATAGCTTAGTGGGGAGTGGGCTAAAGCAGTCAGTTGGACATTCTTAGCATTGCTGCAGAGGCAGGAGAGGCTCCCACTACTGCCACTGCACTCATCAGCCGTGAGCCCAGCTTCTGGCTGAACAGTGCTCCCGCTATGGGAGCACACTGACCCAGGGGGCAGCTCCTGCATTGAGTGTCTGCCCCCTAGTTGTCAGTGCATGTCATAGTGATTGGTCATTCTACTGTTGCACTGAAACTGGCTCTCCAACGTCCCCAAGGAGTTCCAGATTATGAGAGGGCACAGGCCAGCCAAGAGACCCCACTGGTGCACAATCAGGGCCAGGGAGGGATGCAGGAGATTGGCCAGCTGAGGAGGTACTGTGGGAGGGCTGCAGGGTGTGTCTGGCCCATCTTGCTCAGTCCCAATCAACCGAAACCCAGCAGTAAGCTAAGCTACTGGTCAGAGCGTCTGCCCCCTGGTGGTCAGTGCATGTCTGCCGCCTGGTGGTCAGTGCATGTCATAGTAAGCAGTTGGGCGGCCTTAGCATACCATTAGCATATTACGCTTTGAATGGCTGACCGGACCACCGGACACTTAGCATATTAAGCTTTTATTATATAGGATGATGTAAATATATCATAACAGTCATCCCCTCTATTAAAGAAATCAAGGACCATATTGTTATGCACTAATTTGGCGAACATCTCCAGCACTTCCTCTAGCCCTGAGCAGTCTTTCTGTGGGTTCCCAGGTGAAGGAATTTCTATCAATGACCCCCAACGGCCCCTCTGAGGAGACACTGCTGACAGACACTGCACTGGCTTATCTGAGAAGGCAGGAGAGGATATATGTATTTATACCATCTTTTATAATTACAGAATTACCTTTGCTAGTACTTCATTTTTATGTGTGTGGATTCTAATTACTATCTGGGGTCACTTGCATTCAGTTGGAAGAACTTCATTTGGTATTTTTTGTAAGTTGTTTCTGTAGCAGCAAGTTCTGTGTTTAAATTTACCTGCAGAGTCTTTTGTCTTCATTTTTTGGAAAGATAGTTTTGCCAGAGATAGGAGTGTTGATTGACCATGATTTTTTTTCTTTTAGCACTTTAAATGTATCATTTCCCTGCCTCTGGTCTTAATTTTATTTGTTGAGAAGTCAGCTCTTATTGAAGTTACTCATACATGAGAAGTCATTTTTCTCTTGCTGCTTTGAAGATTTTTTCCTTTTTTTAAAAAATGTGTTTTTATTGATTTCATAAAGAGGAAGGGAGAGGGAGATAGAAACATCAATAATGAGAATCATTGATTTGCTGCCTCCTACATACCCGCAACTGATGATTGAGCTTGAACCCTGGGCATGTGCCCTGAGTGGGAATGGAACTGTGACCTCCTGATTCATAGGTTGATGCTCTACCATCGAGCCACACTGATCAGGCTGAAGATTTTTTTCTTTGTCTTTCAGCAATTTTACTGTTTACTATGTGTTTGTGTATAGGTGTCTTCATTTATCCTACTTGAAATTTATTGACCTTCTTGGATGTGGAAATTAATTTTTAATTAAATTTGTAAAATTTTTACCTATCATGTCTTTGAATATATTTTACACTCATTTGTAGCTTTCTCTTCTGGTTTCCCCATTACATGTGTGCTGGTACCATTAATAAAGTCCCATATTTCTCAGGGACTCAATTCATTTTTTAATTTTTTTCTTTGGATTGCAAATTTCTATAGACCTATCTTTAAATTTACTAATTCATTCTTCTTTTAGTTAAATATCTATTTTTAATCTCCTCTACTGAATTTTCATTTAACTTATTATACTTTTTGACTTTAGAATTTCCACTTGGTCCTTTTTATAATTTTGATCTCTTTTGATATTCCCTATGTGGAGAAATGTTGTCATCATACCTCTATTTCTTTTAGCATGTTCCCTTTAGTTCTTCAAACATATTTATAATGGCTACTTTGAAGTCTGTAGCACTTTTTTGCTTCATTTTGTCTTTTGACTTTTTTTCTTTTTATTAAATGTATTGGGGTGACACTGGTTAACAAAATTATACAGATTTCAGGTGCATAATTTATGATGCTTAAATGTGGCATCTGGTTATTCTTATAAGAAGCTTCTATTGTTTATTTTTCCTCTTATACATGGGTCACACTTCCTTGTTTCTTTGCAGGTTTTATAGTTTTTCATTGCAAACTGGACATTTTAGATATTATAAGGCAAGATTCTGGATACTCGTCTCCCACTCCAGGGGCTTGTTACTATGTTTTGCTTGTTGACTTGTTTAGGGTCCTGACTGGACTATCTGAGTGAAGTTCATTTTCCAGGCAGTGTACACCCTCTGGTGTCACTCCTCAAAGGCCACAGTCCCGGGCAGGCACACAGTCACCCAGAAGTGACAGTGGTTTGTAACAGGCTCTCTTTCACTGTCTCTTTTTTTCTTTTGAACTAGCTGATCTGTAGTTTGCCTTGCATCTCCAGTGAAGTTGCCAGCCTCCTCCTTTGCTTATCACCAAAAGCTGTCTTGTTTTTGAGAATGCTCTTGGGCTCTAACTCCCCCTCACTGTTTCAAGTAAAGTCAGTTCCTTCAGAGCTGGTTTTCCCTCTGGGCAAATGTCTGAGCCATGACTCCGATTCTGGAGCCAGGGGTGGGGATGTGGTGCCCTCTCTCTAAGTGATACCCCTGCTTTAGTTGCAGGGTGTTGGGCAGTAGCAGTAGTCTTTGACCTTCTTGGCTTGCTCTCCTGTTGTTGAACCTCTGCCCTGAGTGAGCAGGAGGGAGGGTGATTAGGGCCCTGGTATTCTCAGTGTGCTGCTCGTAAGGTACACCCTCTGCTCTAGGAATGGAAAGTAAGTAGAATCAGGAAGTCTTAACCCCTTTTCTGCACTTTCCTGGAAATTAGCTTCTGCAACATGTAGTTGTGGAGGAGGAGGGATGAGAAGTGCTTACCACCTGCCACTTCAGGGAAGATACTGTAGCCCTTGACTTGGAGCTGAGGGGAAAATGGGCCCACTGCTCTTGGCTCTACCTGCCTGGAGAGGTGTTTCCATCATACTGAGTTGGGAGCAGGGAGGAAGGTAGTGAATCATGGTTTAAGGGCCATGGGACCAGGCTGAACTAGTCTCCCACTGAGACCACACCTTTCATTCTTTCTTCCCTTGCCCAGTTCTGCTTCCCTCTACCTCCCTTCTAAGAGAGATCTCCCACAGTCAGTGACTTCATCAGGAACCCCGGTGTTAGGCTGGGTTTCTAAGGAATGCTAGATCAGCTGGCTTTGGACATTGCCCTGAAAACAGCCACAAATGAAGGGAGTCTGGAGGTGAATCACCTCTGAGTCAGATGACAGTAAGAACCCATGTCTGGCATTTTAGACAGATCCTAGAATATTATCACAGGTGCAATTGTTAAGATTTTTCACTCTGGTGGACTATTACTTGAAAGGTTTGTGGAAAATAGTAACTGTCAGTATTTTGGAATTTGGTAGATTCTTTAAAGTGCCATTGTTGAGAGAAAACAACAGGCTCAGCTCTATTTAAATCAAAGCGTGACAGTCAAAGGGCCTCTTCGGCAACATGTAAGGAGACACCGTAGTCAGAGGATGAAGAAAGTGAGGAACAGACACAGAATTTGATTATGCAAGTAATGGAGTTTCAAAGAAGGTTCAGTCTAACCAAGTGATGAAATGAGTAGACCCTTAACCTTGGTGTGCTGCTTGACAGAGAGATACAGGTGAGCATTTTGACCATTCAGAGTCCTTTGAATTCTCTCAACCTGCAGAAATGTGCCCTTCCCTATTGGAAGACATGCCCCTCCCTACCTCAGGAATATTCAGGAGCTCAGATGAGGCAGAGGCCTAATAAGATAACCCTTGTTTTCTTCAGGATCTGCCTCCAGCTCTTTCCTTCCACCAGATTCATCAATTAGGTTAAACCCCCACATAAACTGAGGGAGAACTAAGACTGCTAACAGAGAAGAGTTTGTACTCATCAAAGTTGCTGAGAGAACTGGCTGCTATGCACTAACAGGCACTGGGACCCTTCCTGGAAGGGAATCTACAGGGTGAGAGGTCAAGGGGGTGGCTGGAACAAAAAGTTGAATAAGGGAGAGCTGGTTGACATAGAGCCACCCCCCTGAAATGCAGGATTAACACCTTGGCATGGGTGCTGGGGAAATAGGTCTAATATATGCTTTTGCTGATTCATGGAAGTTTGGAAAAAGTGACAGCCTTCATTAAATTAAGTAGATATGCCAAAAATTGCCTTGGAAGACTGAAGGAAGGACTCAAAAGGCTTAGAAAAGTGGAAATGTTACAATGGGGCTACTATTCTAAAGAACCCCTCAGCTGCCCATGTTCCTGGGGAGGGAAGCCTGGAGGACACTCTACTTAGTACAGTGATAAAATGCATAGTTGAGGAGGACATTACTGAGGCTTTTATTAAGAGACCAAAAGCCTGGTGCATGGATTCATGCACATTAAAAGGAAATTAATTAGAAGAAATATTTTAGAGGCCAGGGAGAGACCGTGGGAGGGCTCCAGGGCATGTCCGGCCTATCTCACCTGGTCCTGATCGCCTGGACCCCAGCAGCAAGCTAACCTACCGGTTGGAGTGTCTGCCCCCTGGTGGCCAGTGCGCATCATAGCAACTGGTTGAATGGTCAAACAAGCAGTCAGACACGTAGCATATTAGGCTTTTATTATATAGGACTAGGGGCCCGTTGCATGAAATTCATGCACTGGGTGTGTGGGGAGGGGGGGGAGTGTCCCTCAGCCCAGCCTGCCCCCTCTCACATACTGGGAGCCCTCAGGTGTTGACCCCCATCACCCTCCAATCGCAGGATCGGCCCCCTGTCCAGGCCTGACACCTCATTTCCCCCCCATCACTGGTTCTGCCCCCAGCCCAGGCCTCATGCCT
>NW_006294067.1:445918-446793 GCF_000327345.1 Myotis davidii
ACAAAAAATTAATTAGCACAGGAAGACTGCACGTTATTAGGGGGCCTCATTAATTTTACCAAGTTTATTTAAATGACAGCAGGATATCAAGTCAATACTGATGACTAATTAATAAACACATTGGATTACCTTAAAGCACAGGGGAGAGGTGACACAAAGGCTGTGGCAGAGGGAGTGGGAGGGGAGATCGACAGTTTCTGGTGAGCTGAGGTGGCATCTCCTCTCTGAAATGCAGGGGACCAAAATTCAGGAGTTGGCAGTTAACTGCCAATCTTAGTTGGCAGTTAATTTGCATATAGCCCTGATTAGCCAATGAAAAGGGTAGCGTCGTACGCCAATTACCATTTTTCTCTTTTATTAGTTTAGATGCTATAGCAGAACTGAGTTTCCTAGTCGCAAGGGGATGCAGGAAACCAGAACAGCAGAGGCCACATGGCCACACTTAACTCTCAGAGGCAAGGTACACACACTTGCCCTGTTGGCAACAGGGTCAAAATGGCAAGCAGGAAAGGCCTGACTGCATGGGTCTTCAGAGATGGCAAATAGACCATGGCAATGGTTCTCAACCTGTGGGTCACCAACCTGTGAGTCGCGACCCTTTGGGGGTCGAACGACCCTTTCACCGGGGTCGCCTAAGACCATCGGAAAACACATATATAATTACATATTGTTTTTGTGATTAATTACTATGCTTTAATTATGTTCAATTTGTAGCAATGAAAATACATCTTGTAGCAATAAATACATCCTGCATATCAGATATTTACATTACGATTCATAACAGTAGCAAAATTACAGTTGTGAAGTAGCAACGAAAATAATTTTATGGTTGGGGGTCACCACAACATGAGGAACTGTATTTAAGGGGCGCGGGG
>NW_006294067.1:447227-484781 GCF_000327345.1 Myotis davidii
CTCTGGCCAGCAGTGTGGTGAAATAAAGAATAGCTCAGAATCAATCATGTCTGAAAGAAAAATGAGCATTGTCAGGGAGAAAGTGGGGAATCCCATGTTCTTAAGCTTGTTTTCATATGGGATCTGGCTTCCTTCAAGGTTAATCTTGTGGTGTGTGTTACTAGTCATGTGAAAGAGACATTTAATAGAAGACACACCAACCATGACAATATTCAGAAAGCTATCTTGTAAGCAGGAACTTCTCCCTCCAGAGTTTGGGTTCTAGAACTACCTGGCTTCTGCCAGATTATTTTATTTCTCACTCACAGATGAGGTCCCCTCCTGAAGCCTCCCAGAATACTCCTGGATTTAAATAAGAAACTACCCTGGATAGAGAACTATAAGTACAGAAGACTAGCTTTCCCAGCACCTCACATTCTTTCCCCTGAATTATCTTGCCAATATAATTAGTGGAAACACATGGAATTTATAACAAGTTCGTGACCTTAGGCCAGATATTCAATGTCTGTGAATATCATAGGGTTGACTTTCAAGGAAGAAAATTAAACAGACAGCCTTAAAAGGAGCAGGTACATATCAGATCCTCAATAAATGTCAGAAATGGAACGCCTGAGCTCATCTACACTTTGCTTTTTACATAAATCAGCGTCCAAATTCGCATGGTTAGCCAGTGTCCATGCTAAAATTAAACTTGGGACTGATGAATTACAAGCAGAGCTGAACTGGGGAGCGAAAAGTGCAAGGAAGAGAAGATATATATATAGCTAATAAACAAGCTCATGGTAAGAAAAACTGCAAATTGATTAGGTTTCTTAGGGAACCAGTGGAAGTCGGGAGAGATTCATGGTCAAATCATGGAAGCTACTTTCCAAGGAGCATAAGTGTAGCTAAAATATGAAAGAAAGAAAAACAAATAGATGAATGATGATAGGCATCTGTTGATGAATTTCTAGACAGGACCGCAGACTCAAAGTAAGATGACCCCGTCTCAGTGTGCAGGCCAGACTCAGTGGGAGCAGGAGGCTGTGGGGAGGATGGGGTTTGCAGCTCAGAGGCAAGGTCTACCTGACAGGCCTGGTGAAGCTTGTTCTGTTTCTTTATGAGTGGGAAGCTCGAGGGCCAAGCCATGTTAAAGGAAAAGAGGACCAGACCCAAAATGTTGCTGCCATGATTTGGGGGCCCCTTAAGAGAGGAAGGTGGTTTGATGGTAGGTGATGCTTCCAGAGTATTGTATGTGTGTGAGAAAAGAACAAAGTATAAGCTGTCTGGATGGACCTCATTAAATTATGGAATTAATTATCCATGTAAACATGCTGAAAGAAGTCAGCATGCATGGTAAGGTGTTAGAAGTTTAGTGAAATTAAAAGAAAATTGGAAAATATTTGGTTCTGTCCAGTGATATGCTCCATTAGCCATTCTCTAGTTTATTTGTGGTTTATAATTATTTCCCTTGGGTTGAAATGAAAGTATTATGTGTTGGTGTAAATTACGACAATGGATAGAAACTAGACAGTGAATAGATAGCATAACTTAAGGCTATGAACAGATAGAGTGAAAAAGACAGAGAAGAACTTGATGAGCGAGTAAAGAGGAGGTATCTGATATCAGGAAGGATGATTCTGTTTAGAACAGAGCTAGAGTAGACTTGAGAAAGTGAAGATTTACGGAGGCAGGGTTTGGGAGAAATGGACAGAGGCTGGGGATAGTACTACTGGGGAGAGTCTGTGCAGACAAAATCCAGAGACAATGAGCTCAGCTGACAGAAAACCCAGGATCCAATGGGCAAGGATAAAGATGTCTCTAAATATCACAGATATAGCAGAACTGCTTAAGAGTGAGATTTGCCTTTTAACAATTAATACTGCCATTACTGACCACAGACCACCCGACCTCATGCTGAAGATGCTGGATACATTTTTTTCCCTAGTCCTTAGAACAACCTTGCTAAGAAAAGATTATTGTCTTCATTTTACAGATTAAGAGTATGCAGCCCCTAGAGGTTAAGAAACACAGATTAAAAGGGACAGAAATTATATTTGAACTTGAGTCTATCTGATGCCAAAGCACCACCCTGGTGCTTCCCAACCATTTCAAGGTGCTCGAAATATGTGGTATACCAACCATAGCAATGCCATCCACTGAGTGAACAAATTCCCATGTTCAATTGTATGTGGTTGGTGCTCTGATAAAGAAAATGCCCAGCCATTGAAAAATATTGCTGATTTTGTATTATATGAATTTTCTCAACTAAAATGATCCATTTTATAACTTTTAGCATCAGTTAGTGGATTTTCATCATTTGTTACCACTTAAAGAGAGTCCTGCAGCTAAAGGAGGTTGGGAACACTGCACAATGCCGCTCCCAAGCTGGCCTGGGCTGCATCATATTAGCCCAGGTGGTGGATGCCTGGTAGCCCAATAACATGCACAGAGTACACACCCCAAAGCCCTTCATGCTCTTAAAAAAGGCATTGTGTGCCTCATACGTGTGTGTGAATATGAGATGCACACACATGGGCTGAGCATGGGACACTTACCCAGACTCTCACTGTTGTTTACTATTGTGACCAGAGGTGAGAAAGAAACATTTGCTTGAGGCAATTCCTCATTGATTATAGGTACCTTCCTTATGCTTATCTCATTTTTATGAGATAATTAATGTTAACAATTATTGTTACTGCTTACCCTCCAAAGCAAGAACAAGAATGAACCTTCAGACCACGATTTCCAAGCTTCACAGGTGTGTACCTTCTCAGAAGTGTGTATACAGCCCCACCTAGTGGCAGCTCTGACTATGCAGCAGTGATACCTGGGACCTCTCTGTTAACAACCTGCAAAAACAGCACGTTCCAGGAATGTTGTCCTAAGGAAAACACAGAACCAGAGCACCTGCTCATTTTCGGGAGAGGGGAAGGAGTAAATAACATTAGAAAATTGGGGAGCGGGGGACAATTTTTTGAAAACACTAGACAATTTTGAAGCAAATTTGATTTTCAAAAATTGTTTGAGGGAGATCCTTGAACAGAGACTCAGTATGTGAGAACAACAGTTTATTTCTATGAATAGGAAAACACAATTGAACGGCTTGTTAAAACTGGGTTGAACTATGGCCTTAAGAAATTATAATAACTGAAAGGGGTTCAATACTAGATTGACTCCTTTCAGAAGAGCTAAGAAACTGGGGGCAAATTTTGATGAAATGCTTAGAACTGTAAAACCCAGACTGCTGTGTCTGAGAATTCACAGACACATACTTAAGTGGATTTTTTTTGGTAAATACATTTATTGTCTCTGTGGGGATTATGGGTAGTAGGCATTGAACGGTTTTTACTGAACGTATTGAATGCTACTCATAATATAAGCTCAGTCTGTGACGTCCACACTGTGCAGCAGCTCTGTCATAGGGATTGACTGCCTCATCTTCAGCACAACCACACACATGAATTACTCTGACTCGTGTTAAGGGCAAGGAGAAAGAAGATACAGAGATACCAAAAAACTTGCCCACACTCTCATCAGTACTCAAAAGCCAAGATTTAAATTCAGGTCATTAATTCCAGTTCTTTCCACCGCAGCATACTGCTTTTCTTTGTAGCACATGTATGTAAATTTCATTTTCACATTGCATATGATATAAAGTTCGAAGAGTACAAAAGTGTAGGAGAAAGTGAAAATCAAATGAAAACAAAAATTACAAGTGAAAAGCAGTCTGCCTCTTACCCCAGGCGTCCATTTCCTCCTCCTTAAAGCACCCCTCTCTCGACAGCATCTTCTATAACTTTCCAGAGTATATTATCCATGTGTATGTTAACAAATGTTAATTTAACATTGCCCTGACTGATGTGGCTCAGTTGATTGGGCATCATCCTGTTAACTGAAAGGTTTCAGTTTAATTCCCAGTTAGGGCACATTCCCAGGGGTTTTGGGTTCCATCCCCTGTAGGAGGCATGCAGTAGGCAGCTGTTGGATGTTTCTCTTTCATATCAAGGATTCTCTTTCTCCCTCTCCCTTCCTCTCTTTCTCTCTCTCTCTCAAAAACAAAACAAAACAGTAATAAATTTTTTTTTTAAAAAGAAATGCTAACATCAAAATGTTAGTCTCCAACATTATAAGAAATTTATTTTTTACTAATGCAGAAAGTCACAAGAGGTTAATTAACTTAAACATTAAAATCAAAACTACCTTGTTCATTCCAATACAATTTTACATTCAATCAGAAGTTAAGTATAGCAGATTTTCAAAATATAATATTCACCATTCAGCCATGTGAATAGTTTTGAATGACTACTAACATAAGGCTTTTAAATAATTGCTTAAGTTTTCTCTAAAGCTTATATGCATGTCAACAGCTGTCCCAAAAGCTTTCAAATTACCCACAGTCTGTTTCCCTTCCCTTTCTTGTATTAAAAATGTTGTTCTAAGCCCTGGCTATGTGGCTAAGTTGGTTGGAGCACTGTCCTGTATGCCAGGTGTTGGGTTCAATTCCCAGTCAGGGCACATAGCCAGGTTTTGGATTCCATCCCCCATCCCTGGTCAGGATGCATAGAGGAGGCAACTCATTGGTGCTTCTCACTCACATCTCTCCCTCTCTCTCTCCCTCTCTCTCTCCCTCTCTCTCTCCCTCTCTCTCTCTCTCTTTTTCTCTTTCTCCTATAAAATTTTTTTAATGTTTTTTTTTAAATGTTCTAATTCCCAGATCCTTTTCTTGGTCATTAGATAAACCCTTAGCCAATGACATTAATGTTGGCTAGGAACACTCTCATCAAAAGAGTCTGAGCCAAAAATGCGTGTGTGGGTTTTATTTCTGGATATATTGTGGGCAAGCTAGCTGGTCACTTCACTAACCAAATGCCTTTAAGTTTTCAAAATGCTCTAAAACTCTTTGCCACATGTTGTTTTGTCAGGTTGAGTCTGGTGTTCACATGCGAAGTGAATCAGATCCACCACACTGGGCTGTGCAGTACATTTTTGCAAGTGATCCCATTTTTAGCTAAGTTGCAGCTGAGCTTTCCTTTCAGCTAATTAGTGCTTGTTCTCAAATTGGGGAGTTCTAACGCAAACTAGGCAATGAGATGCAATTTACTTCCTTTCCACTGTCCTAAAATTAACTAAGCTGTAAAAATTTGTGTTCCCTTGTTTTTCCCTTTGTCGGCCCCAGGGTTTGGTTCCATCAAGAATTCAACAGAACTCAATGTTTCACCAAATCTTACTGTTCTGATCTGAACAGTAATGGAGTGCTTCTTTTCAAAATCCAAGCTCTTTGGTTGCCAAGCAACCATTAATTTATTGTAACTAGCTAATATTTAAAATTATAGGTGATGATTAAGTAGAACAGTATGTTTTTTTCTATTCCTAAATGTACATAGCATTGGCCAAACCAGGAATACTTCTTGAGATTAAGAGAAGAGGGAGGGAATTTGCCTACTTTCTGTAGGAGCCCTATAAGAGTGGTTGTAGAGAATACAGTGAACTGTGGGGGTTATGCAGTCTGATCGCCCACAAAATTGGAGGAGGCCCAGGTACTGGAAGATCCTTGTCCCTAAGGGAGAATGACATGAACTATGAATAAGTTACAGGGCTGCCCCGGGGGACCCTGGCAACACTTTCATTAAGAGCTCTCCCTGCTCTCAGACTAAGAGGTTGGGTGTTTGGTTAGGCTGGGCCTTTTAATCCACGCTTTTTAATATAAGGATATTTCAAAGTGCATGTAGCCAATGTATTCAATGAACTAAATTTAATGGGGTAGATGTTTATGGGTACTTTAGATATCCTAAAAGGTCATGTGCATGTCGCATTGCTTAGCAATCATCCTCCAATCCCTGCGCTGATTATTCACTCAACACAGCTTCTAGAAGGGCCAGAGTCTCTTCATTCAAGAAGAGAGTCCTCTTGGACCAGGAACCTTTGAGATGGCTCATCCTTCCATGGTATCCACTTGGCATCTTTTGCTGTATGGATGGTAGGAGTGCAGTCTTTCTATCATCCCCATCGTTGATGAGGCAAGAGCTCTCCCTGCTCTCAGACACTGAAGATAGGTGTTCATTTCTCCCTATAATTCTGTCATCCTGCTGCTCTTCTAGTGGGTCCCTGGGGTTTTGCAACCTGGGAGTGGGATAAGTAACAGACTTCTGCATCTCTGATCTCTATGGGTTTTGTCTTGGAGATGCCTTTACTTTCCTAGGGCATGTGGGAGAGTGGGGACTACAAAACTCTACTCCTGTGAATTTCTTTTCTCTAGTAACTGTAGTATCATATCTTTTTAGCCTGGATGGTAGCGAAATAAAGGTCACTGGGCTATCATTCCATGTTTAATAAGTCTGGCAGGGTTGTGTACTTTTGAATTTGTGGTAATTAACGCCTATTTCCTGAGATTTGGCCTTTGAAATTCTATGACAATGAAAATGTCCATTTCAATATGTCAGTATATAGGCAACCAGAGAGTGAGCAACTTTTCCACCATAGAAACAAAATTGTAGGAGAAGGTAATAGCTGTCTACCTTGGAATCCACCGATTTTTGTCTCTGGTTTACTTAGGCCAAAATCTAGGTGGGAAGTTCAGAGTTGGGACAAGATTAAAGTTCATATCAGGATAACAAAGCTATGGATAGGAAAGCTATGATGAGAGCAGGACATGTGGTTGGCAGACAGATAAAAACTAGAAATTTATGCCCTAACTGGTTTGGCTCAGTGGATAGAGCGTCAGCCTGCGGACTCAAGGGTCCCAGGTTCGATTCTGGTCAAGGGCATGTACCTTGGATGTGGGCACATCCCCATTAGGGTGTGTGCAGGAGGCAGCTGATCGATGTTTCTAACTCTCTATCCCTCTCCCTTCCTCTCTGTAAAAAAAATCAATAAAATATATATTTTTTAAAAAAACTAGAAACTTGGAAAGGAATCTGCAAGAGAGAAGATGGGAAATAAAGTAGTCTCCTTCCACCCCTGCTCTTATCTTTCAAACATGCTCAAGTCTATTCCACTCTGGGTCCTCCACGAAGCAAACACTCAGTGACATGTCCAAGAAATGTTTCAGGGAAAATGACTATGGTGAAAAGAATCTTATAGTGCAGCTCAGACCTAAAAAGTTCAACAAGGCCAGCGAGTTGTTCTTGACCCTAAGTCGCCATCTGAGCTGCCCGGAATCTCTTGGGAACAGACCTGCCTTTGTGCCTTGCCTCCCACAGTCATCAGCTGGGAGCAGCCCGTGGGAAGCATGGCCCTCGTGCAGACAATGGTAGGATTTCAGAGCACAGCAGCTGGGGCTTCCCATCAGCTACACTCCCTGCCATCACAGATATGTCAGGTGTATTTGCATGTCCACTGCATACTCTAAACAAAAAAATGATTGAGTGAATGAATAAATTTTCTGAATTCTGGTTTATCCATCAAGTTACCATCCAATCTTAATCTTTCCTTCCTTGCCAAGTTTTCTGAAATAGAAGGATGCACCCACTGTTACTACTCCCATGCCTTCCATTTATTTCTTCATCCTCCCCATAGCCCATCGGAACTGCTTTAGCAAAGGCAATCATTGACTTACCAATAGTGTTATTGCAGGAAATATGTGAGTTTGGAGCTTAGGCATAAAGTCGGCCAGGATGATAGTTGTGGATGCAAGGATATGGGAATAGCCAAAACTCGGAGGGAGGAAAAGGGGGAGAAAGATTTGGAAGTTTTATAAAAACGAGAGAAGAAAAAAGAGGCAGAGAGGCTTAAAAAAAAAAGGTGTGGAATTTAAAAATAACTTTCAAGATATTGAAAAAAATGTTCCGACAGGCAGCCTAGGAAAACGCAGGAACTTCTTGGGAAAAATAATCAAATCTGCCATCTTTGCCTGGCCGGTGTGGCTCAGTTGGTTGGGCATCATCCCATGCACCGAAATGTTGCCAGTTCTATTCCTAGTCAGGGCACATGCCCAGTTTGCAGGCTCAATCTCTGGTAGGGTGCGTGCAGGAGGCAGCCAATTGATGTTTCTTTCACTTTCATATTGATGTTTCTCTCTCCCTCGCCCTTCCTCTCTCTATAAATTTTTAAAAATTATATATCTATACCCATACGTATACCTATGCCCATACTTATATCTAATTTATATCTATCTGCCATCTTTTGGCTGATTTCAGATTTCCCAGAAGAGGTCAGCAAAGTCATCAGTACCAACCTTTGCCCTCTCTAGAGGCAAGGTGGTTGGTTGAGGGATTTTTGTCTCTTTGCTGAGAGCTTATACAGGGCTTCCCTTTTCCAGACTACCTTTCTCAGGCCCTCTTCCCAGAGTTTTGTAGCTGCCTGGGCTCTGGGTGAAGGGGTGGATCACAGATTTTGTGTCATGAAATGACAGACTTTCCATTGAAATCTCTATGCTTCCCCTCTAAGTCTGAGTAAATTCATTAAAGCTTCTGGCACAAGCCAATGCACTCAGACAAGAGAAAAAAGTGCAGGTGTAAAATATTAGAAGGGAGGAGGAGGCAAAATTAACCTTAATTTCAAATAACTTGATTGCATATCTGGAAAACTCAAGAAAATAAAGTGAAAAACAGAAAGATAGCTAAATAATATGGCTGGGTATAAAATCTATAGTCAGAAATCAAAAGCCTTTACATATACAAAAAAATAAAAAAGCCAATTAGAAGGCATAGCAGAAGAAAAAGGATTCTGTTTGCAAAGACAACAAAGAAGTAAAACATTACTAGGAATAAACTTAAGGAGTTAAAGTTCAAGAATCTCACAAAGAAAAGTTTTTAAATGCTCCTGAGAAGCACACAAAAAAGACATGAAAAATGGAAAGGTGAACTCAACAATTCAAAATACCAGATTTCCCCTAATTGTATCTATTTAAAATTATATATGTTATAGCAACAGTGTTTTTTTTAAATCTAGACAAGCTGATTAAAATTTTTATGTACAAATGTAAGCAAGCAAAAAATAGCCAAAGCAATTCTGAAAAAGAAGAATAATGAGGAGGAACTATACCTGTAAAACAGATTATAGAGCTATAATTAAAACACTTGAGTACTATAATTTGGGGGAAAATGGATTATTCCATAAATGGTGAGATAACTCAGAAATCTAAGAAAAAATATTAAGTTAAATTCACTGCTGCCAGTATATATTTAATGTGGGTGAAAGATTAAAATGCAAAAAATAAACAATAAGGTTAACATCTATATATATAGAAGCCTAAGTGACCATTATGACCAAATGACCGGTCACTATGACACACACTGACTACCAGGGGGCAGATGCTCAATGCAGGAGCTGCCTCCTGGTGGTCAGTGGGCTCCCACAGCCAACCTCCTGTGGCCAGCCAACCTCCCACAGTCCCTCCCCCTGGTCCCCGGTAGGCCAACCTCCTGTGGTCACTCCCTTCAGCTGGCCAACCTCCCACGGCCCCTCCCCCCGGCAGGCTCCGATCACCAGCCAGGCCAACGAATCCTACCCGTGCAGGAATTTGTGCATCAGGCCTCTAGTATAAAAATAAAAGAATGTGAATAGGAATGGATAGGATCTTTCTAAGTGTGACATAAACATGGAAGTAAAAAAAGAAAAGATTGATAAACCTGACTTTATTAAGAATTTTTAAAAAATAAGTATGGCCCTGGCTGGTGTGGCTCAGTTGGTGGAGCCTCATCCCATGCACCTAGACGTTGCAGGTTTGATTCCTGGTCTGGGTAAAGGCCAGAATTGTGGGCTCAATCCCCAGTAGGGGGCATACAGGAGGCAGCTGATGGATGTTGCTCTCTCTGGATGTTTCTCTCCCCTCTTCTCTCTCTCTAAAAATCAATATAAACATATTACAATTTTTTAAACAAAATAAAAAAATTAAAAATCAGTATGAAAACAGAGTAAATAGACAAATAACAAACTGAGGAACATATGTGTAATTCATGTCCTAAAAGACTGATTTTCCCAATGTATAAAGAGCCTCTACAAATTAATAAGAAGTATAATAACCCAGTGGGAAAAGAAAAACAGGCAAAAGATAAGAACATATGAGAATACTCTAATCTTCACTCATAAAGAGATCAAAGCAAATTAAAACTGCATTGTGATATCATTTCAACTTATTAATTGGCAAGCATAAAAAAGTTTTATAACAAACTGTGGGAAAATAGGTAGTGTAAAATGAAATAACCTGCATAATGGGTAATTTCATGATACCTTTCAAAGTTACAAATGTTCATACCCTTTGACCTAGTGAGTCTTCCAAGGAATTGTCATCCAGTCTGACATGGGAACATTACGTAAGAATTTGATTATTAAATGTGTCATTGGCTGTAAAAGCAACAGATTGGGTTGAAAACAACTTAAATATTTATCAGTGAGGAAATACTCAAATAAACATTGTCATATCCACATTGTAGAATAATCTAGAGCCATTAAAAAAGGAAAAGGAAAAAGAGGGACCTCTTAAGTAGGGATATGTCAATGGACATATACTTCCACCTGTACAAAAAAATAAAAATGTGTGTGTGCATTTTTTTATACAAGCTTAAGATACCGCTATAAACATACACTGAAATATTGATAACATTAATTTTCTGTGGGGAAGGGGAGTCAGATTTTGGGGGACTGAGGGGGAGAAAAATGTTCCAAAGCATATTTTGAATTTTGAACCATGTGAATATATTCTGTTCTGCTGCTAATATTTGAGTGTGGCTATGTGTTTCTTTGATATTCTGGCCCTTTAAAAAATTGTCTATTTGAGATACTCTATAATAATAATAATCTAGGTATGCTAATTAATATATAGAATAAGATCTTATTTATCCAAAATTCAAATACAGAACTACTTTCCCTCACCTTTCTAGAATCTGGCTAAGATCAGGAAATGGCAAAATAGATGTCCCAGAGTCCATGGACAAAATAAAGCTTAGGTACTTTACTCATAGGAAGTCTGTTAGACTCCCTTTCATCTATTTTATTTTATTTATTTATTGGAGACAGTTATATCAAGCTTGATAAAATGATTTACTCATAGAAGGTATGAGTAAATGGGCAGGGTTTACTGAAAGCAACCAGCAGTTCACATTCTGGGCCAAAAGCAAAGTCAAGCCAAGGCCTTAAGACAGCAGCATATGCATTTAGTTAGTCGAGGAGCAAACCTTCTCAGAGGTCATATCTGTATGACTGGTCTTGAGGGACCCACATCACATTCAGGTATGCTCAGTAGGGTCAGTTGAGGTGGGTTTTCATCCTTAATGTTAAATGAAATAGAAAAACTTTGAATGATAAAAGTATAAATCTTTTTATCCTATATAATAAAAGGATAACATGCAAATTGACCCTAACAGCAGAAAGACTGGGAATGACTGGTCACTATGACACACACTAACCACCAGGGGGAAGATGCTCAATACAGGAGCTGCCCCCTGGTGGTCAGCGCGCTCCCACAGGGGGAGCTCTGCTCAGCCACAAGCCAGGCTGATGGCTGCCAGTACAGCGGTGGTGGTGGGAGCCTCTCCTGCCTCCTCAGCAGCGCTAAGGATGTCCGACTGCAGCTTAGGCCTGCTCCCTGCTGGCAAGTGGACATCCCCTGAGGGCTCCTGGGCTGCCAGAGGGATGTCTGACTGCCAGCTTAGGCCAGCAGGTGGTCTACCCCGAGGGGTCCCAGACTGCGAGAGGGCACAGGCCGGGCTGAGGAACTTCCTCGAGTGCACAAATTTTTGTGCACCGGGCCTCTAGTGTATTTTATAATACATAGAGCCCAGAAGAAAATTTTAACTTCTCTGAAATGCCATGATTACAAAACTGATGATCAAAATATAAAGAATAAAAAATACCTAATAGCAAAGAAATGAGAAGAATCATAGAAGTCATTAATCTAGGATGGATCAGAACAAAACAGATTGCAATGTAATGATTAACTCTAATAGAGTAATTAAGAATATTGCTGCCATACTCTTTGACCCAGCTATCCATTTATAGAAATTGTTCTTCAGATATTCTTACACAAGATGCAAATATACATTCACATGGATATGTTTATACTTGTGGGAAACACATATCTTTTATTTAAAACAATGAAATTTGAAGCAGTTTATATGCCCACTAAAAGTGACTAATTAAGCAAACTATGTTATTTATTTTTATTTCTAACTGCATACCATTGTAATCTGAGAAGATGCTTGATATTATATCAGTCTTCTTGAATTTGTATAGGTTGGTTTTGTGCCCTAACACTGGTCTGGTCTATCTTTGAGAATGTTCTATGTGCACTTGAGAAGAATGTACATTCTGTTGCTTTGAAGTGAAATGTTTTGTAAATGTCAGTTAGATCCATCTGATCTAGTGTCTCATTTAAAGCCTCTATTTCCTTGTTAATTTTTTGTCTGGAAGATCTATCGAGTGATGTCAGTGGGGTGTTAAAGTCCCCTATTATGACTGTATTGCTGTCAATCTCTTCCTTAAAGTCCATTAAGAGGCTGTTGTTTTTATGAACTTGGGTGCTCCTATATTGAGTGCATATATGTTTACAAGGGTTATGTTTTCTTTTGAAGCATTCCCTTTAGTTTTATGACATGACCTTCGTTGTCTCTCGTTATGGCCTTTGCTTTAAAGTCTATTTGTCTGCTATGAGTATTGCTACCACAGATTTTTTTCCTTTCCATTTTCATGGAATATATTTTTCCATCCCCCTACTCTCAGTCTGTTTATATCTTTTGTTCTAAGGTCGGTCTCTTGTAAATAGCATATATATGGGTCATGTTTTCTTATCCATTTAGTCACCCTATGTCTTTTGATAGGACCATTTAATCCATTTATATTTAAGGTTATTATAGATAGGTATTTATTTCCTGCCACTTTTATTTTCTTTAAAATAAAAATGACCCTCTTTCCTTTTCTTCTCAAAGCAGTCCCTTTAATATTTCTTGCATTGCTTGTTTGGTGGTAATGTACTCCTCTAACCTTTTTTGTTTTTTGTATGGAAAACTTTATTTCACCTTCAATTTTAAATGATAGCCTTACTGGATACAGCAGTCTTGGATTTAGGTCCTTGCTTTTTATTACTTTGAGTACATCATGCCACTCCCTTCTGGCCTAAAGTGTTTATATTGAGAAGTCAGCTGACATTCTAATGGGAACTCCTTTGTAGGTAATTTTCTGTCTCTCTCTTGCTGCCTTTAAAATTCTTTCTTTGTCTTTAATGTTTTCTATTTTAATTATGTTATGTCTAGTGAGGGTCTCTTTGGGTTCATCTTGATTGGGACTCTCTGTACCTCCTGAATTTGTGTGACATTTTCCTTCACCAAGTTGAGAAAGTTTTCTGTCATTATTTCTGGTATTCCTGTAATGTGCATGTTGTTATGTTTCATGTTGTCCCAGAGTTCCCTTAAGCTATCTTCCTGCTTTTTAATTCTTTTTCTATTTGCTGTTCTAATTGGGTATTTATTTCTTTGTCTTACAAATTGCTAATTCAATTCTCTGCTTTATCCAATCTACTTTTAATACCCTCTGGTGTGTTCTTGATGTCAGATATATCATTCTTTGTTTATATCTGGTTCTTGTTCATGGCCTCTATTTCCCTTTTCATACTGTTGTATTTGCACTAAGAACTTAAGCATCTTTATAACCATTGCATTGAACTCTATGTCTGATAGGTTGCTTGCCTTCATTTCATTTAGGTTTTTTTCTGGAGATTCCTTCTTTTCTCTCATTTGGGGGTTATTTCTTTGTCTCCCCATTTTAGCTGTCTCTTTGTATTTGCTTCTATGTGTTAAATAGAACTGTTATGCCTCCCAGTCTTTATAAGATGGCCATATGTAGAAAGTGTCTTGAGGGGTCCAATAGTGCAGTCTCTTTTTTCACCTGAGCTGGATCTCTAGGAATGCCCCTTTTGTGTGTTATTTGGGCTCTCCTGTTATAATTATAACTTGATTGTTGTTGTCCTGTTTGTGGGAGGGATCTCCCCTTTGACTTGCGGCCAGTGAGGTTCAACTCCAATGTCGTTGTGCCAGCTGTTCTACAGGTGCTTTTGGGTCCGCTATTTGAGGGACTTGCTGGATTTTGCTCTGATGTTGTTGACTCTGGTCCTTTGGTTAGTCTATCCTGGGCCTCCTGGGAGCTTCTATAGTGCAGATGAATGTGAGTCATTGTTCCTTTCTGGCCCTGGGCAACCTGATTGAGGTCTGAGAGGTTGAAGGCCTTAGTAGTCCAGTGGTCAGAAACTCCTTAGCCCAGAGGCTGTGTTTGCCTTGAGTCTCACACCTTGATTATCCCTGTTCTGAGCTGTACTTCCTTCCCCAACATAGTTGGTCCTACAGATGTCAGCTGCAATCATCTGGGGTCTCACTGACTCTTGCTTTGCTGAATGGTCCAGGATGGTGTCTGTGGTGGGGGTTGGGGGTGGGTGGGCCTCATGTAGGAGGTCCCGTTGGCATTCTTCTCCCTGTGTTGTCTGGGGTGGTGAGAAAATTATGTTATATCCATAACTATGTTATATCCATATAATAGAAGACTATGTAGCTATTAAATAGATGGAGGGGATACTATATATTGATGTATAAAACTGAGTATTTAAAAATTATAAAAAAGCCAAGTTGTAGAACATCATGTGAAGCATTATGTATTTTTTTTTAATTTTCTGTTTATGTGCATGCATGTTTACACTTGTATGTTAAGATATGGTGTGGCTCAGTGGTTGAGTGTTGACCCATGAACCAAGAGTGCACTGGTTCAATTCCCAGTCAGGGCACATGCCTGGGTTTGGGGCTTGATCTCCAGTAGGGGGCATGCAGGAGGCAGACAATCAATGTCTCTCTCTCCTTGATGTTTTATCTCTCTCTAAAATCAATAAAAACATATTTAGAAAAATATGAATAGAAAGGGGTTATAAAGATAAACATCAGACATTTGAAACTAATATAATATTCTATGTTGATTAAAAAATAAAAAGATATTTTAAAAATATTTTATAAGATATACACCAAACTGTTTAAGAGTTGATTGGGAATTTGGGAGGAAGAGGGAATGGACAGCAGTTCAGAAACTTTCACATTTTACTTTACACATAGCAATATTATTTGATATTATTATTATTGTTATTATTATTATTTTACTTATTATTATTTTAATCCTTATTCAAGGACATGGTTATTGATTTTAGAGAGAGGGGAAGGAGAAAGGGAGCAAGGAAAGGAGAGAGAAAGAGAGAGAGATCAGTTGCCTTCTGTATGTGTCCCAACCAGGGACTGAACCCACAACCTTTTGGTGTACTGGATGATGCTCCAACCAACTGAGTCACACTGTCCAGGGCAATATTATTTTTTAAATGTTTAGAAAGAAGAATATTTTTGTTAACCCCAAAAGTCTAATTGATGGGATAGATTAGGAAATCAAATCCAAACCAAACCATAATTGGATTAAGATAAAGAAATAAAAATGACTGAGCTAGAGAATGATGTGTAATAATTCTGTTTGGTGTTTAGGCAGAGTTCTTAAATAGGGGGTTTCAAATCAGTAAAATCTATTATAATGAAGAGAGATTGTTTTGTCTGCCTGAACTCATGCCTTCTTTCTCTGGGGCAGCACCCTATTCTCTTGGGAAATGCTTCTCTCCCCTTTGCAAACATTTGGCTTAAAGAATATGCAAGTTTCTTTCCAAGTCTATGCTCCTGACCCAAACGATAGGCCTGAAGGCAAACACCTAACCCATAATGAGTCAACCTTATGAACTCCGCCACCTCACCCCAATTATAATTGATGATGTAGTATCCACCTGACCTGGCAAGACCAATCACAGCTCTTTTGTGGCATTTTTTTTCAAACTGGACTTGGAGGAGAGCATCATTTCTTCTTGATGGTGAGAATTAAGGAACGTGTATCCCTGGGGCTGCCACCACCCATGTGGAGAAAGCCAGGTTGTAGGAGATGATGGAGCCAAAATCAGAAAGGGCGCCATGATGAGACATGGAGAGCAAAACAGCCCAGCGCCGCCACTGCCCCACTTCCTGGTTTGTGGTTGTGTGGGAAAGCAATTCTTCCCATGGCCTAAGTTAGCTCAGGTTGGGTTTCTGTCCTTCACAGCCAGAAACATACTGGCTAATAACACACACACACACACACACACACACACACAGAAGGGTGAGCAAGCTAACATTTATTTGCTTCCACCTTCGTTGCAATGGTAGTGTAATAATGATATATGAATCTGAAAAGGAACTGATAATATTCACAAGATTATAGATTAGGATGACTACCACTTTTAGAATTTAAATAATAAAATCATGAAATAACGCAGTACTTTTAAGTTCTCAAAGAAAACAGTTCATCCAAAGATCATTGTTTTCTGGTTGAGTGATCAATCATTTGGTAAAAAAGTAGAAAGATTTCTTACAGCTTCAAAGACCAGAGACAGAATTTCTGACCACATATTTCACCTGTAAATAACATTTGAAAGTTATTTTTAGCAGCTCCCTAAGTAGAAAAATTATGTTGGAGGGATTTAATGGAAAACTATGACAGCTACTGGATGGTTGTCACGATCAGTATAATGGAGACTAAAAACCATAGGTGAGATCAGAAAGATAATGAATGAAACACACATTCAGACATGGAATAATTAGTGCAAAACTTTATGTCAAAGAAAGAAATCCAAAGTTTCTGCTTTGGTGTTTAATATAGAGATTAGACTGTTTTTTATTAATCTTATGGAATTGAGTTAAATACAGCTATCTTCAACCCATTTTAGAAAATAGTACATGCCAATGTACTCTGTGCATAAAAAAGCATGATTGTTAAAGCAAAACAAAAGAAGTATAGGAGGGAGAACTATTTCTCAGAAGGTAAAACAACTCTCAAGAAAAGTCTCATTCAATATTGAAAAGTATAGCCAATTTGTAAAGTTTTAAAATAGAAAATGAACTAAGATGCTACTACTAAATTATAGAGAAGGTATAAATGATATTCACTATAACAGATGTCAATGCATAAATTATTAATCATAGTGGTCACTATGTAAGATAATGGGAAGGCATAATAGAAAAGAATATTTAAATAATTTTACATTTGATCAAATATAGCACTAAAACTTTTAATGAAAATATGTTTGGAATGGAGCAGACTAGGGCAGCCATCAGAACTCTCCTTGTAGACCTCCAAGTACATGGAGTAATTGAGGAGAGCTCCAGCTGCTGGGCTGTGAAATCCTTCACCGTGGGAGGCTCTGCTACCCACAGGCCGCTCCCATGGTATCGAAGGCACGCCCATTCCTGGGGACAAGGGATTCTTCTGACTAAAGCTTCAGCTGGAGGAAATCATCCTGGGATGATTTCCCAAGCTGCCTTGACTATGTGGTCTTCTGGAATGCTTCCACCTACCTTCACTCTCTCCTCCGTCCCTCCAGGCCAGACTTGCATTGTGCTTGAGGACTCTCCCAGCCTTCTCTTGCTCCCTCCCTATATTTCTCCCAGGCATTTCCCTAATAAACAGTTGCATGGTTAATCTGGCTGTCTCATCTGGTTCTCTGATAACCCAGAGATAGTGACAAAATAATGCATTTGTGGTGAGAGCTGCACAGTATCAGACTATGAGCTACCTTGACAAGTTCAGGGAGCAAGTATGCTAGAACTTTAACATTTCAGATGTGGTAGGAGAAGAAAGGCAGAATTAGACTTAACAACATAGTGGCTTCCCAAGATGGGTACATCCCAGGGGCAAATATGGATTTGTTTTTGGCTGAATTCAGCACTTTGAGAAGATCACAAATGAGGCCTCAAATGTAGGAAGCATTAGCTCCAGGTAGTAACCAGGGAATGCATACTGTGGTTGGCTCATGTACTCATCAGTGCAAAGGGTTCAGGGAATAGAATCGAGCTTCCCAGGCAACAGCAATGGTTGAGCTGGAAATGAGATCCAATCTTAACAGCGGTTACAACCAGAAATGGACACAGAAGTTCTATGGCATCATTCAATGCAGAGGTCACAGTAGGAAAGCAGCAGCCCAGGAGGCTCACTCAGCCACCACAAATAATCATTAAGGAGTAATAGCACTCACCACAAACTGCTCATACACTCAGTAATAGGACTCGTAATGTAATTCTTATTGGTCAGGATTACCTCAAAAAGAGTGGTGCTTCTTGGGGAAGGGAGGCAGGGAAGAAAAGGACTGACATCTTATATAACAAAGAAGTAATATGCAAATTAACCCTCATGCCCTCACAAGATGGCTGCCTATGACCAGGCAGGCAGGGGGGTTAGTGAGGGATGACCAAACGACTGAACAGCAGACTGTGTGGGGCGACCAGGCCAGCAATTGGGCGGGCAGTTGGGAGTGTCCAAGCCAGCAGGGAAGGGCAGTTGAGGGTGACCAGGAAGGTAGTCAGGTGAGCAATTAGGAGCCAGTGGTCCAGGATTGTGAGAGGGATGTCCGACTGCCAGTTTAGGCCCTATCCCCGGGACCCCCCAAGGGGTCCCGGATTGGAGAGGGTGCAGGCTGTGCTGAGGGGACCCCCATGCATGAATTTTGTGTACTGGGCCTCTAGTTACTCAATAAAACAAATTAATGAATATATTGACACTTGGACAATCCATTTATTCAGGCAATCTTTTTTTTTTCCAATATATTTTTATTGATTTCAGAGAGGAAGAGAGAGGGAGAGATAGAAACATCAATGATGAGCAAGAATCATTGATCAGCCGCCTCCTGCACACTCCCCACTGGGGATAGAGCCCGCAACCTTGGCATGTGCCCCCGCCTGGAACTGAACCCAGGACCCTTCAGTTATTCAGGCAATCTTAACACACTTTTGTGAAATTAGATGAGAAAACTTCCTAATAGCAGGAATTCTTCTCAATACCTTCTCTAACCACAATAGATTTGAAGAAGAAATTAATAATAAAAATATTAACAAATTCCTTTATTTTGTGAGATAGTAAAAATTTTTATAAGTAAAAATTGGCTTAGGAAAGAAATTAAGAATTCAATAGAAACCTATTTTAAAGCATTAATAAGCTCTGCATATCAGAATGTGTTCAGATGTGGCCAAACAGTGTTTAGAAGAAAATGTATTCTAAGAGGTCTGTAATAAGAAATTTTTAAAAAGAGAGATTAATGAAAAATTATCACACTATAAAATTCTAGAATAGGACAAAGTATTAATCTAAAACAAAAGAGGAAAATAATGTAAGTTATTAATACGGAAAATACGTGGTATAAATTATATCAAATTAAAAGTTGGTTATTTAAGGAGAAGAAAATTGGTAAACCTCTGATAAATATAATCTACACTAATAAAAGAAACATGCAAATTGGTGTCTCTCTGCTATGGCCACCAGCCAATCAGGATGAGCATGCAAATTAACCCAACTAGGATGGAGGTTAATTTGCATATGCAGACACAGAGTGAAGACTGAAGATGACTAAAGACTGAAGACGACTGAAGACTGAAGAGGCTTGGCTTCTTTGCTGTGGCCAGAGTGAAGGCCTGGGTCCTGGGTGCTGGAGGAAAACCAGTGCTGGCAGCCAGGGGAAGGAAGACCTATTGCACGAATCTCTTCATGCAACAGGCCTCTAGTAATAGTATATAAAGATATCTTTATGGTACCCATATGTTTTCCATTATATCTCTTGGATAGCTGTGACATCTACCAATTAAAAAAATAAACATACGCACGCTCACGTGCGTATACACACACACACACACACACACACAAAATCCTAACATGCCCTGCATTAATCTCCTTTGCTGGCTCTTCTCTTTCTAGGTATCAAATGTTGGACAGACCCATGATCTGACCTCTAAGGTTCATCCCTAGGGGATTTCCTCTGGACCCTTGACTTTAAAAATAAACAAAATTTAGACTTCCAATTTGTTACCTCTATTCTTGACCTTTCCCTTGAACTATAGATGTTTCTCTTTAATTTTGTACTCAACTTCTCTACTTCACTGTCTAGTACGCATCCTTTAAACACTTAAACAGAACCTAATGCATGTACCCATTCACAGCTTATTCCTCCTTCAATTTTCTTTCCCTTAGGAAATGGTCCCATAGTTCCTCCAGCTTTTCAGGTATCAAACCTAGACATTTCATTATTGCATCTCTTTCACCTCTCACCTCATCTCACATTGGAATGTATCAACTAGTCCTATTGGCACTATCTTTAAATATATCTATATTTCAGCTGCTGCTTGCCATTTCCATTGCTATCACTTAATCTGTATCTTTATTTTCTCTTTTCTGGATTTTGTAGTGATTCTAATGGCCTCCTAACCAGCCTTTCTGCTTCTATTCAACACTCCTTCCCAGGGGACTGGATGATCCCCCAGACACTATCCATTGACTTCCCATCACACATAAAGAAAAGTTCAAAGTCCTGCCTCAGATCACATGGCTATCTCCTTTTTTCCTGCCCAAATGTCAGATCACATCAAACATGGTGCTTCATTCCCACCACCCTCCATCTCTCTCTACTCCCTTTTCCTGCTTTATTTTTCTTCACAGTAGTGGTCACTACCTAAGATTGCAGTGTTTATTTGTATGCATGTTTATTCTCTGCCTCTCTCTCTGGCTTCCAGAACACTGCCTGGACCCTTGCCCTGCCCCACCCCTATTCACAGCTATTTCCTATGGCCTCTTTTAAAAAATCTAGTCAGGCCCTAGCCGGCTTGGCTCAGTGGATAGAGTGTCAGTTTGTGGACTGAAGGGTCCCAGGTTCAATTCAAGCCTAGGGCACATGCCTGGGTGTGGGCTCGATCCCCAGTGGAGGGTGTGCAGGAGGCAGCTGATCAATGATTCTCTCTCATCATTGATGTTTCTATCTCTCTCTCCTACTCCCTTCCTCTCTGAAATCAATAAATAAAAAGAAAAAAAATCTACTCAGACACAGCAATTCTCAAAAATACTTAGGTAAGAAGGTGGAGTGGAGGCCTGGAAAAGGTAACAAATTGTCTGAGACTATGCGAGGCCCCATATGTCATAGTCAGAAGCAGGAGCCACGAGCACAGTTGTTTCAATATATGCTGGGCATTGAGTTATCACACAGAACTGAGTTGCTATGACCTCATCAGAGAACAGCTATATAACAAATACCTGCTGCAAAGGTAGACAAGACCTGGAAGTACTATCAGTCATCCATAAATATGAGAATGGTGGTTGAAGTTCACTTCACTTGATGATCTTTCTCATTACAGGGTGGAGCTAGAATGGACTCTTTATTTCTCAAAGTGAATCTCAAAGTACAAAGCTTGCTGGCTCTAATTCACCTCTAGTCACAGGGAGAAACTGAAATCAAATGATTGAAGACTCCTGGTATGGAAGTGTTGGGAGAGAAGTAGGGAGGTCTTCTCAATAATCTGTGAACTCTCTGGGAAACTGGCTGTGCTCAGGTTTTCTCAGGGCAGGAACAGCACTTTTAGTGGGTCTCAGTGAGTTTGGGACTAGTAGCCTGAACAGGGTGTGTGCCCTGTAGCTTCGGACATCTACAGCCAGCCAGCTTCTGGGTCATCTCTTTGTTGGAGAACTACCAGGTGTGGTTCTGACTCTTATCAAGAGTGGTTAGGCCTTCCAAGCTTGAGTAACCTAGCAGTCTTTTAAATATAGAGAGTGCAAATCCATGAACAACACTCTTACATTTTAAGCATAGCATTGGCACCACAACTCAAACTGCTATACTAAAATCAAGTTGCATCCGCCAGTTCTATATTTACAGACCACAGGCTTTAAAAAATGTAGAAAACAATCTGGAAAGCAAAGTAAGAAAAGTTCATTTCAAAATAAGGTTTGCTTGGGAGACTCCGGGTGCCCAAAAGGGAATTAATTGTCTTGGAGACTCTACCGCAATAGCCACCCAAGATCCAGAACAGGAACAGAGGCAAAATACACACATTCTTATTGTCTCATGATAAATTTGGATATCATATTTTTTTCAATGAAGAAGTGAAAACAACCCAGGACTAGCCTCATGAGAATCTGGGGTTAGATAGATGTGTCATCTTCATATCCTCTTTGGAGAAATGTCTCTTCATGTCTACTGTACACTTGCAATTTGGATTGTTTGTTTTTTAATGTTGAGTTTAGAGAGTGAGGTAGGGAGAGAAAGAGAAAGATTTATGTGAGAGGTGAACATTGATCAACTGTCTACTGCATGCTCCCTACTGGGATGGCGCCCAAAACACAGGCATGTGCCCTGACCGGGAATTGACCAGCAACTTTTTGGTTGGACAATGCCCAAACAACTGAGTCACACAGGCCAGGGCAAGAGGTTTTCATAAATATGTATTTTAGATACTAGTTCTTTGTTGGATGTGTGGTTTGCAAATATTTTCCCAGTGTGCAGTCTGTCTTTCCATCCTCTTAATATTGTTTGTTGCACAGCAAAAGTTATTAATTTTGATAAAGTGCAATTTATTAATTCTTCCTTTTATGGATTGCAGGCCTGAGAATCAGGAGCACCAGTGTCCAAAGGCAGGGGAAGATGGATGTCCCAGCTCAAGCAAAGACAGCAACTTCATCCTTCCCCCGCCTTTTTCTTCTATTCCAGCCCCCAGCAAATTGATGACACCCACACACACTTGCAAGGGTGACCTTTCTCCTTGCAGTTTCATTGAAATATAATACTGTGTAAGTTTAAGGTGTACAATGTGATTATCTGATACACATATATAAAAGCAAAATGACTGCCACAATAAGGTTAATTAATACACCCAATACCTCATATAACTAGTATTTTTTTAAAATATATTTTACTGGTTTTTTACAGAGAGGAAGGGAGAGGGATAGAGAGTTAGAAACATCAATGGGAGAGAAACATCAATCATCTGCCTCCTGCACACCCCCTACTGGGGATATGCCCGAAACCAAGGTACATGCCCTTGACTGGAATCGAACCTGGGACCCTTGCGTCCGCAGGCCAATGCTCTAGCCACTGAGCCAAACAGGTCAGGGCATAACTAGTAGTTTTTTTTTTGGTAGTAATAACATTTAAAATTTATCCTCTTAGCAACTTTCAAGTATATGATACAGTATTGTTAACTGTAGTTGTTGTGCCCAGATTTCAAGATTCCCAAGGGCCCACCAGGGAGCCAGCGAGTCCGATGCAAAAGCAACGAGTCATTTATTTCAAACCTAGGTTTGGCTCCCCTGCCCCCCCTTACTTGCACAGCAGCAAGGGGCAGAGGGAGGGAGAGGGCGTAGTCCTCGCCCTTTCATGGTCACAATGCTGTATATTAGATTCCCCAAATTTATTCATCTTGTCACTGGAGGTTTGTAGCCTTTGACAAGTATTTCTCCATTTTTCCCACCCCATCCCCTATTCACCGCCACCCCTGGCAGCTCTGTTTCTGTGAGTTCAGCTTTTGTGAGAATCCATATATAAGTGATATCATGCAGTATTTGTTTTTTTCTGTATGACTTATTTCACTTAGCATAATACCTTCATTTTTATGGCTGAAAAAAATATAGATATAACATTTTCTTTTTGTTGCCATAGCTTTCCATCTATTATGTGAATAATGCAGTGAACATGGGAATGAAGATATTCCTTCAAGATCCTGCTTTCATTTCCTTTGGATATATACCCAGAAGTAGGATTGCTGGATCATAAGGTACTTCTATTTTTATTTTTATTTTTTTCAGGAATATTTGTACTGTTTCCTGTAGTGATTGCACCAATTTACATCCTCGCCAGCACTAATCCGTAGTCTTCCTTTTTTTAAAAAAAAGATTTTAGAGAGAGAAAGGAAGGGAGAGAGCGAGAGTGAGAGAGAAACATCAATTTGTCATTTCACTTGTTTATACATTAATTGGTTGATTCTTGCATGTGCCTTGACCAGGAATGGAACAAGCAACCTTGGTATATCAGGATGATGCTCTAACTAGCTGAGCTACCTACCCAGAACCTCATCTCTTCTCTTTTTAACAGTAACCTTTCTAACAGGTGTGAGGTGATAGTTCGTTGTGGGTTTGATTTGCACTTCCCTGATGATTAGTGAAGAAGAACATTTTTCACATACTTGTTGCCCTTTTGTATGTCTTTGGAAAAATGTCAGTCTATTCAGCTCCTCTGCCCATTTTAAAATCAGATTATTTGTTTTGTTTATTTATTTGTATCAAATTGTATGAGTGTCTTATCTAATAGATTAGATATTAACCCCTTATCTAATCTACTGTTTAAAAAGATTCTCTCCCATTTTATACATTTTTTTTTTACTTTGTTGATTGTTTCTTTTGCTGTACAGAATCATTTTATTTTGATGTAGTCAAACTTGTTTATTTTTGCTTTTGTTGCCTGTGCTTTTGGTGAGATATTCAAGAAATTACTGCCAATCCCAATGTCGGAAGTTTTTCTCCTGTTTTTTTCTGCGAGTTTCACAAATTTAGGTCTTACATTTTAGTTTTTAATTCATTTTGTGTTAGTTTTTATGTTTATGGTGTAAGATAAAGGCTCAATTTTATTCTTTTGCATGTGGATATCCAATTTATCTCTAAGTCTGTCTCTATGCCAGTATTGTACTGTTTTTTTTTAAAGACTTTATCTTTTTAGAGCAGTTTTATATTCACAGCAAAATTAAGATGACAGTGCAGAGATTTCTCATATACTCCGTACTCCTACACAGGCATGTATAGTCTCCTCCATTTTCAGCATCCCCTACTAGAGTGGAACATTTGTTGCAATAGATGAACTTATATATTGACACATCAACATCACCCAAAGTCAAAGCTTACATTAGGATGAACTCTTGTTATATATTCTATGAGTTTGCACATATGTATAATGGCATGTATCCATCATTATAATATACAGAGTAGATTTACTGCTCTCAAATTCCTCTGTGCTCTACTTAGTAATCCTTGTTCCCACTCCTTCACAATCCCTGATAACCACTGGTTATTATACAGTATCCATAGGTTTTTTTTATTGTCTTATTGCTTAAAGTATTACAAAGGGTATTACATATGTCTCCATTCCCTCCCACTTCCCCCGCCCTTGACAATCCCGTGGCCTACCCTACCGCCAGCGTCTTATGTCCACTGGTTATGCTTATATGCATGCAAACAAGTCCTTCGGTTGATCTCTTCCCCTCTCTCTCCTTCCCTCCTCCCCATAAAATTTCTTTCTTTTTTACAGCAGCATAGTATTCCATTGTGTAGATGTACCACAGTCTTTTAATCCACTCATCTGCTGATGGGCACCTAGGCTGTTTCCAAATCTTAGCTATTGTAAATTGTGCTGCTATGAACATAGGGGTGCATATATCCTTTCTGATTGGTGTTTCAGGTTTCTTGGGATATATTCCTAGAAGTGGGATCACAGGGTCCAATGGGAGTTCCATTTTTAACTTTTTGAGGAACCTCCATACTGTCTCCCACAGTGGCTGCACCAGTCTGCATTCCCACCAGCAGAGCAGGAGGGTTCCTTTGTCTCCACATCCTCGCCATTACTTGTCATTTATTGATTTGTTAATGATAGCCATTCTGACAGGTGTGAGATGGTACCTCATTGTTGTTTTGATTTGCATCTCTTGGATAATTAGTGACTTTGAGCATGTTTTCATATGTCTCTTGGCTTTCTGAATGTCCTCTTTTGAAAGGTATCTATTTAGATCCTTTGCCCATTTTTTGATTGGATTGTTTATCTTCTTTTTGTTAAGTTGCATGAGTTCCCCATACTTTTATCTTTTCCCTAATGTCATATAGTTAGAGTCATACAGTATATAGTCTTTTCAGATTGGCTTCTTTTACTCAATTACATCCGTTTAAGTTTCCTCGATGTCTTTTCATGGCTTGATAGCTCATTTCTTTCTGGCACTGAATAATATTTCATTGTCTGGATATACTACAGGTTATCCATTATCCTGCTAAAGAACATCTTAGTTGCTTCCATATTTTGGCAATTATGAATAAAGCTGTTATAAACATCTGTGTTCAGGTTTTTGTGTGGACATAAATTTTTAACTCCTTTGTATAAATATCCAGGAGCATGGTTTCTGGATTATATAATGAGAGTATGTTTAGTTTTGTTAGAAACCACCAAACTGTCTTCCAAGGTGGCTGCACCATTTTATATTCCCATCAGTAATTAATGAATGTTCCTATTGCAACACATCCTTACCAGTATTCAGTGTTCTCAGTGTTCTAGATTTTGGCCATTCTCATAGGTGTGTAGTGGTATCTCATTGCTATTTAATTTTCATTGCCCTAATGCTATATAATGTGGAGCATCTTTTCATATGCTTATCTTCCATCTATTTATCTTTTTTGGTGATGTATCTGTTAAGATGTTTGGGCCATTTTTAAATCAAGTTGTTTTCTCATTGTTGGGTTTTAAGAGAGTTTTTTTTGTGTGTGTATTTTTTGGATAATAGTCCTTTATCAGATGTGTCTCTGGCAAATATTTTCTCTCAATCTCTGGCTTTTCTTCTCATTTTCTTTTTTTTAAAATATATTTTATTGATTTTTTACAGAGAGGAAGGGAGAGGGATAGAGAGTTGGAAACATCGATGAGAGAGGAACATCGATCAGCTGCCTCTTGCACACCCCCTCCTGGGGATGTGCCCACAACCAAGATACATGCCCTTGACCAGAATCGAACCCGGGACCCTTCAGTCTGGAGGCGGACGCTCTATCCACTGAGCCAATCCGGTTAGGGCTCTTCTCATTTTCTTGATATTGTATTTCACAGAGCAGAAATTTTAATTTTAATGAAGTCCAGATTATCAATTATTTCCTTCATGAATCATGCCTTTGGTGTTTTATCTAAAAAGTCATCAACATACTCAAGATCATGTAGGTTTTCTCCTGTTACCTTCTAGAGCCAGGGGTGGGCAAACTTTTTGACTCGAGGGCCACAATGGGTTCTTAAACTGGACTGGAGGGCCGGAACAAAAGCATGGATGGAGTGTTTGTGTGAACTAATATAAATTCAAAGTAAACATCATTACATAAAAGGGTACGGTCTTTTTTTTTTTTTTTTTTTTTAGTTTTATTCATTTCAAACGGGCCCACGGCTGTAGTTTGCCCATGGCTGTATCTAGACATTTATAGCTTGGGTTTTTTTACACTTATTTTTTTAAATATTTCAATAAAAATGATTTTAAGTATAATAACGTTACATGCAATAAACATTAATATTTTAAGAAAAAAGATTTTAAATATAATACTAGAGGCCCAGTGCATGAATTTGTGCACAGGTGGGGTCTGGCTGGCTCGGGGGAAGGGCTGCAGCCAGTTGTCCAGCCCCAGCCCCTGGTAGAACTCCTGGTCAAACTCACAGTCGAGGGGACATTTTGCATATTAGCCTTTTATTATATAGATTACATGCAATAAACATTAATATTTTAAGAATAAAAGAGTTTATACATTTATAGTTTTGAGTTTTATATTTAGGTCTGTGATCCATCTTGGATTAACTTTTGTGAAAAGTATAAAAGTCTGTCTAGATTTTTTTTTTTTTTTGGCATGTGGATGTCCCGTTGGTCCAGCACCATTTGCTGAAAAGACTCTCTTTGCATTGCATTGTCTTTGTTTTTTTATCAAAGATCAGTTGACAATATTTTTTTCAATCTTTTTTTAAAATATATTTTATTGATTTTTTATAGAGAGGAAGGGAGAGGGATAGAAAGTTAGAAACATCGATGAGAGAGAAACATCAATCAGCTGCCTCTTGCACACCCTCTACTGGGGATGTGCCCGAAACCAAGGTACATGCCCTTGACCGGAATCAAACCTGGGACCCTTCGGTCAGCAGGCCGACGCTCTATCCATTGAGCCAAACTGGTCAGGGCAAATCTTTAATTTCTTTATTGATTAAGGTATTACATATGTGACCTCATCCCCTCATAATATTAATGGGAGTCTAGTTCTTCCCCCTCTAGTTTGTTCCATTGATTTCTCTTTTTATTCTTTAACCAATACCACACTGTATTGATTATGGTTACTTTATACTAAGCCTTTGAAGTTAAGTAGTGTCAGTCCTCTAATTTTGTTCTTTTCCTTCAATATGGTTTTGGCTATTCTGGATCTTTTGATTTTCTATATAAACTTTAAAATCAGTTTATCAATATCCACAAAATACCTTGCTGGTATTCTGATTAGAATCGCATGGAATCTATAGATCAATGGGGAAAAAACAGCATCTTAACAATATTGAGTTTCCCTATTCATAATTTTATTCATCAGAGTTTTGTAGTTTTTCTCAGACAAATCTTGTACATGTTCTGTTAGATTTATACTTATGGAATTAATTTGGGGGGATGCTAAGGTAAACATGCTTTTAATTCTAAATTCCATTTGTTCATTGATGGAATATCATATGGTTTTGATTCGTATCACTGTGTAATACACACATTTGAAATCAGGAACTGTGATGCCTACAGCTGAGTTATTCTTTTTCAAGATTGCATTGGCTATTCTAAGTATTTTATTGTTCCATATAAGTTTTAGGATTTTTTCTATTTCTGTAAAAAATATTATTGGAAATTTGATAAAGATTGTATCAGATCTATAGATTGTAGTGCCATGAGAATAGCAATGTCCATTACAAGGATGCTGTTTCCAGAGGATAAAAACATGTAATTCTCACGATATTGATAAGTTCTCCACATGAGAAGATAGAGTTTTCTTCCCAGCTTTGAGTCACTCTTGATCATCTGGGTCTTAAAGCAGTAGTGCATGTGCTCAGAGCTTTTCAAGTGAACCAAAAACTCTTAGTAATTTGTCTGTTTGCAGAGAGACCTGACCTCTTCTGCATACTCTTTATTAGAAGGAACTAAGTTTCCTAAGGCCCCTTCCCCTCTGACTTCTAGGAAGATGCAGTCAAGAGGAATAGGGTAGAAGTAGAGAGGAAGCCACGGTGTTTCTCTTTTTCTCTCTGCTTCAGGTGGCACCTCCAGTGGTAGCTGTATCTACTCTGTGGCTACAACTCTCACTGGGCAGCCCTTTTTTCTACAGTCCCAGTTTGCTGAGCACATCCAGTATGATTCCATGTTCTACTGGGTGATCCCTGATCCAGGGCTCTATTAACAACGTCCTTCCCTTCATTCCAGTAGCCTTAGGGGTGGTAGTAGTTTTTTGTTGTTGATGATTTAGGGGTTTCTCATTGTCCCCCCATCCATATGGCTTCTCAATTCTTCTATCATCTGTGTACCCAATTACATGTATTGAATATCCTTTGTTTGAAATACCTAGAGTGGTTTGTTTCCCTGGAAGGACTCTAACTGTTAAAAAAATTCATAAAAATAATGCCAAGTTGAACAGTTTGAGCAAGGATATCAAGGTCTCTGGGTGAACCAGCAAGCATGATAGGCACAACTTAGCAGTATGAGTTCTACTTCCTCTTTTCACACTATACTTGTTCTTAAGGTTTGTCATGTGGCACAATTGATAGAAAATCATTCACATCCTAGTCCATGTAATTGACAATCCTTAGAGTTGTGCAGTTCACAATATGGTCAACTGTATCTAACAACTCTGGGTGGATAGATGTTAATCTAATTTTTCTTAGATAGTGATGTCTGTTCATTAGTAAGACTGGAGTCAATTCTGAGAGATAGAAGAAATTACAATAACCCAAAGAAGAGTAATTTTTTCACAGAAAAAAAGTCTGTAGAGACACAGTTCAGGGCTGGTATGGCCACTCATCTCCATAAAGTCCATAGCCACACAGACAATGGATTCCTTCCAGCTCACGAGTCTGACATCCCTAGAGTGTCTCTCTTATCCTTATAATCCATGAAGCATATACTTTCCAGGCAGAAGAATGGAGTGAGGGACAAAATAAATGGAGAGGCAATGGGAGTTGCCAATTATCTCCTAAGAAAGATTCCAAATAGCTACTATCACACTTCCGCTCATATCCCTTTGGCTAAAACTTTCAGGAGTGAGGTTGGGTGGGTTTAGGTTGTTCCTTCTCTGGTCTATGGTTATCTCTAAGTAGTTGATGCTCATGCTCTGACCTTAAACTTATAGAAACTTCTAAGGCCCTCATAGAAGAAAGAGAGACTAAATCAGAAACCTAGAATCATAGGCTTTGAGTACTAGATTTTACAGATATGAATAATTAGGTTAAAAAATCACAACTAGTTTATGAAAAATGTAGGATTGAAAAGCAGATTTTCTGACTCTTACTTCGGTGATCTCTTCATGACATGTTGCCTCACAGGGAAGGCTGTTCTTCTCCCTGTGGCATATTAAACAGAGATGCAAACTCTTTACAGTTCATCTCCTCAAGTGGTAGAGTTTATTTTTCTGTTCTTTGAACCTGGGCTGGCCTTGAGACTTGTGGTGACCAATCAAATATGGCAAAACTTATATTGTACACATTTTCAATGTAAGTCTCCAGAGCCTTGCAGCTTCTACTCTGCTCTCTTGAAATGCAGTTGTCATGGGAACAAGTCTGAGCTGGCCTCGGGGGTGCTCAATGGGGGAGATCTCAGATACCTTGGCCAATAGTTCCAGCCAACCACCAAATTGTGAGACCATTCTGGTCTAAGCAGCTCTGAGCTGGCCTGTTATTTGAAACCAAGCACCATAAATGGGCACAGCTGACACTCCAGCTGTATTTAATTTGCCAAGCCATAGAATGGAGAGCCAAAAAAATTATTTTTAAGGCACCAAATTTTGGCATTGTTTATTATGGAGCAATAAATTACTGGTGCACTACCAAACAAGCCAGTCATATGTCATATTTCGTGTGTGTGTGTGTGTGTGTGTGTGTGTGTGTGTGTTGAAGCTTCACAAAGGAAGACCACAAAACTTGTCCTATTATTTGGTTTCCTATTGTTATAAGTGGGAAAATTGTTGTTCATCAATCCTTTGTACAGCACAGAAAACCTACTGAACATTAAATAGGACCATCCAGTGCTAAATATTTAATGACATTTGTATTGATAAGATAGATTTAATGAAATCATGCATAAATATTTTCCCCTCATTTTCCACATGATGAAACAAGTGAAGTTCCTTGTCCTTGGTCATGAAGTTAATGTGACTGATTTAACAATGGAGCTAGACTCAGCAAGGTGCAAGCAGAATTGTCTTTATTCTTTTCTACAACTATTCATGCAAAACCTGTTCTGTCAACTTGTTCAGCACCTCTGAGTGAGATCCAGGGGCTTTTCCCAGGTACTTTAGAAAATAAGAAGTCCCCCAGCCATTTCCTGGTAATAAAAAGGGCACTCTACCACCAAAACTCTGGATCATTGTCTCTTTCAAAATTTCTGTCCTTTGCCTGTCTGCACTTGTCTCAGGCTTGAAGGATGCAGTGGGAAATGCAGCTCATGGTCAGAATCTCCTCTCTTTCTCTACCTATCTCCTTTCTAACTTGCAACTGCAGCTGTGGTTCCTTTCAGGTTGATGCTTGGGAAGCGGGTAGAAGTAAGGATGGAAAAAGTTTTACTTTTAAAACTGGTGTTGGATTCCTCTGGCTTGGCAAATTAAGAGACTAATGTCCAAAGTTGTCTCTCCCTTATGGGACACTCTCTTGTGGGCTCTTCAGAGTTATTCTCACTAGAAACATCAGATCAAAGTTCTCCAAATTGGATTATGCTTCCTTTGGTTTACTGATTTCAATTTTGCCTTAATTTTTAATCCCAAGGGTGTATGTCTAACCACTTCTGTCTGGGCAGCCTTTCTTCTGGCAGGAAGCCCTGCAGCATGTACATTCCAAGTCAGCTGATGGCCAATTCACTCCATAAGATCCACAGAGCACGGAAAGTATGTGGAAGGTGCACATCCATAGAAGTGCATCTTGTGTCCAAACATGTGCATCTCAGGGCAGGCACCCACCTAGAGTCTCTTAATGACATAAATTATGTGCTACTTATGTCAAGTTCTCCAATTTAACCTCTTGAACATCTTCATTTGTCTCAAAGCAAGTGATAAACATGATTCACGGCGAGGAGAAGGAAAACCCTAGTATATCCCCAAACTCTAAAAAGTCTCCATTTTCCAACATCTTAGCAAATTCAGTCTTCACTATAATTCTAAAAGCTATTATTTTTTCCCATTTTATGAACAAGAAAACATGAAAGTATAATAAACTTTCCCAAAGTTATAAAGTCCACCTGCTGGCTTAGGCCTGCTCCCTGGGGGGATTGGGCCTAAGCTGGCAGTCAGACATTCCTCTGGCAGCCCGGAAGCCCTTGGGGGATGTCCACTTGCCAGCAGGGAGCAGGCCTAAGCTGTAGTTGAACATCCTTAGTGCTGCTGAGGAGGCGCTAGAGGCTCCCACCATCACAAGCTGTACTGGCTTGTGGCTGAGCAGAGCTCCCCCTGTGGGAGAACATTGACCACCAGGGGGCAGCTCCTGCATTGAGCGTCTGCCCCCTGGTGGTCAGTGTGTGTCATAGTGACTAGTCATTCCCAGTTGTTCTGCTATTAGGGTCAATTTGCATATTACCCTTTTATTATATAGGATAGAGACCTGGTGCACGGGTGGGGGCCAGCTGGTTTGGCCTGAAGGGTGTCCCAGATCAGGGTGGGGGGTCCCACTGGGGTGCCTGGCCAGCCTGGGTGAGGGGCTGATGGCTGTTTTCAGGCTGGCCATGCCCCCCAGCAACCCAAGCTCCCAGCCTCTGCTTTTTTTCTTTTTCTTTTTTCAGAACCTTCTTGAGTGGAGGCCAGGGTGAGTTGGAAGCAGGTATCTGGGATTTATTTATCTTCTATAATTGAAACTTTGTAGCCTTGAGTGGAGCCCAGGGCCAGCCAAGGCAGGTGGGAAGCTTGCCTTCCCCCATCACCAGGGGCAACCCAAGCCTCCTGCTTGCTCCTGCTCTGTGGCTGCCACCATCTTAGTTGGGTTAATTTGCATACTCGCTCCTGATTGGCTGGTGGGAGTGGCTTGTGGGTGTAGTGGAGTCGCAGAGTGATGGTTAATTTGCATGTTTCTCTTTTATTAGTGTACATTGCTCAATGGTTACAAGAACAAGCATCTGTGCATTGACTACTCTCCAGCTGATGTGGGCTGTGTTCAAGCATGCTTCAGGTTGCATTTGGATGGGCTTGAACGTAGGACATGGGTTTATATAGGTCTGCCACATGTATTTGTTCAGGAACCCAGGCTGAAGGAGCAGAGCCTAAGCAAGTCATGTTTTCCCATAAAGGATCACCTGAATGCAAGAGTCAAGCCAAACCATGCAAGTAATTTTAAGACTCAGTTTTCATTTTCATCGTGATTAGTAATATTCCACTGGCCAAAGCAAGTCACATGGCCAAGTCTAACATGAATGGATGAGGAGAAGTGTTTTGTTCATAGTGGGAGGGGAAGGGTAGTGAATCGTTGCTAGACATTAAACCCAAACCATTACACCCACTTTATTGGAAACTTCACATGCTTTCTAGCTAGGATGAGGAGCTTGGTCTACCTGTGTGGCAGCAGAAATATTGTCACCGTATATGAGACCAGCAGAAATCTACATAAAGAAGAACTCGCAGGAACCCAACTTGGCCAATCGTCTATGTGATGAATGCCTACAAATACTCATATCACATAAATGATGGCCCTTGTTACATGTGCCCTCAAGCATTGCAAGGCATCTCAGGCCACATGGCAAAGTGGCATTTTCTTATCTATGAACTGTAACTCAGCATTTCCACTCACATCAACGGTCAAAGGCTCCCCTACCTTTGCAGAAAAAAACTAATAATTTAAAGATTGACCTTGACCTCTTAATTTCCTTCTGGTTATGCTTCCGACTATTGGCTCTGCTCCCTCTTTTAGGCCTAGAACTTATCTTTCAGAGTTTGTGCTTGCACTTGCTTGTACAGATTTAAACTTAAATACACTCTAAGAAAATCACCTTAAATTTACACCTTGGATCCTCAACTCCTGACAGATTCAGATTAGGTTCTATAATACAGCTCCATACCCACAGACCTTTATTCTGAATTCCATCACTACCTGACTAATATCTCAGGAGGGCCATAGATAAGGATTTCAGGAGGTAGATATACCTTTGGGTAGAAAAACACAAAAATCAAGGTTAAGAGTTTAGGTGCTAAGTCATCAACAAGATGTATTGAATTCAAGAACTAGATCAGGGGTCCTCAAACTTTTTAAACAGGGGGCCAGTTCACTGTCCCTCAGACTGTTTGTGGGCCAGACTATAGTTTAAAAAAAAACAAACTATGAACAAATTTCTATGCACACTGCACATATCTTATTTTGAAGTAAAAAAAACAAAATGGGAACAAATACAATATTTGTATTTGCATGTGGCCCGTGGGCCGTAGTTTGAGGATCCCTGAACTAGATAAAACTATCAGGAGTTGTCAAGAGCACAAGACTCAGGAAGAAGATATCCAACATTAGAGCATGGAAAAATCTGCATTGATAGCTGTTAGTTATATCTGGTCTCCAGGGAGTCCAAAGAGGAGTCACACCTTTACCTGGCCTGATGCCCTCATTCTCTCTCATTCTCTCTCTCTCTCTCTCTCTCTCTCTCTCTCTCTCTCTCTCTCCATTCTCTCCCACATAATTTCTATCCGTGAAATAGACTGAGTATACTTGCTGAGTCTATCAGGTGAAGAATGGTAGAACCAAAACTCACACAGAAGGCTGGGAGAGGTGAGATCACAGGAAAGATATGGCCTGTTGAGATGTGAATGCCTCTAACTGCCATGCTGCTTAGAAGAGGAAAGGGAGAAAAAATCAAAACAGTCTGTCTTAACAGTCCCAGGTAAGGCAAACATTTGAAAATAAAGGAGGCAGAAAATTACAACCAAGGATGCATTATTTTCTAGATAAGATGGTGTGTGTGTTCTACCATTCTTCACCTGATAGACTCAGCAAGTATACTCAGTCTATTTCACAGATAGAAATTATGTGGACTAGTGTAAAGCAGGAATTCCAGATCTAGACAGTCTGGAGTTGATTTCAATCTGGATTCTACCAGTTACTAATCATGTGATCTTGGGAAAATCTCTTAATCAATCTGTACCTCCAATTTCCTCATCTATAAAACAAAGTAACCATACCTTATTTGACAGATTAGTATAGGACTAAGGAAGTAATGTATCATTAGTATGTTGCCTTGTATATTGTAGACCAACAAAAAATGATAGCTATCATAATTTGCATGTATTAATTTATGTTGTTCCAGAGTTTCTAAAAGCAATACAATAGTATTAGACCATCTATGTAGTAAAGGATGAGATGGTGAACCTGGTTTTTCCACTTTTGGTTTCTTTCACATCTCAATGGAATATAAGAAAAGGCTAAGAATTTGCTAAGATGTTGGAGAATGGGGACTTTTTAAAGAGAGTTTGGGGATATTGGGGTTTTCTTTTCCATCGCTGTGAATCATGTTTACCACTCACTTTGAGGCAAATGAGTATATGAAGGAGTCTAATTTGGAGAACTGACATATCAGGAAGTAGCACATGACTTATTTCTGAACATTATAAAAGACAAGAGACTCTGGCAAAGGGGAAGAGCAAGGCAAGAGGAGCCTCCCAAGGGTAAGATTGCTTGAGGAGTGAGGACCCCCTCCCCCCTTTGCCTTCCCTGAGAAGCTAAGATAAAGGAGGAGAGGCCAGGGTGTCTCCTGACTGATAACCAGGCTCCACCCATAGGCCAATGGTGTGTGTATGGGGACAGGGGCATCCAGTGGCAGAAGTGCCCCTTCACCAGGACCAAAGAACGGGTGGGAGAGGACGGGGTCCATTTCCTGAATCCTACTCCTCAGACTCAGCATCCAGACCAGAACTGAGAAGGATTTTGGGAGCCAGAGAGAAGGACAGAGAGACGGACAGGCAGACAGACGGCAAGTCCCCTGAAAAATAATTTTTTTTTTTTCATTTTGGAGTCAGAGGCCTCAGCTAGGGAGTGGGGGCGGCTGCTGTGTGAGAATGCCCTGCTTGCCACGGGAAGGGAGGGTGTGGGAGGCTTGGAGAGTAGAAAGGAGAAAGGACAGGAGACGATGAGGATAGGGGGCTAGTGGTACATCCTTGGGACATTTTAATTCTGAAGCCCATCTGGGAACACTGCCCTGGGATGAAAATATGCGTGGAGAAGGTGTGAAAATGACCTGCTATAACTCTCGTTACTGTACCCCCTTCCTGAATCAGCTTCTCTCTCCTCCTGCTCAGTCAGTTCAGGAGGGTGGGGACAAGTGTGAGGAGACCACGGGGACTGAACCTGTTGAGTGGAATGGGGACCCTCTGGAGCCAGGAGGTAAGTGATGTCCTTGACCCACACTGGGCAGATTTATGACACCCTTCCAGCTCTAGCATCCCACCCCTCACAGCCTGCTTTGTCCTTATCCAGGACAGGCAACATCTCTTGTCTATGCATCTCCCAGTGTTGCCCATGGGCCTAGTTAGGGAGAATGGTCTTGGAACAAGGGGCCGTAGCACTAACTTATTTATTCTCTTCCCTCTCCCTGTACCTTTCCTCCACCCTTCCCTTCCCTTTTGTGTTTTTCATCACCTGGTTTCCTGTATGCAGAGACCTCCAGAAGAGGGGCAATCCACTGAACAGAGCAGATGGTGGGCCATGGCCAGGCGGCTGATAATGGCTGTCCTGCTTTTAGGCCTGCTCCTTGGTTCTTCTGTCCTTTTGTTCTACATCTTCCGGAGCTGTGGACCTCGTAAGCAGGATCCTGAACCCCTAACCCCATCAACCCTCACTCAGTCATGGGCTTCATCTGTCCATCACCCTGAGGCTCCATGCCCACTGATTTAACTCACCATTCATCCTGACCCTTCCATCTACCCCCTTCCAGGTCTCTCTTTGGTCCTCACCAGATGTTCCTTTTCCCAGCCCTTGGGGGAGCCCTCATCTCTTTTCTCCCAGCTCTAAGCATTTTCCCCACAGGTCCCTGTGAGATGCCCATGTGTTGGCATCTCCTGGATCATTACCTGGCCTCTGGGAACACCAGTGCGGCACCCTGCACTGACTTCTTCAGCTTTTCCTGTGGAAAGTCCAAGGGAACCAGTAATTCTTTTCGGGCCCTTGCTGAGGAGAACAAGAGCCGACTTCGGAGAATACTGGGTAAGGAATGCAGGGCAAAGATTCTCTGTGCAAATGGGTGACTGAATCTAGAACCATCATGACTCCCAAACCTGTGTGGTTGTGGAACAGCTGGCCTACACCATCCCTAATGGGCTTTCAGAACACTGCCCAGGGTTGCATCTCTCCTACGGTACCTTTCACCTCCAGACCTCCTCTGATCCATCTCTTCCAGTCCCTCACTTGGTCTTGAGCTAAATCCTATCCTCTTTTCTTCCCATTTATCCATGATTACTCCACTCTCTCCAAGTCCTCCCTTTTACCAAGCTCCATCTTCTTTGTTATCTCCCTTACACTTTCAATTTCTGTCCTATGCTTGGCATCTTCCCCACCAGCACCTCCTCAAGAGCTTTTGCACTTTAATTCTTCTCTCCATCACTTTCAGTCTCAAATGATGGGACTTCAAATCCTTCTTGTCTATAATGCCCCCTTGTCATGTTATCCTCTCCCTTCCATGAACTCCCCATTCCATGGCAATCATCTGTTCTCTGCTGAAACCTGGGACCATGGAGTGCAAGTTGAACTTGAAGAAGTGGGATAATGGGGATGGATGATGGGAGATGATGGTGAGAAAGAAGTGGCATAGTGGGGTGAGAAGTGAGAGAGGGGACTTTATA
>NW_006294067.1:484847-486740 GCF_000327345.1 Myotis davidii
CCCCAGGGCACCAATTGGAATTTAGGAGAAATAAATGCATCCCTGTGCTCTCTTTATGACACAGAGAGAAGTAGGCTAGCCCTTGGTGGGGGGCATGCTTTCATTTAGGTACAGAGATGAAAAGAAACAATAGGCTTAGGATAAATTCTTTTTTTTAAAAAAATCTCTTTTTCTTATTTATTTATTTGATTGACTGATTTCAGAGAAAGGGAGAATGATAGAGAGTTAGAAACATCAATGATGAGAGAGAATCATTGATCAGCTGCCTTCTGCATGCCCCCAACTGGGAATTGAGCCCACAACCCAGGCATATGCCCTTAGCTGGAATCAAACCTGGGACCCTTCAGTCCAGAAGGCTGACACTCTATCCACTGAGCTATACCGGCTAGGGCAGCTAGGATACATTCTGTTGCCTACAGTGGAATGAAAAGATATCAGGAGGACTGAAGGAGTGGTGTTAGATATTAGAAGGTGGATGATTTTAATGGGTATGTGTTTGGGTTATTGTCATGTGTTTATTTTAGGGAAACCAAAGAGTAGGGGAGCCCACCCTGTTTCTTCTTTTTGCTAAACCTTTCATTATGAGCTTTCCTCTCTGCAATCCCTCAAAGTTCTTTGATGTCCTAACTTTTTTAATTCCTTTACTCATCTCCATCCTGTCTTCAATTTCTACCCTTTCTCCTTTATTCATATCTCGCTCATTCCTCTCTCTTCCTTTTGTTCCCTGTATTTTCCTCCTTATTTTCTTTCTTACCTTCCCTTTATTTTCCTCATTGATGTTTCCACGCTCTTTTCCCCTGCTGTTATTCTTCCATCTAGGTCAGGGGTCCTCAAACTTTTTAAGCAGGGGGCCAGTTCACTGTCCCTCAGACCATTGGAGGGCTGGACTATAGTTTTTTAAAAAAAACTATGAACAAATTCCTATGCACACTGCACATATCTTATTTTGAAGTAAAAAAACAAAATGGGAACAAATACAATATTTGTATTTGCATGTGGCCCGTGGGCCGTTTTGAGGACCCCAGCTCTAGGTGATCCAGTCCAAATTGGACAGTCTTCCCATATTCCCAAATTTCCTCACCTCTCCTTTCCTCCCTTCCTTTCCCTTTCCTCATGAGCCTTTCCTTTCTTTCCTATAAGCCCCACACCTTCACTGCTTGTCTCTGTGCAGGCCCTACTCCTTTAATTCACCCATGCTTCTTTTCCAGAGACCCCAGGATCCTGGCATCTGGGGTCTGGGGAGGAGAAAGCCTTTCAGTTCTACAACTCCTGCATGGACACAAGTGCCATTGAGGCTGCAGGGGCTGGTCCTCTCAGACAAGTGATTGAGGAGGTGAGACATGGGGCATGACTCTTATGGACACATGTTATGTAGGATCAATTTATGCTCAGGGTTGCCATTTTATTTTCTAGAGGGTGGATCCCCAGGTTCTAGGAGAAAGATGGAAATGGAAATGCACTGAGAAAGTATTAGGACCTTGGGTGAAGCTAGAGAAAGAAGGATAGAGGTGGAGCCCTAGAGAGACCAAAGAGTTCAGAGTAAAAGTCAGGAAGTAGTAGCTATCTGAGGAATGGGATACAAGTGTCAGAGATGAGACCCCTTTGCTGAGCCTTGTTTCTCTTCTTCTCAGCTTGGAGGCTGGCCAATCTCTGGTAATTGGACTTCCTTAGACTTTAACCGAACTCTGAGACTTCTGATGAGTCAGTATGGTCACTTCCCATTCTTCAGAGCTTATCTGGGACCTCATCCCAACCCTCCACACACGCCAGTCATCCAGGTGAGGGATGTACTGGCAAAAACACAGCGAGACCTGGGCCTGCCTAGAGTTCTAGCCTCTTGTTTCTTAGAGGAAGGTTGCAGGTTTCAGGAGAAGGATAAATGTGCAATGTAGG
>NW_006294067.1:486766-528314 GCF_000327345.1 Myotis davidii
TATTCGTGTGAGAGTTAGGGACTCTAGGGAAGATTGGGGAAAAGAGTAGCAAGGCCAGTCCAGGGAAGACATAAATAGTTGTGGTCTTCTTTATTGCTTATCTGATTACCCCAGAGCCTCTTAACTAGACCTCTATCTTCATTATCACCCTTTTCTTATTTACATCAAGAGCTAATTATGCTAATATCTCTGCTTAAATGCCCCTGACTCACCAGGTCATCTAGTTCTTAATCTTTAGCAAAACCTTGCAAGCCTTTTTAGTCTGATCCCTACAGACTTCTCCAGCTTTATCTCCTGCCACATCCCTTCTGCCCCTTAAATTCCAAGCCATGCTCACTCACTGCTCCTCAGTCCATTATATATATGACTTCCTTTACCTACAACACTACTCCCCAACTCCCCATGCTTAGCCTGGAAAATGTACATATTTGTCAAATTTTGGCTTACATTATTATCTCTTCACTGACATCCTGGCTCGAGATGGAGAACCCATCCACCCTCCCCTTTTCCATGCCCTCAGCACTTAACACTGTGTTGAAGGGTGTAAGCCTTTTAAAAACAGGGTCACACCTTATTCACCTGTGATTCTCAGGACCTAGCACAAAGCCAGGCCCACACCAGGTGTTTGTTGAGCAATAAATAAATAAAAATACTGGAGGCTCTGTATTGTGGCAGGTAATGTGATGCTATATATTTGACCCCATTCTCAAAAACTTCACAGTTTATAAAAGATAAATATACAAGAAAAACTGACATCAGTATATGGTATTCTGACTTTAGTTCCAACGGGAGTGCTCAGAAGTTTAATGAACTTGGGGGATTAGTTAAATCTGAAATGGTTAAGGAATAATCAGAGAGGGGAGAATATGGGCTGAGCCCTGGAGTGTGGTTCATTCATAGAGGTAAAGGTGAAGCTAAAGGACATGAAAAGAGCCCTTTAGCTTCACCTAAGAGGCTTTTTAGGGGAAGCCCTGAACTAAGAGAAAAGCCTGGGATGGTGTGACTCCTCTGTGGGGTGGGTGAACAGAGGCTATGGGGTGAGATGCAACAAAACACACACACACACCTGAAGACATGAGGTTGAGCTGATTATTCCATACCTAAGAAGCCAGATCGAGGTGATAACTTTTGACATAATAGAAAAAAATTGCAACTAAAGTCTTTCAAATACAATGGTTGTACAGTGAACTTAAGTAGAGTCAGCAGTTTGGGAGGTCAACCTAGACGTGCTGAGGAATTGAGATGAGCAATTTTGAGGTTCCGAGCTAAAATGCTTATGGTAGAAATGGAAAGGAAAGCCCAGATATGAGGGTTTAGGTGACTCTATCCTTGTGGTCATGGTCCAGAGGACTTGATGACTGATTGAATGTACATGAAGGAAATGGAGGAGTTGCAAAGTGACCCCCCAGTTTTGATTTTGTATGAATGGAAAGAGGTGGTTACTGTCAACTTGAGACTGGATGGACTCTGGGGAGTAGAATGAGTAGAAAGAATAGACTGGGGGAGCACTCCAATGAGGGGGTGGAGGCAGAGAGGAGCAAGAATAGGCAGCGAGGTGGGGGTCAGACTAGCCACAAAGTGAGCCACATAGGACATGGGAGGAGGCAGTTTCAGGAGAGAGGGGTCATTTTTGATTCTAAGATTTCTGAGCTCTGAGAATAAGGAATGAGAAGGCAGCCTTGGAAACCTCCTAGAGATAGCATCAGAAAGGGTTATGAAAATGGCCACAGGTCATACAGAGTGTAGGAGGAAGATAAGGAAGCTGAAGCAGGGATATAGATGACTTAGTTCTTTAGCTTGGACATAAAATATGACAAGGGAGTCAGGTGAACGTTTTTTCAAGGTCAGGGAAATGTAGATAGCTCAAGGTGGGAGTGGGATATTGAAGTTGGAAAAAAACAAGGAAAGTGTAGGAGAAAAAAATCCAGAATAGAATCAAGGACATGCCAGTGCCAGAACCAAGATGAGGCAAGGGAGGTGAGCAAGCCACTTGGCTAGTGTGCAAAATTTAAAAGAGTCCCTAAAACTCAGTAGTCAAGATAAATAATATTTAATGAAATTTTTTCAAAAATGAAAGTCAATGGAAAAATCCACAATAAACAAAATATCAAATTTTTTTCATTGTGGATTTTTTGAAAAACAAAACAAAACATTTTTTCCAAAATAGATTAAAACTCTACTGTAGACTTTTTTGAAAATATCTACAATTTTTTTTAAAAGTGAATAAAAAAATACATTTGAATCAACCACGCTTCAGGGCTCAGCTCATATTCTCCCCTTATTTTGGGGGAGAAAATCTATGGTGAACAAAGCCTTGTTATTTTACTCAGCATGGATTTTTAGCATTCATTTTGATTTTTAAAAATATCAATTAGGCTATTAGTTACCTTGATTACTGAGTTTTATTACCTCTTAAAGTTTGCATCTGAGATGGTATCTCACTCCTATACTCTAGGCCTGGCCCTAGCACAGGCACGGTTTCTTTCAGGAGACGATTATCATGCTTCTCTCGCTGAGCACCCCCAAAACTGATTGAAATACCCACCTTCTCTTCACATTTCCTCCATCTCCTTGCACCCAGTTCTTTCCTTTCTTTGTATTCTCACTCCTTCTCTGTGCCCTCTTCATTCCATCTCCTGAGGCTGTCTTCCATGGCACAGTCCCCACCTCCCCACACCTGTCCTCTCCTTCCTCCACACTTCCCCTTTCTCTCCAGTCTCTCTTGTGTCCAGATAGACCAGCCAGAGTTTGACATCCCCCTCAAGCAAGAGCAAGAACAGAAGATCTATGCCCAGGTAAGATGGAGCGGTGGACAAAGGTTTTGACCTTTGACTCTAGGAGAAAGATGGGGGCCACTAGTGCCTGTGACTGAGGTTACTCCTCCCCCAGATCGTGCGGGAATACTTGGCTTACCTGAATCAGCTGGGAACCTTGCTGGGAGGAGACCCAGGCAAGGTGCAAGAACATGCCTCCTTGTCCATCTCCATTACCTCACAACTGTTCCAGTTTCTGAGGCCCCTGGGGCAGCAGCAGGCACAGGGGAAGGTCTTCCAGCTCATCACTATAGACCAACTGCAGGTGCCTTGAACCGGGGACTGGAGGAGGATGGGTATAAGGTCCTCTCTTTCAAACTTCCTTGACCTCCTTCTTTCTCCTCATTCCCTGAATTCCTTTCCATCTCTAACATTTTTGGCTCCATCCTTTCCCCTAACCATCCCCCTCCCCCAAACCCCCTCAAACCCTGAAGGTGGGGAAACCCTTCTTCCTTCTCTCCTCCTTTTCTGTTCCCCTCAGCCTTTGTGTCCCTCTTCTAAGGAAATGGCCCCTGCCATCGACTGGTTGTCCTGCCTCCAAGCAACATTCACACCAATGTCCCTGAGCCCCTCCAAGACCATCGTGGTACATAACCTGGATTATTTGAAAGACATGTCACAACTGGTGGAAAAACAGCTGTTGAGCCACAGGTTTGCTCCAGGTGGGCTCAGGGAGGTACAGGGCAGAGGAAAGAGTCTGAAAACCCAGAGGTCTCAGGAACACAGGTGACTTGGAGAATGAAGGCTGGTAAGAGCCTCCCAGGAAGATGGGAGGGACTCACAGACACATGGGACAGAGAAGGGTTGGGGTTGACAGCCCAAGATAAATTGGAGGAAAGATGAGAGGCTTGGGGAAGGAAAAACACACAGGAAATGAGGGATACCAGTGTCTGGCAAGACACAGTATTTGCTGGAGTAGAACCAAGCCTGTGAAGAGACTCAGATGTAGGAGATTTTGGAAGGCAAGTCATGGGGTTAGCTTGGCCATGTGTCTCATCAGTTGCTGATGAGTGTGGGTGGGAGGAGGGGGCATATGAGGGGATTGGATGGAGGAGATAATGGTTGGGCTGCTCTGGGGGAAAAGCTGAGGCAGAGGTCATTTCTCATATGTGGAGGCCTTGTGGGAAAGATCAGGAAGTCAAAGAAGGTGGGGGACATGAGGGTGAGGCTCTGTGTTGGGCCTTCCTCCATCCCTGATACCTGTGTGGCCACCACCTAAAGGGGCTTCTTCCAAGGATTTGGACCCTTCTTCATAGTAACTCAGTGGCAGCAACATCTAGAGATTCTTTCTGAGGGAAACAGACAAGCATTCATGTGGGTATGAGCAGATTTACGTAAAGGCACAAATCAAACCTGTAAGAGAGTTGCCATCAGGGCAGAAAAAGGTCCCTGATCCCAGCTTTGTTGTGCTTAGAAGATACATCTTAAGATGAGAGAGATCTTGGTCATAGAAGTAGATGAATCAGTTTTGTGAAATCTAAGTCCATCTTCATCTAGTCCAGATCTTTCTCTCCCTGTGACTTGAGAAGTCTGCCTCTTCATCTAGTTCTTTGTTTCATCATTCTTGAACCCCACTCCAACCCAAACCAAGAAAATTGATCCTTCACTTTTTCACAAACAGCTCTTCTCTATAAATACAGAGCCAGGAGGTGTGTGGGTCTCTTTTCTCTCCACAGGGACTTTCTGCAGAGCCACATGATCTTTGGGCTGGTGGGGACCCTTTCTCCAGCCCTGGACAGTAAATTCCAGGAGGCACACAGATCCCTGAACCAGAAACTGTGGGAGCTGACGGAACGGCCACCTGTGGTGAGGACAGGAGGGCATAAATTGTCCCAGATTGGGGGATAAAGGAGTATCTGTTATTTTGAGGGGTAAATTTTGGCCTATTCCTTTCAGGCAGGGGACATAAGAGTAGATGCCTCTCAATGTCTGGGCTTTCCATGGAAGCAGACAGGTTTGGAATGCAAGGCTTACCGTGAGAATTGAGGTACCAAGTAACAGACCTTTTAGGCACATCTGGCTATGTCTATGCCTATGGCCTTTTGCTGAGTATTAAAGTTTGAATATAGAGGTCTAAAATTATCAAGACCTGCTTTTCCTTTTCGTGACCCTTAAACTATTTTCCTAACTATCCTGAACTCTGTGACTTGAGGATGGGATGAGAGACAGATGTAGCTAGTAGTGGCTTTTCCTTTGCCTGGTGATTCCAGTGTTTGGTGCTCATATTCTTCACAAATAATTAGTCTCTGACATCCAGTGGTATCTGTTGGGTCACACTATAGGCTTTGTGGTGCAATTCCTGATGTATCTGAGGAAGGGACTGCATAGCAAACACACTTCACTAATCGAAGTCTACTGTGTTAGATAAGGTGTGGAGACACTTCTTTACAGATAACTTTGACATCTAGATTGGACACATCCAAATGCAAGTGGAGGTATCTAGTATGTTAGAGACACCCTAACCTCTGCAAAGGCCTCGGTTTAGTCTTGAAAATCACTGCACTTTTGTGGGTTTTTTTTCTTAGTAATTTATGAACCATTTCTCTGCCTTGAAGAAAATCACTGCTTTGGCAACCTGAAATATCTGTGGAATTCAAAGAGGGAAGATGTATGCACATGGTACTGGAGTATATTTATTGTTTATTGAGAATTTATAAATGTGCTAGACATTTTTCTAAATCCTTTAGATAGATGAGCTGGTTTAATCTTCACAAGTTTTCCATGAGTTAGATGCACCATTTCGTCCCTGTTTTATAGACAGGGAAATCTAGGCACAAAAGAAACTTGATCAAGGTAGTACATCAAGTAAGTCGATAGAGCTAGGATTTGAACTCTATCAGTCTGACTCCAGGGTTTCTGTGATTAATCATTGTGCTAAAAACAACAAAACAAAACACACACACACACACACACACACACACACACACACACACACACACACACAAACTCTTCTTCTTAGTACTTTCACTTAAGACCCCAAGTAGCTTCCTTCTACTCAGCCTTCTCTTGACTCAGATGAAGAAGAACAGAGTCCGAACTCCTATTAGTTGGGGTTGCTACAAAATACCTGGCAACAACTTCCTGTAAATTCCAGAAGAGTGTCTTGAATGGGGAAAGAGAGCTGGCCAACATTGAAACTCACACTTGAACTCAGAAGGCTTACAAATGGCTAAAATTAGAATATATATATCCTATATGGTATATAGTTGTTTGGGGGATGAAAAGCTGAATGAAGCTCTACCAACAAATGGTTGTGTGGCTTTGGGTAAGCCACTTCACCTCTCTGAAGCAGCAGTACCAAATATGACACATAATAATAACAGCTGATACACAGTGTGTACCTACTGTTTTGTAGTTTCATTGCATGCAACTTTTAGCATAAATTGTTTTATTTAATCCTCCTAGAAACACTCAGAGGACCCCAGAAAGAACAAATATCTTTTACAAGATCACACAGCTTATAAATAAAAGAACAGACACCAAAACAATGCGCCTGGCTCATAGGGCCATGTTTTTAACCACATACTATGCAGAATTGAGAAATAAGTGGGTGGTACAGAAAATGGGTTCTTTCTATAAAGGTCAAGAGAGTAAAATTTTTGGCTTTGTGGTCCATATGGTCTGTGTTGCAACCACTTAACTCTGTTCTTGTACAACAAATAAATGAAAGGATGTAGTTTCATTCCAAGGAAACTATGGTTTAGACAATAGATACTTCTGGAGTTCCCAACAGGGAGAGACTTGGGTTGGTTTGACAGAAGAGTGAGATCTCCACACAAGAGGAAGGATAGAAATAGGGTCTAGAGAACTGAAGTTTTCTGGCAAAGAAAGGACTATTATTTCATTGAGACAACGCATGGGATAGGCTGGATAAAATGTGGTGTAATATGACAGATCCTCCTGGTGGCTCTGGCTGAGAAGAGCAGGCTGGACTATGCCTGCTGCTTGGGGAGCATGCCCAAGAGTTTGAGGATTAGCAAGGAGCCAGTGCAACTGAAACAGAGAGTGCAAATGAGAAAACAGTAGGGAGGAGTTCAGATAGCATATAGGGCCTGGTAGGTCACTGTAGAGACTTTGGCTTTTCTCTGCATGAAAAGGGGGCCTATAGGATTTATTTGCTTTATGTTTTAAAACAGGAGTGAGGAACCTTTTTTTCTGCCAAGGGCCATTTGGATATTTATGACATCATTCATGGGCCATACAAAATTATCAACTTAAAAATTAGCCTTAAATTTTTTTAAAATTAAAAAGGAAGGGAAAAAAAAAGTAACCTTCTATATTTGGTCAAACATTTAATTAACTCACTCCTAATGCCTTGGCAGGGCCAGACCAAATGATTTCACTTGCCAGATGTTTCCCACCCCTCTTTAGAAAGAATGTAATTTGAAATTAAGCAACAGGGTTTCCTGACAAATGCGTGGTATGAGTCAAAGACACTACCAAGCTTTAAGCCTTAATTTGACCTGATTTATGATTCTGTTCTATGGTTATTAAGTACAAATTTCTGACCATATCCTTCTGAATGCACTCTATTTTATAGTGTCCTTATTTAGAAAGGCTGCTAGGTCTCATTATATGAACATATTTTATTGATGAATTTTGAATATATAGTAAAAAAATGGCTATTAATCCAGGTTTTATTATATTTGAGAAGCTGAATTTGGGGAAGTAAAAGTAGGACTTTACATTTGTACCTGTTAAATGTGAACTGTTTATATTCAGCCCAGCTTCCCAATGTACTCAGGTAATTTCATCCTTTTTTTCCCCCAAATCATTCATTTTATTACCTTCTTTCCCCCTCACCTTGGGTCATTTGCATTCTATAGTCTATCTTCATCTAGATTACTGTTAAGATCTTGAAAAAGAAAGAGCATCGGGTCAGGCTGTTGAAGACCTGACTATAGATCCACCCATTCATTTATGCGGCAAATATTTATTGAGCACCTGCTAGGTACAAGACCCTTCTCTAGGAACTTTAGACTGCAGTGAAAAAAGAGACAAGAATCTCTGCCCTCAGACACTTATATTCTAATGGATTTAGAAAGATTTTTCAGTAGTCCTAGTCAGGGAAGCTCATACAAACTTGAAGTCATTAATTTTCAATGTTTTGTTATAGTTCAGCCAGCTGAGAATCTACTCAAATCATCCAACATAGATTTCTCCAATCTAATTCTTAAGGGTTTAATTTGTGGTTTTACCAAATGCCTCTTTGAAATCAAAATAATGCTAGTAGGGTAACAGCTTAGAATTTACAGAGTGTTTTCAATGGATTCTTTTACTTCATCTTTTAAACAACTCTGTAATAAACTTGGAACAGATAGCCATTCTCACTTTTATAGCTGGTGTATCTGAAGTACCAAGATTTAAGTTAAACATCAACATTTAGTAAATACTAAATTCTCTGTGTGGAAGAGGTATTGAGGTGTTCCTAGAGGATGCATCTAACCTATCAATGTGTTTTGTTGGTCTTTAAAGCTTTTTATAGACATTTAATTCATCATCAACATTCAAAAATTAGGAGATGGCATGCCAGTAATCTGATTTTTAGCCCTTTGTTGTAAACATGAAGTTTGTGTATTACTTGGCTCGCCTTCTCCAGGGCAACAGCTGACTGCAGTTCAGCCCAGACTGGATGTGTTCTCTCCTATTTGCCATCGCCCCTCCATGTCCTGTGGTTCTGATGTTGGATAGCTTCTCTCAGTTATGTCACCTCATGGCCCCTATTTGAGTTTTGTGACTCCTGGTTTGAAGTATGTCCTCACGTGATTACTGTTAACCATAGAAATCCCTATTATTTTGACCTTGTTTGTGCTCAGTGATCCTACGTTAGCCCTTAGTCACTGCACATTATTTTCCAAGTGTTAAAAAGTGGTCAGTTTAATGATTCCCGGAGTTGCACAGGGGTGAGCAATGGGTAGTCTGAGGTGGCATCTATACTCTCCAGGAATCAGGTCAGACCTGCCATGGCCCAGGATATGGAGACAGGCATGGAGCAAGCAAAGGCTGTTGGAGAAAGGAGCAGGCACCAGAGAAAGGGATCAGGGAATAAGTCAAGAACCAGGAGATATGAAAAGGGGAGGCACCACCAAGCACAAGGCCAGTGCTATTGGCTGCTGTGCCAGCTGTCACTCCAAACGAAGCTTGACATAGGGAGGCCTGAGAGGGATGGACCTTGAAGATGGCCAGAAGAGCCTGCACTTGACCCAGTCATTCACTATCAGACCCAGGTTCCCTTTCCACTTGTGTTTGCTTTTCAAATTTGTGTTTCAGTGCTCCAACTAATACACTAGAGGAAGTGTCTGAGTGCCTTCTCCTCACAAGGTCCTTAGCAGGTCTCATAGCGAGGGGACAAGAATACACAATGTGGGCAACCAGGTCTGGAGCCACCTCAAAAATGATAAATGTCCTAACAGCCAGGCTCAGGACTTTCTTCTTCACTGAAGACAATACTGGCCTTCTCTTTCTGGTCCTTTTGTGGGAGCCCCATAAACTCTCTCCAGTCTTAGGGCCAGAGAGCTTAGTGGCAGCCTAAGAGGAGATTTAAGGGGAGTAAATAAGTTACAGGAATGAAATCTTGTGACTTCACTCCACTTAAATTAGCCTATTAGCTGGTTTTTCAAAGTCCCAGCTCAGCTTTCCCTTAGGCCAGCTCTCATATTCCTACTGTGGCCCATTGGCCGCGTTTTACAGTCTGTCCTAAGTCATCTCTGGGCCTTCCTCTTGGTCAACTTTTTCAAAACCATTCAAGCCCACCATCAAAACCTCCCCAGCATCACTCTTTTTCTTATTCTTTCTGTCCTACTGTTAAAAATCACCCCAGATGCCAAGAGTCTCTTGAGTTTTTGTCTAACCATCTCTCTGCCTTTGAGGTTGAAGATGTCCCCTACCTCATCCTATTTTCTCTTCATTTTATGTGGCTCTGGCTGCAGGTTTCTTAGCTTTCTGAATTCACATCTTTAGTCTTCTCTTCAGTACTGTTCTCCTACCAGGCAATAGTATGGCATCTGAACCCCAATAATTTTACTCTGATGATTTTCTTCTTTATAAGACAAGATCTTGCCATATGATCCATGATAACCATTTGGAGAGTGGGGAGGGCGGTGGATGAGAGGGAGAAATGACCTTCTCTAATTTGCATTTTAAGCAAAGAAACGGGGGAAGGGGAGTCATTGTTGGGTTTCCAGAGCAGTGCCTGTGGTAGGTGGGGACAGGGTGGCCAAGGGACCTGAGAGGTTTGGTATCTAGTCCTCTCCTTTCAGGAGCCTTTCCATTCTTCATAAGGATACTTCCCAGAAGCCTTGCTTTCAAATTCAGTAGGCAATAAATAAGATGATTTGCCCAACCCAGGCTTCTGAGATTAATCTTGGAGAACTAAGCCTGGGTTAGCTAAACAGCAATGAGTCCATGTATACCACTAAAAGGCATAACAGAATAAAGTGAGACAAACCCAGAATGTTCAGAAAGAGTCCAGTCTCTGTTGGGAGGAGGACTAGACAAGATTGGCATGGGAAAACAGATGAGGAAGACCCTGGATGGAAACCTCTCATTCTAACTTTGTCTCTGTAGCCCACCCACCCTCGATGGATGAAGTGCGTGGAGGATACTGGAGACTTCTTTGAGCCTACCCTGGCAGCCTTGTTTGTTCGTGAGACCTTCAGCCCAAGCACCCAAAGTGCTGTATGTGAGGGCGCTTCCCCAGCCTATGTCCCTCCACTCCTCCCCACCCAACATATCCTCTTTTATTTCTATTGACTGTGTCCTTCTCTATGGTTTGTGTATTTAAGGAGTCAGGCAGTCACAGAGAGAGAACCCACTGTCCACATATATCAGAGAGAGAATGCCTCGTGCTATGTCCCCAGGGTTTGCATAGTTTAGCTATGAGACATAAAGGGTACACAACATGCACTAACTCGAACAAGTCATCCAACTTTCCTGCTCTTGTGTTTCCTCAACCAGAAAATGAGAAAACTGAACTCCATGACCTCTAAGGCTACTCCCTGTTTATGATTTTTTAACAACACATGAAATGACATGAGGATGGATTGATATAATCTTAAGAAGTGAAAATAAGTAACTACTGAATACTTTTTGAGTGCCTATCATGTGCCTGGTACTCTTGTAAGAAGTTCCTTTGAACTACTTTAAGTACAAGCATCATTCTGATACTTTAAGAACTGAAGCACAGAGAGGCTTTCCCAAGCTACCAAACAGCAGAGTCAGGACTTGAACTCAGGTTCCGATACTGTCGTCCATTTTCCTCCATTAAGAAAAGATATACATGAGATGGTAAATGGCAATAACTCTATAGTCAGGTTGTAAAGCTAGGACGACTTCAACTTGTTGGGATGCTGAAGCCCCCAGGAAGGTGGAAAGAGGAAAAGCATGCCTTAAGGAAGAAGGTGTGAGGAAAAAAAGGGGTGTGTGTATGAGGACAAGAGTCCTTGAGAACAGAGATAGTCCTCATCCTCCCTCTACTTTCTGAGTGGATTGCCTGGCCCAGAGTAAGGATGGGGTCTCCCTCCTTTGGCAGGGTGAGCACTTCCCACAAAAGACATAGTCTCCCCTGTCGACCCTCAGGAGTGGCCAGCTCCCACTTTCCCTTTCTGTCTCCACAGATCTTTCTGGGTTTTTGGCCACTAGGGAATACCACTTTCTACTCTCTTCCTGTTATCTTCCCCTTTCTCTGGCAGCTCCTCAGGGCCAAGGCCCAAGACCAAGACTGGTCCTCATCCTGTTTCTCTGTCCCTGCCCCCTCACACCAACAGGCCATGGACTTATTCACTGCCATCAAGGATGCCCTCATCACCCGCCTCAGAAGGGTTTCCTGGATGGATGAGGAAACCCGGAAAAAGGCCCAGGACAGGGTGAGGCCAGGGGAAAGAGACAGGTTGATTATGTGCAGGGCTGGGGGTGGGATTGAGTATTGGATCAAGAGATCACAGAGGCAAGAGGAGAGCACCCAGGCACAAGGGTACACCAACATGTGGTACACATACCCTAGTGACAACAGGGAAGGTGGGAATAGGGCAGTGAGCAGGAGAACTTCCCTTTGATAGCTCAGGGTAGCTAGGTTCCTTCTACCTGTGTCTCTCCCCAGGTCATCCAGCTGCAGGTGAAGATGGGGGGCCCAGAATGGGCCATGGAGCCAGCGCTGGCCAGACAGAAATACAGTGATGTGGGTTCCTGCCCTTGACAGCTCCACCTTAGTCTTCAACTTCTTCACCCCCTGACCCACTCAAATGGCAGATAATCTATTTTCCTTGAGTGATCTGAACCAATCCCTTCGTGCCCTCCTGCAGGCTGGACTTTATGGGCAAGATACTGTGGGTCTTGCCAGCAGATGAATGGAACCTTTTCAGGTCCTAATGTGTGTGTGCACACATGCACATGTGCATTCTTGTGACTTGCCTGAGGGTATTTATCTGTGCTGACACATGTGAAGCCCATCTAGCCCACGTGTGGTGTGGTGGTGGTGTGCTGGTTTCCACTGTACTGGGGATGTCTGTAGGGCTAATCTGTTTGGGTTCAAATGTAGCTATCAGGGTATGTGGATGTACACTCGTCACCTCTTGGCTCCTCCCAGGTACACCTCGGACCCAGCTTCCTGCAGTCCTTCCTGAGTGGTATTCGATCCCGCCAAGCTAGAATTGTCCATAGCTCCTTGCAGCCTTTTCTCCACCACAGGTATGAGAGCAAAGTAGATACAGACACTGCATCCCAGAGATAGACATCCATGATTAGCAAGAGAGCAATCTAGGGGCTCAGGGAAACAGGAACAGTGACAGTAGTTGGGGGCAACTACATATGTCTTGATGGAGCTGGTATTCATATGTGCTCATCCCACAGGTGGCAGGTGTCCCCCTGGAGGGTCAATGCTTACTATTCAATAACTGACCATGTAGTGGTCTTCCCAGCTGGACTTCTCCAACCACCATTCTTCCATCCTGCCTACCCCAGGTATGGGCCATTCCATGAGGGTGGACAGGAAGTTTCCTAAAAGTGATGGGCAGCTGTGAGGTTTGGGGGGATGGGGCTGGCAATGGATGGGACTTGTGGTTGGAGGAGTAGGGTTAAAAATGTCAAAGGGTTCTGGGGATAAGATAAGCCCTGTCTCTTTAGGGCCGTGAACTTTGGCGCTGCTGGCAGCATCATGGCCCGGGAGCTATTGCACATCTTTGACCAGCTCTGTGGGTATCAGTGGGCCATTGGGAGGTGGGGTCATTGAGAACCCAGGTGAAGGCTCCAAAAGAGGCCTAGAGGAGGAGAAAGGGAGGGTATGTGAGGGCTCCGGGTGGGATAGTCCTGAGTCTTTGCAATACTCCCGGGAGCCAGCCCAGCCTGTGGTACCCCCATGTCCTCACCCCTGCACCATGCCTCAACATTCTATTCCCTTGCCCTATTTTCAACAGTACTCCCTGGAGGCTGCCCCGCCTGTGATACCCATGCCCTAGAGGGGGCGCTGCTGTGTCTGGAGCGCCACTATGCTGCCTTTCCATTATACGGTGTAACTTCCTTCAATAGCTCCCACATGGTACTGGAGAATGCTGTAGACATGGGGGCGTTGGCAGTGGCACTGCAGGTAACTCACATCCCAAAGGTCAGAATCTCTTTTCACTAGTGAATCAGACATCCCTCATGCAGACATAGTTGCAAAGCTTTCTGCCCATCATACACCCACTGAACAGTGGCCACTTGGGGATCCCCCTCCTACCTAATAGATTCCCTCTTTTCTAGGATAACCATAGATTTTCTCACAAGTACATTTCTCCTGGCTCAGACCTGTGTGTCAGTGCAAAACTTGGGAAAGGGGACCATGAACTGGTTTTGGGGTTTGTGTACAAACCCCCAAATGGCACAGGTTTGGAGCCTAAGGGTTACTCTCCATCCCACCTCCATATCTAGGCATACAACAAGATGCTATTATGGCACCGTGGGGAGACCACCCTGCCCAACCTAGGCCTCACCCCCCAGCAACTCTTCTTCCGAAGCTATGCCCAGGTAGGTGGCCGCCATCTCCCACCACGGCTTGCTCCATGTTAGATAAATACCCTATTGGTAAAGCTTAAAGAATCTCTGCCTCAAATGCTCCCACCATTGCCACGGATGTTCTTTCACACATGTCCCCTTGAGCCCATCCTTTCATGTTATCACAAATTCTTCTGCCAAATTTAGCATGTCCTTCAAAAAACTAACAAAAAATCTCTACTTCCAAATCCCTCCTGGGATGAGCTCAACTTTACCCCCCTCTTATTTCTTCTCCTGAAAATACAAACCCATGAAAAACAAGTCTTAACAGACTGTCTATAGACTACATTTCTCTTCAAAGACCTCACCCCCAAGTGTGAGCCCCTCAGTACCATGTGTTCCCTCAATAGAGGCTGTCCCCAACTTCTCAATATACTTAAAGACCTTGTCACAGAGTTCTTCCAATAGACCCCACCTCTCAGTCACTTACAAGTGGTCTGATTCCATAGCTGGGGCCCTCCCCTGAATGCCTAGTGCCAGGTTAAATGACCTACAACTGGAAAATGCCCTTCCTCTCTCCTCATGGCCCTTGGTCATTCCCATCCCTGCTTGACCTTTGTCTGCTGTTCCTTGCACCACTTCGGTCACTAGGTCTTGCCTACTGATCCTTATCTACCCTGTTTTTCTCCTTACCCTCTGTGAACCTCTCTTTCTTCCCAGGTGATGTGTAGGAAGCTCAGCACACAGGATTCACAGGACACTCACAGCCCTCCCACCCTTCGAGTCCATGGGCCCCTCAGCAACACTCCAGCTTTCTCTAGACATTTCCACTGTCCACGTGGTGCCCTCCTGAACCCCTCAGAACGCTGCCAACTCTGGTAACCTGGCTACCAAAGAGACCTTAATGCACACATATCAATATCTCCCTGCCCCATCCATGGAATCAGGATGATGTCTCCTCTCTTCTTTTCTAAAAATAAAATCTGGAACTTGGTTTCTGCCTGTCTCTTAATGACTCTTTCCTGATTTGCACTGCCTAAAAGTCAGAAAAGATAAAGGAAAAACTTTGAAGCAGAGTTCACAGACATGGGAAAAGGAAAGAACCAATGATTGGTGAACTGGTAGGTCTAAAGGTCAGATGTTGGGTGATTAAACAGACTAGTTCGAGATAGGAGGGCTTTGGTTAAGTCTCAGGAATCTGGCCCCCAATTGTTTCAGGATTTTATTGCTATTACTTTTATTGTAGCTATCTCCTCCCCCTAATCTGCTGTGCTGAACAAAGCCAGTAGGGGCGTGGAAGAGAGAAGAGCATGGGTCTGGTGTATTGGGCCCTGAGGGATGGAGCTCAGAGCAGGGACAGACAAGGGGCAGGACACTGTGTATACGTTTCCCTGGGAGTAGTGACCTAAAGCCCAGGGGAGAAAGGGTCAGTAAGCTATCATGAAGCCGAGGTAGATATCCAGGTCCTCATCCAGGAAAAAGGCTGCCACCTCATCTTCAATGTCTCTTATAAAAAAACCAAAACACTGGCCACATTAAAGCACAAGGCTAGGTCGAATAGGTGGTCACGAACAGCTGTGTTCTCCATCTCCGATGTCTTGTCATCCTCTTGTTGGGCCATGTTCACCTCCTGCCACATCTCACCCACTGAGGAGGCCACAAAGTACTCTTCGAACTGCTCTTGATTTTGGTCTGGAACAGAGGAGAGGGGGAAGGTAATGGAACACCGATCCTAACCTGTCCCTGTACAGGAAAGGGGAAGAAGTTGGAGGATATGGGGAAAGTTAGGTCCTGGGGCTTTTAGCTCAATTATCCATATCCTTGTCTTTGACCGGAGAGGTGATGCTCCATCTGGGGGTCACTTCTGGTCTGTGTGAAACCACAGCTCCAGCCCAAGAGCACCAACACCCCATTTCCAACTCAACTGTGTCCTCCGAAGTGTTACATCATTTGGGAGTGAGGGACCACCTTAAAAAAGAATGAAAACCAAAGATCCTCTTCCCACAAATATGCATGTATGCTCATACTCATGAAAGCTCCATGCAATTTCCACTGGCCTGGAGTATTCCCCTGAATAGGGCTCTCCCCTGCTCGAGACCCTTTCACATGACACCCTCACACTACAATAGTAGGAGACCTGGGTATTCTCCCACAACCCAAACCTATCTCAGATTTCTCTCTGGCCTGGTAAGTCATCTGGGAGTGATTAGAAACAAATCTGCAAACCTAGGCTCCTGAGGTTGCCCTCCTTTTCTACTTACCTGTAGAGGCCATTTGTGCTTTCTGACTCCTCTCACTGGGGCCTGGGCTCCCTCTCTGAGGCTTCACCCCCTTCATCCACAGCAGAAGTAGGATGGCTGCCAGTAATGCTGCTCTGAGGAGCTGGGAGCCCAGGGAAGTCATGGGTCTGCCCAGCCACTGTTGTGGCCTTCCCCACTCCCAGTGCCCAGCAGGCTCCCTGCCACCTCCCTCCCCTGTCCCTGTCCCACCCCTTCCCCTTTCCCCCTTCCCAGCACCGTTTTATTCCCTTCCCTTCTATAGAACCTCTGACCTCATGAGCTCTGTGATATCATAGCCATTGGCTGACTCATTCCAGCTGACTAGAGAGTTCCATCACTAAGCAAGAGAGTGGGGAGTATTTAGCAGGGGACGACCAAGCCTTCGAGCATGACTATGGAGATCAATACAGATGACTTGAGTTTGCAAACTGCTTTCACATCCATTACATCCTTACAGCAGCCAGGTCTCAAAGGAATAGTGTCATCATCCCATTTTATAGATAAGGCTACTGAGGTTCACAAAAGAAATGACTCACCCACTCACGATCACAGAGAAAATAAGGGGCAGAGTGGGATTGTTGATTAATTATTTTGATTCTAAATGTCACAGCTTCCCACTCTTCCATGAAACCTTTCTCAAAGGAAAGTGGCTTGCATAGGATGGGCTGAGACCAGATGCTTGAAATAAGGATCCTCAAGTTCTGGGCTGTGCTTAAAACTCAGGTCCATTGAAAATGAGGGAGGTGAAGGGGGAGGTGTAGAGGGTGGAAAAAGGGTCCATCTGGGCTGTGTGTGTGTGTGTGTGTGTGTGTGTGTGTGTGTGTGTGTGTGTGTGTGTGTGTGTGTGTGTGTAAGAGAGAGAGACAGGGAGAAAAAGAGAGACAGACACAGAGGGAAATAGGACAGACAGAATGCAGGGTGTCCTGGGCCTAAGTCAAACCTATTCTCTCCTTCCTCCTCCTCCCCTAACTGTCCTCATGCCTAGACTTTGCCCTCTTGTACTGATAGACTGGAAAAGCCTTTTCTCTCATTGTACATCCTCTTGTACTTTTGGTCACAGAGAAAACTTCATTAGAGGCTCATTCACTAAACTTCTTGCTTGGTAGAAAGAGGTAGAGTCCTCAGAGAAGAAGCAATGTGGCAGAGAGACAAGGAGCCCACCTAACAGATCTCATGAAACCTGCTCACCCTTGAACCTGGTGAGCACATACCTGTTGGCAGTAACTGGCTGTGGCTAATTTTCATCTGCTTCTTGGGACAGAGACGATGGTTAAGGGTGAGTTGGGGTGGGGTGGAGTGGGGTTGGGTGAGGTGGGGGAGAGAGTATGGAGGGCTGTTCTGAAAACCAGAAGAGATATAGGTCATGAGATACAGGAGAGGCATGCAGATAGGGATGAGTGGGAGAAGATTCTAGACACATATGATCTATCCCAGTGAGCCCACATCACTCCTGGTGCCCATGCATTCCACGTCTGAATGAACCACCAAATGCAGGGGTAAGGATGTGTGCAGAAGCACGCACCTTTCTGGGAGAGGGGATTGCATGTGGAAATTTCTTTCTACAGACGTTACCCATATTGCCTACTTCATATACTTCCTGGTGATCCAAGCCAGGTGACTCGGTGACTGAGGAATGGTACAGGAGGTAACTTGACGGTGGGGGTGGAAAGATTAAAGTAAGCAGGTGACCCTGTTCATTCCTACCTTGAACTCATTGACTTGCAGGTCCAGGGAACGATGCTTGGGTAAAAAAAAAAAAAAAAAAATCACTAATGTCCTCCTGGCTATTTGGAGGACAGAGCCTCTTGGTTCCTGGCCAAAAAAGAAGCTATCTCCAGCTTGTGAGCATAAATGGGGAAGGAAGCTGTGGTGGAGAGCGTCTTTCAGAAGAGGAAGGAGTGGAAAGAACCTGGTTAGAATGACCACCCTCTTTCCCAGCTTCCCATCTGAAAAGAATATATCCTTGAAGGAACCAAGAATCCCTTAAATTTTGTTTTCTTAATAAGAACTATTTAAGAAATATGAAAAACAAAAAGGGAAAATAGTTCCACCCTCCAGTGGGCATCACTATTAATGTTTTCAAGTATGGTATTCAAATCTTTTCCCTATGTGGCTGTGGGCATGTGGGTAGAAGTATATTTCCTATCAATTAAAATCCAGGTATCATGTGTGGTCCTCCTTATTGCATCAGAATAAGGGCTTGGCTGCTTTGGTACCAAAGCAGCTCTGGGCCCTGACATTGCTCTTACCTGCTTCTCCTGGGCACCTGGAAGGCATTACAGAGTCATGATGGACGTCAAGGCATCATCATAGGGTTGAAGCTGCTGCCTTGAGGGAGAGGGGATGTGGGTGTCTTTGGTCCCAGAAATTTGAGAAAGCATGCAGAAGAATGAGAGGAGAAAAGGGAAAGAAAGTGTAGTGATACGGTAGATGACAGAGGTGAAAGAGTAGAGGGGAAGAAAGCTGGAAAAGAGAAGAGAGAACTCCTTAAAGATTAGAAAACAGTTTCCAAATCTCTAGTCTACCCCTAGGACAGGTGGGACTGTTACTGGAACGGGGACCTGGCCTGGAGCAGGTCTGCCTAGGGCTGGCTGGTAGTGTGTGGACTCTTGACTTGGTGCAGGAAGATTCCACAACAGGAGTCCAGGTGATTTTTGAAAGTATTCTATTATAGCTCAGGACAGTGAAACACAAGAAGGGCTTAGCATAGAAGAAATGACAGGAGAGGGCCTAGGTGGGAAACATTAGCCTAGGTGGGGCCGCTTTCACTCACTGGGAAGTCAGAGAAAGGGGGCCTTGAGGACAGGGTCAGAGGGTTAACCCAGGAGGAACTGCTACTGCCCATGGCTCCCCTGGTTGCAAGCCTCATGGGGTCTCTTAGTTTAGGCAATGAACGCCTGTGGGGAAAGAAGAGGGGGAAGGGAGGGAAAAGGTGTGGGTGTGTTCCTGGGAGAGAGAGCAAGAACTGGGACCTTCGTTTTGAAGGGTTTTAAAGAGTGGGAGTTTGGGGAAGGTCGTAGTGGAGGATCTCAATAGAATAGTCATCAGTTCTATGCTGATGTGCCAAAATGAGATTTATTCCCTTAAATTCATCTGTCCTTGGGTGTGGTGAACAAATGGCTCTCATTGATTTGGATTTCTGTTATCTGTCTCCCCGAGTAGGGTGATTTAAGCTCTGGTTGGGGAGAAGTGCAAACCATTTATTTTATTTTATTTTTAAGATTTTTATTGGATTTTAGAGAGAGAGGAAGGGATAGGGAAAAAAAGAGAAACATTGATATGAGAGCAAAACATTGATCGGCTGCCCTGACCAGAAATCAAACCAGCAACCTTTTGGTGCATGGGATGACGCTCAACCAACTGAGCCACAGCAGCCAGGACCAAAACATTGACTCCTAAGTATCCTTGGTTTAGGGAAGATAGGATTTACTAGATGGCTGCAAACTGCTGTTTAATTATCTATCTCAGTTTCCCTATTCTACTTGCCAAGGAATTTTCCTAGCTTCTTTAAATCTTGCCTCAGGACAACCTGGTTCCCCCAGGCTGCTGGTACCTGCCCCTCCCACTGGAGAGCACAGTGCAGGCGCAGAAGGGCAAGTGAGAGGGTGAAGAACCTTCCCCCCTTTCTCCTCACTGACCCAAGGACACTGCCCTTGGTGAGAGACCCTGTGCACCTGCTCTGTGCGGCTCTGACCGGGCCTGCCCTCCCCCTCCCCCTCCAAGATTAGCTTTATAGGCTGGGTGCTGCTTTCCTGTGCCTGCCCCTGCTTATCAGCTCATCTACAACCCCCACCTCAACCTTATCGCTGCCTCCATCTCCTTAGACTAATCCCAAGGCTTCAGAGGCTATTACCACCTCACCCTGCCTAACCCCCAGCACAGCAGAAAAATGTCCCACAAGGTGACTCCCTCCCCTTAACCAGCCCACACCTCCCCCTCCCCAGGGTGAGAGCATGCTTTCTCCTTGTCTCTGGCATCTACTCTTTCTTGCCTTTTTTATTTTCCTTTCAACTCCTGTCCTACTCTAAAGGTTGTTTTGTCCACCTTGCAACTGCTAGAAAAAACACCTTCATTCTTATAGCAAAAGAAGCGAGCATTCCCCCTGCTCCTGGAGACCCCCAAGGGGGAGGGTCCTCTGACTATCTCTACTCAGATCTCTCACATCTTTATAGGCAGAAGGTTCCTAAGAAGCAACAAGGTCTGGCATGTGATCTGGAGCTAAGGTTTCAACTTTAAAGCCAGTTCCAGTTTTGCTACTTGCTGTAGGTATTCACTCTTCCCGTCTGGGCTCCATCTTGGTCTTCTCACTTATGAAATAAAGAGGACCTTCCCTATTCCCACCTACCTCTTAGGGCTACTGAATGACTACAGTTCAGTCGTAGGTATATACTGCTTTGAAAACAATTAGGAGGAGAAATAGAAACTGCCCTATCAGACAGTTTGGCTTACTCTTTCCTCCTGCTGTCTCATTCCCAGAGAGGGACCCAAAGGTGGGTGGGTCTACCTCCTTCACCTGCCTCTCTTCCTGTTGTGAAAACACAGGGCCCTCTGAAGGTCTCCTCTGATGGGGGCTCCAAGTAGCTGGAAGAGAAGAGGAGTCACCCTGAGTTTCTCACAGAGGAGGGGTGGCCTGGACCTCTTGTGTGAGTCAGGGCTGCAGAGTTGAGGACAGAGATGACCACCACTCAGGGAAGCAGCCCCAGCTGCTTATAAGCTCATCTCTGGAAAGAGAATCAACATCCTTGAGTTCTTAGGATCATGCTTTAAAGCCACTTCCATAAGAGAGCAGAAGTGCTCCCCTCCTTTTACAGAGTAGCAGACTGAGGCACAGAAAGCTCATCTAACTGATTTGCAAGGGCTGAGAGAGCCAGGATTCAAACCAGGCTGATAGCCCAGCTAGAGGACATGGTTTCCTGATCACCTGCATCCCACTGACTGCTCACCTTGCTTGTGGGAGCCAGCTTCTAGGTCTCTCATCTTGCTCCCCATTCAGAGTGCTCTGCCCCGCCCCTCACCTGTCCAGGTCTCAGCCCCAACCCACAGCCAAAGTTCCCTCCCCTCTCTCCTCCTGGCTGTAGGGCGGGCTCTGTGTCTCAGAGGTTCACTCTAGAAACAGCTCCTCCCCTTCCAGGCAAAGCTGCTCTCTCGTGACAGGGCAGCTAGTCACCAGTGCACATGCATACACACACACCCCACAACCACAGGCTGCACATACAAATAGCACGGGAGATACAATCATTCTCACTCCCAACCCCCAAGCAAACCTGGCCACTTCCTCAGTAGCTGCTTTGTCCTGGACCTGCCTCTTTACCACGCCCCACCACCTGCCTGCAAGGAGAAGACATGGGGACTCCTCCACCCAAGGTGAAAGGGCCCTGGACCCACCTCCAGAAACTTCTGACCTCATGGATGTTCAGAGAGAAAGACTGGGATCAGCAGCTGGATGAGGCCCACATGCTGCAACAGAAGAGGTAAGCTGTCCGGTCACATGGTGTCCCACCTCTCGCTGATCCACAGACCTTCCTGCCCACGCCAGTCTATCTCCAGAGTTCAGCGCCAGGCACTTGGATGTGCCCTTTCTCCCAACTTACCGTTATAGTCACAAAACCCAAGTTGCCCCTCTCAGTGATGAGGGGTGGGGGATGGAGTTGAGCCACACAGGGAGACCTTGATGTGGATTCCATAGATTTAGAGGCAGAGCTCTCATCTGCCTGCCTGGTGGGAGAAGAGGGTGGGGACAAGAGGGACCAGAGGGAAGAAGCCAGTATGTTAGGGGGGTTGTAGACAGGTGCAAGCTGGTGGAGAGCAGGTTGCTGGGGAAGGGATGAGACCCTGTGGGTTGAAGAAAGAGGGAGGAATCAGCATTAGTAGAAATGGAAATGGATTGGTGGGAAAGAGGAGGAGAGCTTTGTTCACCTGGAGCTGACAGCCAAGGAGGGAAACCCAGGTGACACTGGAGAGTCCTCAGTTCAGTGAGCGGTCCCCAACCTTTTGGATCTCATGGATCACTAGTGGTTCGCGGACCATCAGTTGGTGACCAGCTCATCTGCCTTTTATTGAGTGGGGCATGTGCGGCGGTGTGCTGGGGACTGGAAATACAGCTGTTGATAAAGCCTGTGTCTGCTTCTGGGACACTCAGTGCAGGTGGGGCTGATACACCTGGGGGCAGGTCATATCTTGGCTAATTAGCCCCGAGGTCCAGATTCCTGAAGCGCAGGCAGGGCGGGGACCCATCTTGTGGGTGGGCCTCTGCCTTGGAGTGTTTGGAGGACTTGTCTCCCATGGGAGAGCATGGGAGCTCGGGGAATGAGCTGAACACACACTGGGAGATTAGGGGTCTAGCCAGGGCTGGTTTCACAGGTAGGTGACCTCTACAGTTGCACAGGGCTCTGGGTTTCAGAAAAGCCCTGCACTCTATTTAATGCACTGCTATCACCTGGAAATTCTTAATATTTTAAACAAGGGGTCCTGCACTTTCATTTTGCTCCAGGCCTTGCAAATTGTGTAGCAGAGCTTGGATGCAATCTGAACCCTCATTCCAGGAAAGGCTCTCTGCTTGCTCAGCAGCACCCACTCCAGGCCCTGCAATGGAACCTTTGGCCTCCCACCTGTGTCCCTGCTTTGGACTGGGATTAGGGCAGACCTTCCCTCTGCAGGGGGCAGTGGACTGGAGGCTTCGGGGGACAGGCTGTGTGTAGTGCCCACAGCATAGAGCTGAACTCTGGGAGCCTAGCCCTGGCTGCCCTGAGCTGCGGCTGGGACTGAGGGTCCAGGTGAGATGGGGCAGGGGCTGTCCCTCTCTCTGCTGGTCCCTTTCTGCGAGCACTTTGTTAAATTAGGGCAGACCTGAGCTCTGCCTTGAGAAAAAACAAACAAACAAAAACTGCTTCGCTAAGTAAAACCCCCTTTCCAATGGCTCACGGGGCCACTGAAGAGGAATTGGGATTGAGAGACATCATGGTCACCAGTCAGTTTGTCTGCCTTTTGTCTTTCCCTCATGACCCTCAATCTGCCAGACCCGGTGATCATCTTCACAGCCAGCTAATACTGACTTGCCCTTCAGCGTGGGCTTTAGTTTTGTCTCTTGTTTGGCTCATTCAGGCAGGGAAAGTAAAGACTGGCTGAGAGAGGTGCCCTGGGGTGGGCCTCTCCACAGGGTACCCCCCTCCCCACCCCCCGCACTCCAAACTGCACCATCTGAGAAGCTCCAGGTTGTGTTCCCCCTTAGTTACAACAGGGGTGTTTAGACCATTCAATTTGAGGGCAAGACCCAGAATAGATTCTCCATAACCCACCCCAAACTCTCCCTGCCCCCGTCATGGATGTGAACCTAAACAGTCCAGAGGGGTAATCAGAACTTCAGCAACTCACAAACACACACTGCTCTCATACCTGGCCTGCCTCATCCTCTCTGCCCAGTTCTAATCTCGCAAACTCCCCAGGCCAGGGTGTCAACCGGGGACCAAAGTTCCATCTCCCTGACCTGCTCCACCTCCCCAGGTTCCTGAAACATTTACACAGCTTAGATGGATTCAGCCAGGCCTCATGGCCTCCTCTCCTGGCCACCAGGACCACCCACTCCGCAGCCCAGGCCCTCCTCTCCTGGTCACTACAAGCCTCTGCTGAGTCTCCTACTCAATGAGCCCAGGCCCCCAGTGCGGGAAGACCTAGTGTGATATAATGGCTCTGCTCTCAGCTTCACTGCAATTCTGTCTCTGCATCACTCATGTTCATTTTCTCCCAGGATTCAAGAATCTCCACTACTTCAGGCTGCCAAGGACAATGACCTTTGTGTCTTGAAGAAACTCCTGCTAGACAGAAGCTGCGACTTACGGCAAAGAGGTGAGCTCAGAGTTTAATGTGATAGAGATGGGGCCCCTCTGGTCCAGAACTTCTAGAGTTTCTGCAAAGGGGTCTGTTCCCTGAGGGGAGGGTTTGATGCCTCTGTCTGACTCTTCTCCAGGAGCCCTGGGAGAGACAGCGCTGCACATAGCGGCCCTCTATGACAACCTGGAGGCTGCCATGGTGCTGATGGAGGCCGCCCCGGAGCTGGTTTATGAGTCCACCCTCTGTGAGCCATTTGTAGGTAAGGAGCCTTCAGTTTTTCAAGGTGGAAACAAGTAGGGGAGGGTCTGTTCGCATGGGCCTCTGAGTTGGGAAGAATACACAGGTTCTGGTCTTGGCTTCCACGACTTCCTCAAGCCATTTATTATTTCCCTCAATTCCTTTCATATTCTCTGAAGGACAGGACTCTATTTCCTACACAGCAACACTAGAGTGATTGCAATTATGCCCTGTCCCCAAAATCCAAGAGGTAGGGACAATGCAGTAAACAGCCTGAGGGACTAATTGCCCTCAGTCACAGCCCAGTCTGCAAAGCTGAGGGCATAAATCTATTCAAGGATGTGTCAGGGATCTCCTGCAAGCCAGGCAGATGGTGCACCTTTGGAAGAAATGGGGACAGATCCCCATGACTGAGGGCTCTCTCTGAACCAGGTCAGACTGCACTGCACGTGGCCATCATGAACCAGAATGTGAACTTGGTGCGAGCCCTGCTAGCCCATGGGGCATGCGTCTCTGCCAGAGCTACAGGAACAGCTTTCCGCCTCAGCCCCCACAACCACATCTACTTTGGTGAGAGCCAGAGCCAGGGCTGGGGAAGGGGAGGTAGGTGGCAGGCAAGAGCCAGGGGAGGATGGAATGAGGAGAGCTCTGTGCCTGATGGGGTGAGGTGAACTGGGGTCAGCCCTTATAGGGCTTAAGGCTAGAGCCCATTCCCCAGGGCCTCTGCACCATCCCTGCCTCTGGTTCGGCTGATAAGTGTCCCCAAGTCTAGAGCTGAGCTGTGTGGAGGAACAGGCAATCACTGGGGAGGTGCCCATCCCAGCCTGCACTCATGCCATGGAGCCCTCTGTTTCCCCAGGGGAGCACCCTTTGTCCTTTGCTGCCTGTGTGGGCAGTGAGGAGATCGTGCGTCTGCTCATTGAACATGGAGCTAACATCCGGGCCCAGGACTCCCTGGGTAAGCACTGGAGTGTGGAAAGGACCTGGGGAACAGACGGAATGGGAGGGGAGGGTCTGGGACAATGGTCAGGCCCACCATGGGGACCATCAGGGACTAGGGTCCAGCAGCCACATGACACCAGTGTCCTCCCCAGGAAACACAGTGTTGCACATCCTCGTCTTCCAGCCCAACAAGACCTTTGCCTGCCAGATGTACAACCTGCTGCTGTCCTATGATGGGCATGGGGGCCACCTGCAGTCCCTGGACCTTATACCCAATCACCAGGGTCTCACCCCCTTCAAGCTGGCTGGAGTGGAGGGCAACACTGTGGTGAGGGACACCCTCCAACCCTACATGTTCTCAGATCCATCTCCTCAAACTCTCCAAAAGGATGGTAGTCCCTTACTTCCAACTCTGTCACTAAAAGCCTCAGCCTCAGGAATCCCTGGCTAAGGAGGACCTGAGGCTCATTCTTTAGAATATCTACTGGGAACCCAAAGTTCTGTTCCCTTTGCCTGTTCTCTTCTTTCAGATCTTTGTAAGGTTTGTGGGAAGGAAAGATAACAACAAAATAATAAGGAGGTTTATGGAATCAAAGGCTTGCTACGTCCTGACTGTCATCAGTCCCAAGGAATGGGTGCCAAGCTCTTCAGTGGTGGTGCTCCCCTGGACCAGCTTCTCACACACTGACACTCCAACTCACTGCTGTGTTCTCACAGATGTTCCAACACCTGATACAGAAGCGGAAGCACATCCAGTGGACCTACGGGCCGCTGACCTCTACTCTCTATGACCTCACAGAGATCGATTCCTGGGGAGAAAAGGTGTCCTTTCTGGAGCTCGTGGTCTCCTCTAAGAAGCGGGAGGTAAGGATGAGATGGAGGATCAGGGACTGTCATGTGTTCGTGCAGAGCCTATCCATTTGCTAAGATCCTGGGTTCCAGACACTTCCTCACCTGATAATATATGAAAATATATGGAGACAAGACTCCTGGAATGTTTGGGAGAAAAGTCCAATCAACACCCCTTTCCTGACTGCACTTTCCCTCTGCTTAGCTCTAGTCCTTTTCCCTTACCTTTGTCACACTGACATTTCAGATAAGGAACTCTCCAAATGGAGGTTGCTTACTTACTACCACTCACTCATTAATTTAGTCATTCAGCATATTGAACACCTTCTGTGTCCCAGATGCTGTACAAGGAACTGAGAATACAGAAATAAACAAAACACAGTTCCTATCTGTCAACTTCCTCAATTACAGTCCCCTTCCTCAATAATTGCGTTAGAGTACAATGTATACCATTCCAGGGGTTTGTACTGTGCATAATGGCAGCAAAATTGAGGTTGGGTGGATCAGAGACAATGTACCAGAAGTGCCTGAGGTGGGTCTTTAAGGAGGAGTTAGGAATTCCCAGGAAGATGAGAAAAAAAGAGAGCTTTCTAGAGAGGGAAAAACAATGATCAGCCCGAGTTGAGTGATATGAGGGAAAGGCAAATATGTTGAAGACAGGTAGAGAGGATAAAATACTTTGAACTACCAGGAATCCACAAGATAGTGGCTAGATAAAGCTTCTGGTATTTATTTGCTAGTTGTTAATTTCTTAGGAATCGTCTAGAGTCATAAACTCAGATGACTAAGTGGTAATGAAAAGAAGAAAAGGTGAGTGGCTAGTTTGTATGAACTTCCTTGGAGGTTATTCCTGGACACAGTATACCTCATTAGAGCCTACTCCCTCTGATAGATTGTGCCACCACAAGTCGTTGGTCTCTGATTTCAGCCAACTCTCAATATTCTCCTATAGGTTTTATTCTTGTCTTTGTCAGCTAGTTTTCTATTCCTTCAAAATTCTCTTCCCGCTCCTTTTATGTCCCTCACTGCCTTCCCCCTTAGTTCTATCAGAAGACCCAGTCTCCTACCTTCTTAATCTTCCTGCCTGGTCCTGCCACATATATCTGGAAACTGCACTCTCTCTCTTCTCTAGGTTTAATGGAAAATATATTCTTTCTGTCAATGGTTAATCTCTCCAGCTGTGCTTTGAATTTTTCTTTTTTTAAAAAAAAATTTGCCTTTTTATATTTTCTCAAACGTCCATTACCCCCCCACATTTGTATCTTTAACCTTTCACTATCTAGTTACATCAGAGGTCATTGACGCATTCTACTACCTGGGTCCTCTATTGCTTTTCTCCAGACCATAAGACCTCTAGAACAAATCTGGCTACTTCCTTGCTTGAACTCCCAATTGCTTCTCATTATGTTTAAAAAAAAGTTCAAACTCCCCACTTTAACATTCATGATGTAGGATAATCTGTCCATTATAGCATTCATTCATTTTAACTCCTGCCCATGACTCCCAACAGGTTATCTCTTATCCCCAAACATCTCATCTGCAAATGGCTTCTCATACCTTCCTGCCTTGGCAATCGCTACTACTTCATGGAATGATCTTATGAACTTTCCCTTCACTCAACTATGTGCTGCTCATTGTTCAATGCCTCAATGATGCTATAGTGCCTTGTGTTCACTTCTATAACACTTGATCCGTAGCCCTAGCATATAAAAGAGGTTCACTAATTGTCTGTAAAAAAAATGATGATGCCAGTGCTGGTGACTGCCCTGTCCATCTGGGACCCAGTGGGAAGCCCTGCACTGCTCACTATGTTGGTCACCCCAAGCTGCATTCTCCTTCCATGGCAGGCTCGCCAGATCCTGGAACAGACCCCAGTGAAGCAGCTGGTGAGCTTCAAGTGGAAGAAATATGGGAGGCCCTACTTCTGCATTCTGGGTGCCTTGTATGTGCTCTACATGAGCTGCTTCACCATGTGCTGTGTCAACCGCCCCCTCAAGAATTGTAGCAGCAATCACACAGGTTCCCGAGATATCACCCTTATGGAACAGAAGCTGCTACAGGTGACTCTTCACAGAAGGAAATGAAAGCGAATGTTAAAATGGGGCGATGGTGCTGGAGACCAAAATGATACTACCCAGGGAAGATAACCTTCACTGGGCTCTAATAGCTGCAGGCTCTTAAGCAACTGACAGCAGTTGGACATGAGATAGGGGCACCAGAAAGGAGGCTTACTGAGTAAAAATACACTTGTCCAGGGAGTTGTGGCTTCTCTCACTGACTTTGAAAGGATTCTTGGTGTTAGGAATACTGTGCATTGGTAAAAGTCCTTTCAGTGTAGGGAGAGGACCAGTCTTTTGTAATGTGAACTTGAAGGGAAACCCTGTTGTTCTAACAGGAGGGAAATCATGCTCCATGTCCATGTCTGGGTCCGTTTCATCTCGGTGAGGGCATCATAGCCCTCTGGCTTCCATTCTCTTCTGTGTTCTGTCAATACGAAGCATATTGGCAAGGATGTGTCAGCTGTCTGATCACCTGTCAGATACACTAAAGAAGGATGCCTGGATAGTGTACCAGGCCAAAGCCAATAATCTCGGAAGCAAATTTACTCTGGTGGGCTTGCATCCCATGGTGTCCTTCAGAGACCTGGGTGGTGAGGACACTGAGTAGAGGTGTGGAAGAAATGTAAGAGTCTGCTGTTAGAGGAAGCAAATCCTCCTTTGAGTATAGCAGAATGAGTAGACTCTAATGAGTATTTTTGAAGATAGGCATTCAACAAGCATAGCTACATTGGGCTGGTTAATTTTTTGTAGGACAACTTTTTTGTCCTGGTGGTCTGAAAAGAGCTGAAAGGGGCTGCAGGCATGTGGGCAGAAAGTGAGACAGAGGAGGAAGAATTTAGCCAGGCAAATAGAAGGTAGGTGACTGGAGATGTATGCTCTATGCAGGATGGACTAGCCATGGGTGTAACTCAGCCTGGACTAGTGTCAGAATGAGAGCATAAACTACGTAGGCCAAGGAGCAAAGTTAGACCAAAGACAGTGGTATGTTCAGAGAAGGAACAGGGCCAAATGCCTCACTAAACCCTAAAGTAGATCAAGACACTCTATCTCTTTTGCTTCTATAACCACCTCTAAATATATAGACAGATGCTTATGTATCCAGAGCCCTGTCTCTCATAAAAAAGGATTTGCTGACTTGTTAGAGGAGGGCATGAGTGCTTAGGGGAATTTGTGTCCCATGCATCTCAAAATGGGCATGAGGCTTGCCCCTAGTATGGAGACCAAACTGGGGAACTAAGGACATTTAGAAGATGGCCAAGTGAATGGATGAGTGGCTAGAAGTGGAAAAAGATATAAACATGAAGGAGTTGGGGTAGCTGAGCTTTTCCAACATCTCCAGCCCTATTTCTGCAGATGCACTAATTCCCAGCCTTCCTTTGTCTCAAGCTTATTTAGGGGTTTTCTGGATCTGGAATGTAGAAAGTGTTCTGGCCCAAGAGTTGGTGATGCCAAGTGATTAATTAGCACCAAATCTCCTCCCTGTGTGACTTTCTCTTTGGGGCAGGACTAATTGTGTACAAACATGTTCCTTTGACCCAGATAGTCTAAATTATATTATAAAACCCCTCCCCTTGCCTCAGGACTAGGTGAAGCATAATTTTAGCTGACTGTGCCTACTCATCTTCTTTTCTCTCTCTCTCTCTCTCTCTCTCTCTCTAAAAAAAAGACCATAGTGATGGTTTGGAATTTTTGCTTATCCATTTTAATAGAAAATCATTGACTTTTCAGTAGAGTATGTGAGAAAAGCCTGGGGAGTCACATACAGAAGTGCCTCTCACCTCCTGCTATTTAAGTAATTATTGGTCCAAACAGCAGACTCTTGACTTTCAAATATCTTTACCTTCATGGGGAAGGGGGACTAAGAAGGTTAAGAATGCTATTGTAAGGGGTTTGTATAGCAAAGCTCACGAATGAGAGGTTCCTATTCTTTGGCATTGCCCCTTGAGACGTGGTCCTGAGTTTATGAATTTTTTGTGTTCCTTGCATTCAATAGTAAGTCAATTTGGATCAGGTCAGAGGCTTTTACACCTATCACCGTGATCTGAAAGATTCTGCTTTCATGATGCACCAGATTAGTTAGCTAATAGAAATTTTTTCCTGCTTTTTTGTTACTTGAAAGTCTTGAAAAAATGAAAATGTATCAATACATGTGTTGATTTGATTAATGCAATTGTTGACAGGTTCCTTAGCCCATGGAGCTTTTTGTTAGACAAATGAATACTTTAACATCCAATTAAATTAATCAATCTGAACACACAGGATTTCAGTCTTAGTCACTGTAGGATTTCCTCTGTGGATCTCGTGGGTTCTGGAGCAGTCACTGGGCTCCATGAGGATAGCCTAGAGCCGTGGTAGGCAACCCGCGGCTCGCGAGCCTCATGTGGCTCTTTGGCCCCTTGAGTGTGGCTCTTCCATGAAATACCACGAGTGGGTGCACTCGTACAGTGTGATTGAAACTTCGTGGCCTATGCGCAGAAGTCGGTATTTTGTGGAAGAGCCACACTCAAGGGGCCAAAGAGCCGCATGTGGCTCATGAGCCGTGGTTTGCCGAGTCGCAGTTTGCCGATCACTGGCCTAGAGCACCGTCTCAAGACAGCTGAAGTGAAACAAAAATACTGCACACTACACAAAAGCAGATGTATATGAGGATGGAGTTCATCTCAATCTAGTCTTAAAGATATCTTAATGGGTGTCTTAAGCCTAAGATGCCTCCTTGTTCATCCATAAAAGTTATGCTCTTCCAGAGTTTCCCAAGAACTCTGTTAATTAAGTGGAGTTAATTTCCTATCTCCATTCAATGTCTATTTGGTTTGGGCAGTACAACAGTCACTATAGCATTGGTTCTCTTAGGTTTGCAGGTGGGTAGACAGTTCAAAGTCTGGGAGTCAGGCAGCTTGGTTGTTAGTTTTAACAGATCTGTCTAGGTCAGGGGTGGGCAAACTTTTTGACTCGAGGGCCACAATGGGTTCTTAAACTGGACCGGAGGGCTGGAACAAAAGCATGGATGGAGTGTTTGTGTGAACTAATATAAATTCAAAGTAAACATCATTACATAAAAGGGTACGGTCTTTTTTTTTTTTAAGTTTTATTCATTTCAGACGGGCCGGATCCGGCCCGTGGGCCATAGTTTGCCCATGGCGGTCTAGATGAATAGTTTTTAACCAAGATTGCGCATTACAAACATGGGAAGCTAGTAAAGATACCAGTTTTAAGTAAGCTACATCACACCTAATAAGTCAGAATGTCTGAGAGAGGCCCTCCATTGGTATTTATAAGAAACTCTTTTAGTGATCCTGATATTTAGCCAAGGCTGAAAACTACCAATTTCCATCTTTGATATTGATTCAGCTCCAGCTGTCCAGTCTGAAGTCAATCACTCCAATCATTAGAGGGCATTAGTCACTCACCATCAGATCTCTTTGTCTCTTGAAGATTTTCCATCATCAAATTTCCATTTGTTCCTTGAAAATGTTTTCAATATCTCCTCTGTCCCTTCCCCCACCAAAAAATTTCACTAATTCATTCATTAAACAAATAATCATTGAGAGCTTCATAGAGCCTAGATATTATTCTAGGTGTTAGAAATTCAACATGGTCTGAAAAACTCTGGCCTTTTATTACTGAGCTAGGACTTGGGTAAGAGAGAAAGGTACAAAGTGAGTTTAAGCAGAAAAGAGGCCTATGCAAAGGCAGAAAGAGCCTTGCCAACGTCTAGGCACTGAGTGAAGACTGGGAGCGCAGGAGCTGGGCAGGAGCCTCCAGAGGAAGCTGTCCAGGCAAATCTTTTGCTGATCATCAGGGCCTTGCAGGCCATACTGATAGAGAAGCCACACTCTTTATCCAGAAGTAATGGAGAGCTCTGAAGGATTTTAAAGAAGGGAGAGCCTGACTAGACTTTATTTTAGAAAAATGTCTCTGTAGGGTGGAGAACTGATTGGAGAAGGCCAGGGATGATGTAGGGAGATCAGTTAAGAGGTAACTATAGGTTAGCAAGAAAGAGACAATGGTTAATTGTTCTTGGGTTGTGATGGGGAAACTGAGAGAAAGGTTTAGCACTAGGAGACTTATTGAAGGTAAAATCAATGCTACAGTGCAAAGGATTGGATACAGAGAGTAAGGGAGAAGACGGTGGCAGGAGTGACATGGCAGGCAGGTTTCCATTCATTTAAAATCATCCTCTGCTTGTCATGGTCAGTGGATTGATCTGTCTACACATCATTGTTTCTCAAAGCTCTCAATGACACAGCTCTCATCCCAGCTATTTGGAAGCCCCACTGATCTCCAACTCTACACTGTTTTGTTCAGGGATCCTAACCACTTCCTGTGGAACAATCACAGCAAATTAAAGACAGGGAAATAGATGAAGAGAAGCAGGGAGCCAGCTAGGTAAAAACAGCATCTACTGAGTGCTTGCTTGGTGCACTTTACATGTGTTCTGGGGATTCTGTGAAATTGAATATTCTGGAAGCAAGTCTGGAGTGGGATCTGAGATTCTGCACTTCTGACTCACTGCTGGGTGATGCTTTAATTTTGTATACCCTATTTTGGATGATAAAACACTTTCATACCATTCGATCTTCATACATATCCTAATAAATAAATAATATTATTATCACCATTTTTAAGACAGTGAATCTGAAGTCAATCAAGAAAGGTTAAATACATTGGCAAAGACACTCATCTAGTGAGGGCAGCGCTGGGTCTTGGGTTCTGGTCTGCTTCACTCCGAACCTTCCCCTTTAATATGAAGCCAGGCCATTTCTCCCTCCAGACCAAGGTGCTGAATTCCAGTTTTCCTTCTTAGGGGATCCATTGCATGAGAAATGTATGTCTCCAGGCTTTGCCCTGAACCTGGGCCTGCACACTCATCTGGCCACATCTAATCTTTCCCTGGAAAGATGAGGGACACTGGAGTGCCAGGGCAGGGAGTCACATACAGAAGTGTCTCCCACACCCAGCTACCAAAGCTACTGTCTATTTTCTAGATTTGACCATAGGAACCGTTTTTGATAGGATATAGGGTAGGTCTTCCTTCTTTGGTAAGGACTCCTCTGAGAAAATGCAGAGACCAAGACATAAAATAAAATGCTTGGAAAGCAGTCTTAGATTGTTGGGGTCAAGCCCCAGCAGGTCCAGGGGTTCCCAAAGGTGTGGACAGAGTTGGCGAAGAAGGAATGACACAGGCAGAGGTTCAGTTGATCAGCATAGTGAGGTTCTCATTCCAGGTTCTCCAGCCAGGTTCTGTCTTTATTGTCCTGTTACATCTGTATTTATACTAGTTGATTTTAATCCTATCCATTCTATTCCAAAGGTTAGGGCGTTTTTTATCTCCATTCCAAGGTTACTCTATTGTTCTATTAAGCTACAAGAAAGTAACCTTTTAATCTTGTCTAGGTTAATCTCAGTGTTCCATTATAAGGGCTATTCCAAGGTCACTGCTCTACTGATAGGCTACAAGGAAGTGACTGAAGGAGATTATCCTACCCAGTAAAGGTTATGTCCTCCCAGCCTCACTGCTTGCCTTCCCTGGGACTGCCCTGTGTCCGTGGATCTCCAGGGGTATAAGTTTTATTTCTTTCCCTGGTGGGCAGACCCCTGGGGATGTGGGCCCAACAAGTCCCAGATTTATTGCCAACAGTCTTAGTCCAAGTTCTTCATAAGTAGTACATGGTATTTCTGTAACACTAGGGGGTTTCACTGATTTATTCTCTTCCTTAGTCCTGTTAATCCCTAACTCCAGGGAAAAATCCTCACCTGGGGAAACAACCTTTCTCGGGGAGGTGGTCCTGTTTAAAACACGTAGTGCTAAGAGGGGGAGCAAACATATGCCATGTACGCCAGGTCCCTTGAAACATAAGCTGTGCAGATGTTTCTTCCCTGCAGCGACTGTGTCAAGCAGCAAGGGTGGACCAGCTTCCGGCATTAGATGAGAACCGGGAGATTTTCCTCTTTTTTGGTCTAGTGGTTCTCAACTTGAAGTATAGAAGGCACGCCTACATTTAAAAAAAATGCTAGGTCTCTGATCCAAACTAATTGAGTGAGAATCCCCAGTGTTTGCCTGGGTATGGATGTCGTGACAAAAACTTCCCAGTTGTTTCTGATGGGCACCTAGTAAGAAACCCCTGTGCATTTGAGAGGATCAGAGTAACTCTTCTTTATGAGCCAGTTAAGACTCTTTCTGGGAGCTTCATTCCTTTGTAAGACTGGAATCTTGGGGAGGAAAAGTGGGTCTAGGACTGAGGTTTGATAACTTTTTCTGGTGTCCTCCCAGCTTCCTCCCAGGTCATCCATGCTTGCTCCCCACCCTTCCCCCTGGTGGTACATGCTTGTGCTATGCACATCCCTTCTGGGCATTTCCTTCAAGGCAATGAGCTCAGCCAGCTGGCAAGTGAAGCAATCTCACTGGGCCAATTCTCACTGAAGTCAGCCTTTGCCGAGGAGTTAGCTGCTGACAACACCTGAAATTTCAAGCCATGTGATGATGTAAAGACTTCTGGTCATTGCTGGAAGACATTTGTTTTTAAAGCGTGGGGTGGAATATTTTCTGTGTAATATTAGTCACGCCTGCTTAAGTGACCTTGAGCTAGGAACCTGAAAATCCAAGAAAAGCCCAATTAATTATCACCCTTTCCCCCATCCCCACATCCTGAGTCCCCTTGACCATTCTCCTGCAACTGTCAGATCATGCTCGGCTGCTACCTACCTGTTCACCCTCTCCTTTCCCTCTTTCCTTCTTTTCTTTCTTATTATGGGAACACCTACTATGTTGTGTGTTGTGGATGAAAAGTCAGAGTTAGATGTCCCTGCTCTCAGGGAACTCTAAGATTACTGGTGAGACCTGGAGTGCTCCAATGATTTCAGTGTGAGGGCTGTGAACAGAGTGGCACCGTGGACCTACAGAAGAGTCACCTGACCCAGGAGGAAAGCTGTGACTTAAATCTCGAGGATTAAGTAAGGGTGAGCCAGGGAAACATGATGGAGGAAGGAGACTGTAGCGCCCTACTGCCTGGTTTAAGGGAAAGGACCTTTGGCAACAAAGTGGTGAAGGAAACTACTTTTTAGGGTAATCAGATCCCAGGTGGAGCAGATACAAACACTTGGGGTCTCTGGACACCTCTGTTACTCACCAGTGAACTTGTGCAGGGATCATGTGCCTGTAAAGGAATCTGCTGAACAAACTAACAGTACTGGTGAGGGGAAATCCCAGAAGGTGGTGGTGGTGATAGAAATTGTCCCTAACATTTCTCATTAGTTGGGGTTTCACCTTTTCATCCCTGGGGAAGAGCTGGTGCCACTCTCCCACTGTCCTCTAGGGGCGTACTCATCCCTATAACTCACCTGACCAATTTGTGCACAGTACTTCCTTTTCTTCTTAATTGAGGCAAGGGAAGGTTGGTGGCAGTTTTGTAGACATACTCAACCAAGATACAAAGTTTTAAAAAGAATTTTTAAAAATATGTTTTTAATTGATTTTTAGAGAAAGAGAGGAAGGGAGAGGGACAGAGAGAAACATCAACTGGCTGCCTCCTGCATGCCTCCTACTGAGGATTGAGCCTGCAACCCTGGCATGTGCCCTGACTGGGAATTGAATGGTGACTTTTGAGTGCATGAGACCACACTCAACTAACTCAGCCACACCAGCAAGGGTCAAGATACAAAGTTTTAAACTGAATTCAAAAATTTTGTATGGACATGTATATGACATCGATGCAGTTATTTTTATATTTAGTGCTATTTTGTTTCTATAGTTAACATACTTATTTATCCTATTACTTACTACCTGATCTCAAAAGGAGTTGGCATGTTTTACAAGATGTCATGGGAACATTAAGATAAAGAACAAAGCCCATTAACTGAATTTCAAGATGGAGAAGAGGGTATTCAAAGTAGTTTCTAGAGCTGAGGATGAAGAGAGAACTCTGGGCTTCCTTGAAAACAAAGGAAAAGGAAATTTCCCATTATATGATATAATACAATTAACTAGTTTCCCAAGACAGATAAATGTCAGAGAAGTTTACAGATCATCAATTCTTTAAACAACAAAAATGTAACTAAAATCTAGTCACGGGTTGTTAGATCACAATGTTCGGCAGGCACAGATACCAACTCTTTTCCCGGTCTTTCTTGGCCCCATATGATATAGTTTCAACATTTCAACCATCTGCTGGTCAGTCTGGCCCTATGCTTAAAGGCTATCTCCTTGGCTTCTTTTGAGCTGTTTTACACATTCTGAGCCATAAGGCACTTGGTGGGTACTTTTTTTATACCATAGATCACCTCCTACCATATGACATCTCTTCCTGTTTCAAAAGCTATGCCTCTTATTGTACCAGTGAGTGCACCACCAAAGTAGCCTACAGAGAGATGCTAAGAGGTTCCAGTTTATTAGCAGAGTAAAGTTACTTAGCTTTCCTTATGTGTCATGAGCAATCATATCCTCTCCAGTTGAAATCATCAACTTTCGCACTGACTCCAGGGTCACTCAACTCCTAACTTGGTTACACTATTCAGAGATGTGAGTATGGAGAACAGAGTTCTCAAAAGTGTAAAGGGTACTGAATGTGTTAAAATTATTTGTCTAAATTTATGTGGGGACTGCATATGTATGAACTGTTTTCTGGAAGGAGGGTCTGTAGTCTTTATGATAGTCTCAGATGTGCTCAGAACTTCAAAAAAGTTAAAGATCATTATGGTAGAACTCCATCACTATCTCTGTATAATGTTGCAAAGACTCACTATGATGTAATATGCATCCCAAAAGGATGGTCTTATTTTTATCTTGAACATAGGACTATAGCTTCTACACCTACTGCTCAGGACAAGACAGGGGCCCTTCCTCAGAACTAAAATCCGCATAGTGTCTCTAGCACCTTGCCTGCTCTTTTCTCTATTGCCAAGTCCTAATAAAACCATGATAAATATATCTATACTATTTTATAGATTATGAAGTACAACCAAATACATCATCTAATTCCAACTTCACAGTAACCCTGGGGAGGTAAGCATCAGAGTTTCCATTTTTCAGATGAGAAACCTCAAGATCAGGAAAGTCTAGTGACTGAGTCGAGGTTGTGCTAGAGTTAGTGGGTTCTGGCTCCACACGGGAAACTGAATTCTGTGATATGTTTATAGTCTCTTCTACCTGCCAGGAACCACAATGGGATTGGAAAAGCTGGAATTTCCGCATAGCTGAAACCATTCCAAGCCACTAATACCTCTTCCTATTACAATAACTTTCTAAACTTGATGCTCTGAAAGGTGATCACAGCCCTTCGGTACATATATCATAAATTACCACTCATAACATATGTATAAAAGATGACTTGCTAGGGAATTACTCAAGTTATCAGCATAAGCAACATATGGATACACAGACGAATGTCCTGGTCACAGAGTTAGCCACAATGACAAAACCATCCTGTGTGTGGTGGTGTAGAAAGGTGATCTTTTCTTCATTTTGGATAGACCTTAGTTACTTTAGATCAGGGGTGTGGAACCTTTTTTCTGCCAAGGACCATTTGGATATTTATAGCATCATTTGTGGGCCATACAAAATTATCAACTTAAAAATTAGCCTGGTATAAAAAAATTAGCCTGCTATATTTGGTCAAACATTTAATTCATTCACCCTTAATGCCTTGGCAGGGTCAGACCAAATGATTTCATGGACTTTATGCAACCCGTGGGCCTAAAGTTCTCCACCCTTGCATTAGACCACTTGCCCAAAAGGATTTGAGTTTCAATCCATCAGAAAGCATTTCTCATCCTGAATTTTCCCTCATAGGAGGCCTATGTAACTGAACAGGATAAAATCCGACTGGTGGGGGAGCTGGTGACCGTCGTCGGGGCTCTAATCATGCTGATCCTAGAGGTGAGGTACACATGGGGTCCAGGCCAAGGCCATCTACCTGAGACCCCAGACTGAACTGCAGTCCTCATGCTCTTTTTGTTTTACTGGCCTCTTCCCAGATCCCAGACATCTTCAGGGTTGGCGTCTCTCGCTATTTTGGACAGACTGTCCTTGGTGGGCCATTCCATGTCATCATGTGAGTGTCCCTTCCTTCCAGCCCCATGTCTTCCCTCACCAGAATTGCTCCAGGTCTCTCTGGGACCTAGACCTCAGCTTACTTTTCCTATATGTGTGTTTCAGATATAAAGATTAAGTCTAAGTGTATAGGTACCACCCAAGTCATGACTGTGTTGGAGAGGACCTAGAATATCCAGCCTTCCTCTCACTTCCTGATCTCTTCTCTCCCCCCCAGCATCACCTCTGCCTCCCTAGTGCTGGTGACCATGGTGATGAGGCTCTCCAACACCAGAGGGGAGGTGGTGCCCATGTCCCTCGGTCTGGTACTGGGCTGGTGCAGCGTTATATACTTTGCCCGAGGATTCCAGATGTTGGGTCCCTTCAGTATCATGATTCAGAAGGTCAGTGCTTTCCCCAAAGTTTCCTCTGGCTTCATCCATGGGATCTTCCCAGACAGAGGGAGAGGGTGGGAGCCAAAAGAAAAATGCTGCTCAGAGTGGATATGGTGGAACTCCAGAGACCTCCTGATCAATTAGCGATAACTGCTGAGAGGCAAATGGGAAAAGGATCACTCCACCCTCTCTCCCCTTCTGTTTTCTGTAGATGATTTTTGGAGACTTACTGCGTTTCTGCTGGCTGATGGTTGTGGTTATTCTGGGATTTGCCTCAGGTAAGAGCACTACTCCTTCCCCCACCAGATAATTGGATCCAATTCTTCAGAATATTCTCTCTCACTCTTGCTCTCAGTTCTTGTTTGCACTCCCATTTACTCCCCCTCCCAAGTGGAAAGTGAGTCAAAATACACACTGACACCCATAGAACCAAGGTCACTCAGGTTGGCCTAGAAGGTAAACCCATGTGCTCTGACTTTCTGAGCCAATAACATTCATGTTGACTACCCACCCTGCAAGATCCTTAAAGGACATGTAGAAAAGGGCTTTGTAGTGAGAGGGACATTAAACAGGAAAGACTGGCCACATGTGGATTTCAGAAAATGATGTAGGCAGAGACAGTGCAGTAGGTAAGCCGTCTAGTACCCTATAGAAGAAACATAAAGCATTCAATAACACATAATGTGCTTTTTTTCTATGTGTGGTCAAAGTTGAAAAAAAGAGAAAGAATTCTCAAAAGGAGGTACAAAAAATGTTTGGAGAGTTTGAAGAATGAGAGAGGAAAACAGACAGAGAGTTGTGAAGAAAGACTGGGCAGAGAGAGGCAAGCAGGTGCTTACCGAAGGCCCTGGGTGCAGTGGGAGAATGGCAGGAAGGAGAGAAAGGATCACAGCATGAAACTGGCAGACAGGGGGAGGGACAGGGAAAGCAAATGAGTAGAAGAAAGTTTTTAGGCAGAAAGAGAAAGTAAGAGCCAAAGGCAACAACTCTAATCCAGTCTTCAATGTCCTCAACTGAATATCCATAAGACAATGGGATGTACTAGATGATATTTGAGGAACCCTCCAACTCTCAAAGACCAGGGCTCAGTACAAAGGGCACTATTCCTGTCTTAGGAATTCCCTATTAAATGGGGATCCCATAAACCAGTAGACCAAAAAACTGCACCAGCAGCTGAACTATAAAAGGTTAAAACTAAAATATATGTATATATCCTATCTAATAAAATGATAATATGCTAATTAACCACTACTCTGTCATAAAGATGGCGACATCCATAGCAACAAGATGGCGGCGCCCAGTCCTCTCAGCCCCGCCGGAGTCCCCCAGTCTTGGGGGGGCAGCCGCTGAGAGTGGGCAGTGTGAGTGGCCTGGCAAAATGCTTGCTTTGTTGCCACGGTGACGAGGCAAGCGTTCTGTGCCTGGCCACAGAAGGGCCTCTGGCCTGGCCAGGGCACAGAATGCTTGCATAAGAAGAGAAGAAACTGGTGAGCTGAGCAGAGTCAAGTGGCCCCTGACTCCCAGGCAAGGTCAAGTCTGGGAGGCCAGAGGGTGGAGGGGGTGAAGGATAGTGTGACAGGAGGGCCTGGTGGCCGAGGCACAGGGGTGAAAGCTGGCTGAGAAAGAAGAAGGAAGCCCTTTATCAGAGTTCCTGATAACAGGGAGGGAAGTCTTTGCATTTTCCAGCGGCAGGTGGGCCTCTGGCCAGGTCAGGGCGCAGAATGCTTGCGTCGTTGCCCCGGCGATGAGGCAAGCGTTCCGTGCCCGGCCATGGATGGGCCTCTGGGCAACAGAGAATCTCTGGGCAGCAGGCACAGAGTGGCCAGGCACACGGATTCGTGTGCAGGGCTATTAGTGTGTGTGTGTGTGTGTGTGTGTGTGTGTGTGTGTGTGTCTGAATATTAACATTATCCAGAGTGATGAACTTGGCATAGGATGTCTCAGGATTAGCCAGGTCCACAGGTAAAATGTAACTTACATGCATACATTCACACATCTATATTTATAGATGTGTAAGTTGGTATAGGTGCATGTAAGTGTTCAGAGATATATGTTGGAAATAGAATGAATGCTTATTGTGATTATTCTCTTTTCTTCCATCTCCATGCCTTTTTCTTGGGTGGAGCAGCGTTCTTTATCATTTTCCAGACAGAGGACCCAAAAAAGCTAGGGGAATTCTATAACTACCCCACATCACTGTTCACGACCTTTGAGCTTTTCCTCACCCTCATCGATGGCCCTGCCAACTATGACGTGGATTTGCCTTTCATATACCACATCACCTATGCGGCCTTTGCCATCATCGCCACACTACTTATGCTCAACCTGTTCATAGCCATGATGGGTGACACTCACTGGCGAGTGGCTCAAGAGCGGGATGAGCTCTGGAGGGCTCAGGTAAGTTTACTAGTGTTAGTCTTACTAAGGAGCAGGGGGTAGGGGGGAAAATCAGAGTGTTATGTTATGGTGGATGACTTAGGAGAGTCATAAAAACCCAGTGGGGCTGTCATCTCAACAGAGATACATTTGGATAGATCTAGGAGACAAAGGAGGGTAAAATGGTAGCAATGGGTAGGATCAACATCCAAGATCTGAGGATATTGATCACAAGGGAAAAATAGATTCAGCCATCATCTTTGAGTCCAGGGAGGACTAGAAACAGTCTTGTTCTTATATATCCTAGTTTTTATTTATTTTTTTCTGATAATTTTAGAATTTTTTATTGTCTAAAGTTTTACATATGTCTCCTTTATCCCAAATTGACACCCTTCCCCTCCCCCCCAGCCATTCTCACCCTGGGCAAGCCCCTACTGCCCCAGTGTCTGTGTCCATTGGTTATGTTAATATGCATGCATACAAGTCCTTTGGTTGCTCTCTAACACCCCCTCCCCCACCATTTGTCTATAGATCGATCTGTTCTTGTTCATCAAATTATTTTGATCATTATATCCCACATTGGAGTGAGATCATGTGATATTTATCTTACTCCAACTGGCTTATTTCTCTTAGCATAATGCTCTCTATTTCCATCCATGTTGTTACAAATGGTAAAAGTTCCTTCTTTTTTACAGCAGCATAGTATTCCATTGTATAGATGTACCACAGTTTTTTAATCCACTCATCTGCTGATGGGCACTTAGGCTGTTTCCAAATCTTA
>NW_006294067.1:528822-543980 GCF_000327345.1 Myotis davidii
GTCAATTTATGGGTTCTCGATTCTATTCCATTGGTCTGTACGTCTGTTCTTGTGCAAGTACCAGGCAGTTTTGAGAACATAGGCTTGGTAATATAGCTTGATATCTGGTAATGTGATTTCTCCAACTTTGTTCTTCTTTCTCAGGATTGCTGTGGCTATTTGGGGTTTTTTTTTTTAATTCCAGATGAATGTTTGGAGAGTTTGTTCTAGATCTTTGAAATATGCCTTTGGTATTTTAATGGGGATTTACATTGAATCTGTAGATTGCTCTGGGTGATATGGACATTTTAATGATATTGATTCTACCAATCCATGAACATGGTATGTTCTTCCATTTGTTTATATCTTCCTCAATCTCTTTTTTCAATGTCCTGAAATTTTCTTAGTACAGGTCTTTTACATTCTTAGTTAAATTTATTCCTAGGTATCTTAAGTTTTTTGGTCCAATTATGAGTTGGGAAGTGTCCAGGAGCTGGGGGATACAAGCACGAACACACCAATGCAAATTGTGTCCTCGTGGACCTTACATGAGCTTGGAAAGACAGACATCAAACAAATGACTTTGCAGGAAGCTGTACAATTGTAGTAAAAGTGTCACAGAGAAGTAGAAGATGCTATGAGCAGGGTGCAACAGGGGAGTCTGACAGGAAAGTTAGGAAAGGCTTTTCTGATGGAGTGACATTTAAGAGGAGCCCTAAACATGGGTAAGAATTAACCAGTTAAGAAGAATAAGGAAGAAGGATAAATATTAGGATTTGAATCTATCAGGACTCTTGGCTACAGGACAGAAAGTCAAACTTAAATAGACTTAAGAAAGGCAGTGGGAGGAGTTTGTGTTGGCCTCCATAAATAAAAAGTTTAAAGAATTAAACTAAATTTAGGTATGTCTGGTTGGAGCCCAGATCGTTTCAGGTACTATACCAGCTTTTCTGTTCTGTTCACTTTTGTCCAGCTTTTCTAAGGGAAGCTGTAAACTCCCAAAGGAATGAGCAAGTGTACTTCATAGCACAATGCCAAGGGCCCCATTCATGTTGTATCCTGTTGCTGTGAAATGTGCCTTTAAAAGAGCATCTTCCCTCCAGTGAACCTAGTCTCAGTTCTATCTCATTGGAACAAGTCTGAGTTATAGGATAGTGGTGGTGGTGGTAATGGAAGAGGAGTCTGGGGAGAATAGACTAATCAACCAGAACTGTATGCAGACAAGTCTTCTCCAATTGATGGAGTGGGGGTAGAGAAGGAGAGATTATCTAAATGAAAGATGAGCCCTGTTACCAGAGAAGGTGGGGGTTTCAAAGATAGCGCAAAGAAAACAAAAAGTGTCCTTTTCAAGATAAAGAGGAAGAAAAGCTATCCAGGGAAAGGGAATGGAATGATTGAAAGTCCTGAGGTTGGATGGAACTTGGTACAACTAGGAAACTTAGAGAAGGTCAAGAGAAGTGTAGAGTGCTAGAAAGACACAGGGTGTAAGAATGGAAAATGGAGAACTGGGCATTTTAAAGGATTGGCAGTCATTTCAATCAGTGAAGCTTCTTGGCCCCAATCCATACTGACTGCACACTCCTGTTCATGCCCTAATAGATCACGGGCCTTTAAAAACTGGGGTGGTCCTGATATAATCAGAGGAATGCAGTATGAAGAGTGGGCATGCCCTTTCTTGCTTTGGACAATAAACCATGAATAGCACCTAAAATTGAGCTTATGATCAACTAGAACCCCACATTTCTGTTACCCAACTTACTTCGCTAAGCTCTTTCACTGTTTTCCTGTATTTACACAGACACTTGAGTCTTAAACATAAATAAAGAACCTTATATTTGGTTTCCTTAAGTTTTATGTTATTGGTTTCTGCCCAGCATTCCTGTCTGGTGAGATCATTTTTATATTGCTTCTGTCACCTTGCAAATTACATTTCCCTCCCTCTTTTGTGTCATGGGTATATTTGATAAGTTTTTCTTCTGTTTCATTTAAGTAATTAATGAAGGCTGGGCAAAGTACAGAACATGTGACATGCCACTAGAATTTTCCCTGCTAAGTGTGCCATCATTAACCTACTCTCTTCCCTGTTAGGATATTTGTTACAAGTTCCCTGAGCACTAGCAGCCTTAATTAATCCTCAAGATCATAGAGATTCTATTTAATAATTTTATTTAAATCAGGATCATTGGTCTATGGCTTTCCTATGAAAGAGCAAATGAAATTACTTTGGAGTGACTCACTTTTCATGAATCTGAATAGTAATGTAGGGGTCACTGTTTTATTAAAAATACTCATAAAATATTCTTGTGCTTTTCTGATGAATTAGGAGTAAAGCAGATAGCATGGTGCCTGGCACAGGTGAGGGGAAGGATCAATGACTGTCATCTCCATTGATATCTGCTGTCTCTATTCCATAGTTGCCCTTGGGTTCTCTTTCTGTGTTCTCTGAACCACATGGCTCCTTCTGAGTTCTTCCTCTACCTCTCCCCCTGTCCAGGTCGTGGCCACCACCATGATGCTGGAAAGAAAGATGCCTCGCTTCCTGTGGCCTCGCTCTGGGATCTGTGGATACAAGTACGGGCTAGGGGACCGCTGGTTCCTGCGGTGAGTGACAATGTATATGCGTGAACTGAAATGTGTGTGATGCCATGGGAACAAGGGTGACCAGTTTCACATTTATCACCCTCCCCTCCATTCTTGAGATCCCCATTGGACCTTAGGGAGAAGTCATCACTCTATACAGTGACCCTGCATTAGCCAGTTTGAGGGAGGAGGCTGGAGCCGAGGAGGGTAGAAAGACTGATGATAGCTGATGCCAGGCTATGTGTCCATCAGGGCAGTAACATATGAAAAACTACATATATGTATCTATGCTTGGATGTGGGGATGGGCTACCCAACTTGTTAAAATCTTATTCCCAGATGACCCCCATTCTAGTATGTTCTTGCCTAAAGCTAACCTCCTTCATACTCTATTCTTAGCTCCTAATCTATCTCTTTTCTCCTCTTATTTATGTCCTGAATTTTACCTGATTTTTATGATATAATTATTTATTAATTGGCTTTTTTCTCTTTCATATTCACCCATTCCCCACCATCATACCCACACTCAAATCCTGAGTTCAAGACCTCCTTGGTCTCTACCCCAGTTAGTCCTTCATTCTATTGCACTTCCCTGGGTGCTCTTCTTATGTCACCTCTGCTCCTTACCTTCCCCTTTCCTCTTGGTCCAGTCTCCTACATGTGCCCCATTCACCTCTGTTCCTCCCCACAGCCCATCTCTGCCCACCTCAACTGAGTGCTTTCCCTTTTCCCCTTAGAATCGAGAGCCTCCATGATCAAAATCCTTTGCGAATGCTTCGCTACGTGGAAGCTTTCAAGTCCTCAGATAGGGAGGATGAACATCTTTCTGAGAAATATCTCTCTGTGGTTGAAAATGGGACTCGAGCCAGAGGCTCTCTGACCCTCCCAACGCCCTCCCTATCCCGGACCACATCCCGCAGCAGCAGTCACCGGGGTTGGGAGATCCTTCGTCGCAACACCCTGGGACACTTGAATCTTGGACTGGAGCTTGGTGAGGGTGATGGAGAGGAAAATATGTATTTATGATTAGAACTCCTGTTGCTCTTGACATAGCTCCAGGTGGCCTGGGTGGGAGGCAGGGAGAGAGGCACTTTCCTTTCCTATACAAGTATCTAACTTCCATGCTGTTAACAATGGGAGGGGATGGACAGAATAATATTTGAAGGTCGTGTCTCAAACTTCATCTAAGCATTTCTGGAGATGGGCAATAGGCAAGTGTTGTCCGACACATCCTCTGAAAACCCTACATCTTAGGAAAAGAAGGTTTTGTTTTGTTTTTTAGCAAAGTTGGGCTTGGCCATCAAAGCCATGAAATAGGGATGCTAGACTAATAATATCTGGATCATCTCTTTGCTTCTTGAAGGTACTGGAAAGTAGTAAGCTGTGTAGCCTGCCTGGATCCACATGCTTAATGTGGGAAAAGGCAGGCATGGCCCTGAGGTTGTGGCTCTTCCCTTTTTCCTATAGCCCTGAAGGGCTCTCTCCCCACCTAGCAACCAAACCCCAACTAGAAGACTGTGAGAAAAAGGGTTCTTCATCCTTGCTTTATTTTTTTTTAAATTTATTGTGGTAATATACACATAAAATGATCACTTTAAACCTTTTTAGTTATACAATTCCATGGCATTAATTATATTCACATTGTTGTTCAACTATCACCAGTATTTATTTATAGAACTTTTTCATCATCTTAAGGTGAAACTCTTATACCCATTCAACATTAATTCCCCATTATCTGCTCCCTAAAGCCCCCGATAATTAATGTTCTACTTTCTTTTATAAATTTGACTACTCGAGGCACCTCATAAAAGTGAAATCATACAATTAGTTCTATTGTATCTGATGTATTTCACTTAGCATAATGCTTTCCAGGTTCATTCATGTTGTAGCACGTATAAGAATTTCATTCTTTTTAAAGTCTAAATAATTTAATTGTATGCATATACTAATTATTTATCGATTCATCATGGTTGGACATTTGGGTTGTTTCCACCTTTTGACTATTATGAGTAATACTGTTACAAATATTAGTGTACAATTATCTAAGTCCCTGGTTTCAATTCCTTTGGGTACACACCTACAAGTGGAGTTGCTGGATCTTACTGTAATCTTTGCCTAATGTTTTGAGAAACTGCCATATTCTTTTCCTCAGTGGATGTGCTATTTTACATTTCCTCCAGCAATATACGTACAGTGTTCCAATTTCTCCACATCCTCATCAATACTTGTTACTTTTTGTGTTGTTATTGAGAGTAGGCATCCTAATAATGTGAAGTGGTATCTTATTGTAATTTTGGTTTGCATTTCCTTAATGCCGAATGACATTGAATACCTTTTTGTGTGCTTGTTGACTATCTGTAAATCTTTTTTTTTTTTTTTAAGAAATGTGTATTGAAGTCCTTTGCCTATGTTTCAATTGTGTTGATTTTTTTTGTCTTTGTTTCTGAGTTCCTTGATTTTTGAGGCTCAGAGTGTAAAGTGTTTGTATCTTGTTTGCATCATGGTGTGTGTTTTTAAATATGTGTGTCAAATAATGCCTTTCAATGCTTGAATGGCCCAAACATTTCTTTTATGGGATTGTCCCTAGTCTGTCCCTCTGGTGCTCATTAGCAGTTGACCATCCTTGTGACTAGAGGTAGCTCCGAGCTAAGTCTACTGCCATCCCCAACTCCCTTTGCCCCTTTGCTGAGTTGTTGGGTGGATGACAATAATAGAAGAAGGGCCAACCCTCTTCAGGAAGGACATTGATAACTGGGTGTCAGGGTGCTCGTTATAGGAACTCAGGTGTAGCCTCCCTCTTGACTCCAGCCCTTTACTTCTCATCCTAGCCCCATCATCTCCCTCACCAAAAAACCATAATAACTTTTAAGAGGACTATGGTCTATAACGCAAAAGAGATATGTAGGATTTGTGAAACCATAGACAGGTTCACCCAGATACTCATGCAAAGCACAGAATAGTATGGGATGGTGAGGGGTCACATGAGCGAGCATGCATGCACACACTCACACAAATGGAGGGTACATAGGTGGCATGGGTTCTTAAAGTGTTCAGTCAGTCACCATGATCCCTTGTATTTTCTTTTACCTTGGAAGTATGTCCTCCCCTGTTGACAGCTATATTCCCACCTGTGTTCCAGATTCAGTTTTCCTTCTGTCTCTTCTGTCACCTGTGCCTATCACTTTTTTCTCTAATGTTCTCACATGTGTATCTTCAACCCCTCCCTCCCTACTAGTTCTAGTCAGCAAATAACCATGCTCTATTCTTTTCCATCTTCAAACAAGTTGCACCTCCACCTCACCACCGCCTTTTAGCTATGACTGCCCCACCTTTTTTCTCTCTCTTTCTCTTCAGAGCCAAATTTCTTAAGAGAAGACTCCATTTTCCACTGACCTTACACAGTTTCCTCAATCCATTGTGATGTGACCTTACCTCTCCATGCTACTGATATCACTCTCATCAAGGTTATCTATCTACCTGTAGTTAAATCCACTGAAATACTCAGTCTTGCTTGAACTTTCTCTAGCATCTGTCAGATTATAGGCAACCTCTCAGCATATCCACAGCCACATACTATACCACCCTGCCTGCTTCTCTTCACCAATCCCTTCAATATTTTCTGTCCATAGGCTCTGTTTTTCCCACCACCTGGGCAGTCCCATCCACCTCGTAGAGTACATTAGCATGCACACGTTTGTGATTCCCAAACCCTTATCTTCAATTTAGATATGTCTCCCAAGCTCCAGGCATGAACAGCTTGGATTCCTATCTATTGCACATCTGTACCTAGATATTTTACAGACACCTCAAATTCAACATGTCCCAAACTGAACAACTTTTCTTCCTCACCAAACCTGCTCCTCCACCAATGTTTCCAGCCAAATCAAAGTTGCCCAAGTCAGAATCCTTGGTGCTATCTATATCTGTCTCAACTCTCATCTCTTGTGGATTCTTTGCTTAAAACACTTCCTTTGAAAAGTAACTAGTGGTGATTAATAATGCATCACATGGTACAAAATTGAGAGAGCACACAAGAAGAAGCTTTTCTACCTCTGTCTCAGCTCTTCTGATGTTCTTTCCAGGGGCATTCACTTATAAACGTTTGTTATTTATCCTTCCAAAATTACTCTCTGCATATCCAAGCATATGTATGTATGTTCCTCTTAAAAATACATATAATAGCCCAGCCAGTGTGGCTCAGTGGTTGAGCACCAACCTATGAACCAGAAAGTCACAGTTCAGTTCCTGGTCAGGGCACACACCCAGGATTTTGGGCCTGATTCCTAGTAGGAGGTGTGCACGAGGCAGCCAATATTATATGTACATAAATATATATAACAATACAGTATATTAGGAAAACGGTTCTTGCTTTTCTCATTTAATATATTTTGAAGATTGTTCCATGACACTATGACATAAAAACAACCCCTTTCATTTGTCTCTGCCTCTCTGAATCTCACTGGTATTCTAAAATGGGCCACTGTTATCTCTTGCCTGCATCACAGGATTAGGCTCCTAACTGCCCTCTCTGCTTATAGTGCACACTACAGTCAAAATGACCTTTGTAAAATGCAACTTTTGCCTCAAAGGTTGGTCTTCTGAAAGCCCTTCCATGAGCTGACCCCTGGCGACTTCTTCAGCCTCCTCACATATATCTCCTCTTGCACTCTGTTACCAAGCTAAATTATTAGATTATTATTAGTTACTCAATGGTGCTATATTCTCCTTATCCTTGACCTTCACAATTTGTGGACCTTTCTACCTTTCTGCACCTATTCCCCCTTCTGTCTTTGTAACTCGTGTTCATCCTACTGGTCTCAATGATACACTGATTGTGTGTTTGTGTGTGGGGGTGGTGTTCCTAACACATAGACTGAGCTAGAGTCCACCTGCTCTATGTTCTCAGGCCATCTATTTTTTCTTTTTATTATGCATCCTGAACTTTATTGTACTTACTTGTTTAAATGTCCATCTTCTTTAGTGGATTCTAAGGCAAAGATGACGTCCATCTCATTCATCATTGTGTTGCCAATGCGTGGCATAATTCCTGGTACAACAAAGTGGAAAATAAATATCTATTAACTCAATCTATTAATGATTGACCTGTTTTTATTCTAAGTTTTCCCAGTGAGGTAACAAATGCCTGCCTTTGAGTGGGGTTGCAATCATTAAAAATGAGCAGATGGTATGGGTAGAAACACTTTGGAAAGGAAAAGCACCATCACAAATGTGATGTGTGTGTGTGTATGTGTGTATGTGTGTGTGTGTGGGTGTGAGCGTGTGTCTATATGAAAGAGAGAGAGACCGAGTCAGAGAGAGAGATGGGGGGAAGGAGAAGGAGTAGAAAGAAGTGGATATTATGAGGAAGAAGAAAAGAAGGGAAGAACAACCACAGCCCCAGAGCTCTGGAACCGGATCTTACCGAACCATCTGGTGTGTGGTATCCTCTGAAAGCAGCAGTGAAGGCCTCAAGAGCCTGGTGAGAAAAGCAAAGATGCAGGCACAGCCACTGCTGCATGGCAGACAGACAAGGTGAGTGAACCAGGAGCTGAAGGGTTCCAGTGGCCGGCAGATGCTCTTGCCCCAGTGGGCAGCCATTTGGGGCTCCAGAGAGAGGGACAGGGGACAGAGAAAAACTGCTGTTTCTGCCTCAGGAATTCTTAGGGTACCCCCAAATGGTTACCATTCTCCCCTCCCGTCTCCCTCCTCCCTGGTGACTTCAGAATACAGAAGGCAGAAAATTCTCATTTCCGAGCACCTCACACACCAGAGGCAGGGAGGTGACTGGAGGGACATTTTATTCTCTCAGGAGGCCCTGGACTTTATAAACATGTCCCCTCCCAGCTGCTTGGAAAGCATTTGATTGACAAGGTTCTAGTAGGGAGGGTTGTGGAGCCCCCAGGAATGGCTCTGCCAGTGGCCTTGGGAAGGAAGGGCAGAGGTCACTGTCCTTCCCTTGTGCCACGCTGAAGTAATGCCAGATAAGGTCTGGGTCCTGCAGGTGAGGGAGGCAGAAACCAGAGAGGCTGGCGAAGAAGGGAAGACTTTGTGGGTCCCTGGGGCATGGTGCACATGGCAAAACTGGGTGGAAAAATGGAGGTGGAGCGAGGGCCAACTGTGGCCTCTACAAGGCGCCTTTGCACACCTGAGTTCACATGATGAAAGCTGTGAAAATACCTTGACGCAGGATCAAGGATCATTTACTTCTCCAGGTCAGACCTACCTGGTTCTTAAAAGCCAAAGGGGGGAGGGAGGGGGCAGGGGCAGGAATGAGAAATGTGCAAGGAAAGAAATGCTTTGACGGTAACAAGGAGTACGTTGGGTAATGTGGCCCCTGTCTCTGTCCTGGGAAGGCAGCCAGGCAGGAGCCACCTGGGGTGGACTGGACACACCTGCTTCCTTTGCTTGTACTACCTCTTTGTTATCCTGGCTTGGAGGAGGAGGTGATTAGAGCCCTGGGGCCCCAGGCAGTGGTGGCTTATGCAAGGCCAGGCTGCAGCTGGAGGGACTGGGTGTGCCTGACCCCACTCGCCTGTGTGTGCTGGGCATCTGTGACAGGGGTCTGCTTGCATGTGCGCTCGCATGCAAGTAGTCCTTAAAGGGCCACTCTCTTTTTAACATGCTTTTTAACTCCTCTCCTTCCTCCTGCTGGGGTTAGTTGCTTGCATAACTCCTTCCTTATGTAGCTGTGAAGTCAATTGGGGGGGTCTGGCATGAGGTTTCTCCCAGAGATGCCAGCCCTGCCACCACCACCCCATCCCCGCCCCCAATGACTACATTGGCCAGAGACTAGCTTGGGTTCTGGGCTTATCTGAGGGCCACCCTGTTCACCTCCACCAGCTTTCTCATTGCTGAGTGCCCCCACTAGGCAGCTGGGCCCTCTAGGGATAAGGAGTACAGGTAAAACGACCAGTTTTGCTTCGCTGCTCTGCCATGGGATTAGCTAATGGTTTCTGAAGTGTTTCCCTGACATGATTGTGGAAAGATAGTAGCATCATACTCATGAAAGCACATGGGCCACTAAAATTTTACTCATGGAGGGAGTTTTTATGGGGATATATTTGCCGTCCCCGGGTTCACCTCTTTATGCTCCTGCCCTCTCTGTTTTTCCTCATCCGTCTCCTTCCAATAAGAGGTAAGGAAGGGCGACAGATAGATCAAAGCCTGTGGCTACCTGAAGGTGACCTTTGGCCCAGTCCTTCAAGATGCTCTCCAGTCCCAGGTCAGAGAGCATGACCCCTAAATGGATGACTAGTATCTCTTTCCAAGACTCTCAGGCTTGGCCCCTCCTTTCCCTAGGTCTGGAGAGGACACCGGCCAATTGTTCTTTCCTATCCTTGGCAGAAGTCTCTGCCTCTTTATCCTCTCTCTCCCTCCTTGAGTGAACCTGGTGGGCATGAGGAGACAGTTCCAGGCGCCCCACAGCCTCTGTCCCAGACCCTCTGGGCCTTAGGTCAGTGATCACTCCCTGCCCCTGGGTCCCAGGCCAGGGAGTAGAGGGACTCGGGAAAGGATGGGGGTGGGGTGGAGTGGCTGCAACCAGCCACAGGTGCCTTTCTGAAGACCAATTAATCTTTTAAAGGCAGAAGCCATTGTCTCTGTGTGGGCTGGGGATTGACAAACACCCTCCCCCCTCCCAGGACACACACACACACTTCCCTGCTACCTTTCCTTGTTCTCCTGTCACCCTCTGGGCCTCTCTCTTGTACACTGACCCTCCTTGGCCTTTGGGGCCTAGGCAGGAAAATGCATCCACTAAATAGCTTGCAATTTCCTTGGCATAGATCATTCTCCATAGAACACAATTCAACATATACTGCATGCCAGGTGCTCTTACAGGGAACAAAGACACAATGTGGTTTCCACTCTGACTCTGAGGATCTACAGGTGGGGGAGATGGGCAGGTAAAGGGGCAATGCTAAGGCAGTGCTATTCTGTACACAGAGCAGGGAGCATGGAGGAGGCTGGCACTAGTCCTGGCTGGGTGAGGATGGGTGCAGAAGAAAGAAAAGAGAGAATATGACATTTGAGCTGTGCTTCAAGGGATGAGCTAGAGTTTATACATCAGATACTTCCTGGGAGGCATCTTTCTAAACCAGGCTGGGACTGTGTGGTTACTAAACCTGGTGCAGGCAAACGCCATAGGCCCTATTTCCTGCTACTCACTCCAATAGTAAACCAGGAGCTGGAGTTCAGCAGTCTCTTTGGGAGCCAGTGGAGGGTGTGGGCCGTGAAATGATTGATAAAGAAACCCACCCTATGTAGGTGGTAACAATCTGAGGTGGGATCTGCTCTGGTCCTCAGGGGGGGATTTGCCCATGGGAGGGAATTGAAAGGGCTCCAAGACCCCAAAACAGTAGCAGAAGAGAGGGCTGAGGGAGTAAGAACAGAGGCTATTACTGTGCACCTGCCTTGGGGCCAGGTGCCTCCCACACCTGTCTCAGCTAATTCTCACCACCAGCTATTGCTATTCTACTTTTCCAGACAGGCACCTGGGACCCAGAGCAGGTGAGGGCCCAGCATAAGGTCAAGTGACCATGACTGTGCTCATTTTGCAGACAGAAAACTGAGGTTCAAACAAGTAGCTAATTTGCCCCAGACCTCTCAACTAGCAATTAATAGCTTGGCTTTGAACCCAAATTGATATGTCCTCAAGGCCTTAGATCCTTCTATGACAAGATTCTAAGCCCCCGAGACAAGACGGCTCTAAAGTCTTTACCAGAAAGTTATTTCAAATACTCCCTCCCAAGCAGAGTTAAAAAGGCAAATGACTTATATTCATATGACACACTACGGCATATGAAGTCTTCTTGCATCCCTTATCTTTTTTGTTGCTGTTAATCCTCACCTGAAGATGCTAGTTTTTTTTCCCATTGATTTTTAGAGAGAGTGGAAGGGAGGGAGGAGAGAGAGAGAGGTCCATCGATTGGTTGCCTCCCACACATGCCCCAACTGAGGGTCAAACCTATAACCCAGGGACTTGCCCTGGACCGGGAATTGAATGCACTACCTTTGGTGCATGGGCCAAATGCTCTAACCACTAAGCAACAGTGGCCAGGGCTCATGTCCCTCATCTTTAATGCTAACAACAACCCTGCAGAATCAATAGCACAGAGTGACTGTCCTCAGTTCACAAATGAGGAAGCCGATTCTCAGATTGTGTGATTGAAATCTAGGATCTCATCAGTGCAGGGCAGGATTACAACCCTGGCTTCTGGGCTCCTGGAGAGACCTGTCACACACAATCACTCTCTCCCCTGCCTGCATGGACAGATGGGCAAAACCAGACCTCCAGACCCGGAAAGTGGGGGACTACCCTCTACACCACATCTTTGGCAAAGAACAACACAGAGGGTGGCTCTCAGAGACACCTAGGTGCCATGCTGACTCACGGGCACTTGCATACCTCTGACAGTTTTAATACATCTCTGTCACCCTTGACGAAGGCACACATCCTCAGCCACACAACACACACTGGCACCTTGCACGTGGATGGCAGTGGGCAGCCCTGTGCTCTGGAGTCTCTCAGCACTGATCTGCTCCCGAGGGTTTTAGGCTGAGCCCTGATGCTGCCTGATGCTGGACTTCCCTGTAGCTTGGGGACACATCTCAGTCAGCTGTTGTTGTTGGGAACTTCAGGCAGGCTGGAAGAAGGGGGAGGAGCCCGGGAGAGGGTCTGGCTTGAGTACTGGCCCCAGCACCCAGCAGGGCATGCGCTAAGGTGCTGATTCCTTGGGGTCAGCAAGGAGATCCCTATGAGGAGATCACAGGGTGCACTATCGAATGCCTGACATTTACACTCCCACCTACCTGCACGGGGCTCCACACACCCTGGGCACCTGTGTCTGGAAAGCCTATCCCATGGGGCCTGGGTAGAATAGCACCTAGTACTTTCTATCTCTCATAGTACTGGTCCCTGGTAGTGGCTAACCAGGGACCTGCCACTCCTGTTGCCTAGGGAAATTCCGAATTGCCCATAGCTATCTGGAGAAAGTACTGCTTGGCTTCAGTCCCTGCCTTGTACCCAGCTGGGACACCGCCTCCTGGTCCCCTTGCTCCTGGCCTCTCCACCCTCCTCAAACCCGACCACACCCTGCTTAGGTATCTGCCACAGAATCTGCCCAGCCCCTCGTGCCCCAGCCTTGTGCTGCCTCACAGTCCTCAGGGGCACTCCCTCCCTGAGGCTGCTCTGTCCAGGGGCAAAGCCACAAGCCTGACTGTGGGGAGAGGAGGCCCAGAACTGCCACCCAGGTCTGCCTCTCAGGGCTCAGCCCCCTTCTCTGTCCTGCAGACCCTGACAGCTCCCCCTGCAGTGTGCCCTGCCTGCAATTGACAATTGCCCTGTTTTTAGACTGCTTGTGTTAAATAAATAGAATTTGAAAGGGTTTTATCACCACCCTGTTGCACTTTCCCTGACTTTGAAGTAGGGGGAGGAAAAGACTAGAAGTGCAGGCGGGGCGCAGTGGGGAAGACTGCTGATAAAATGCTGCCTCGCAGGGCTGCTGGCCTAGCTGTGGTGTCCACCGAGAACACATGCTTTTGGAAAAGGGTCTTGCTTTCGGCTTGGGGTTTTCATAGTGATGATCTGATTTAGGATAATGACTAGATCCTGTCTTTTGTGCCATAAACCAATCTGTTTACTCCTGGCCTGAGCCCAGTGTCCCACTGCCCAGAGTGGAGTGGAGGGTAGCTGTGCGCTTTGCCACCCGCCTGCACACTGCCCTGTCTCCAGAGGGGCCACACTGGGACTAAGAGCCATGACTCCAGCCTGCAGAGACCTGGAGAGAGGGTTAAAGTCAGGTCAGGGCTCTCACCCACCAGCCACTGCCCAGCTTCACTCCAGGCTGAGGTTGTGTGTCTGCTCTGGAACCACTGCAAGCCCAGAATCTACGGAAGACCACTTTTCAACTTACAGAACTTTTCCTAAATTTAGAAGAGTTGGAGTAACTTCCTTGCTATTTTCTTTGGCTTAAGTTTGTCTTTGAATTTTAATGCTTGACCCCAGAAAAGAGGAGAAGAAGTGCCAGATTCCTGGTCCTTCCAGTTTAGAAAAGGCTCTGGGCAGGTAGGGAACACAGGAGCCAAGGCCTGCCTGTCCCTGTTTCTCCCCCCGCCCCCCACCCTTGGTTTTGTGTTACGTGCATTGCTGGAGAGTTTCAGATGATTATTTAATTTGTAAATATTGTATAAATTTTAATAGCTTAAATTGTATAGGCAGCCAAATAAAAACCTGTATTAACAATTGGCGAAAAAAAAAAAGAAAAAGAAAAAAGCCTGGGGGGCATTGCCCCCTTGGTGTGAGCACTCAGGCAGGCTCAGGGACAGCTATGGGGAGGCTGTAGGAGATGATGAGGGCAAGGGCTGGAGTACGGTACCCACCTGGGTGAGACAGGGGGCAGGGACTAAGTTCGCATTTGGGGGGAAAGGGCATGAGAGTTTTGCAACAGTTTAGACCCCTGGCCTCTGACAGCTGAGGTGCCTGTGTGCACCAGGGGCCACTGTGACTTGCAGTCCTTACCATCACAGGTGTTTGAGCTGAAAAGGAGCGTTGAGAGTTCTCGCACCAGCTGCCATCCAGGTGGCCACGGGCCCAGGAGTCCCAGTCACCATCTGCCTGAGGCCCTGGGCAGTACGGTGACCCACATGTGTGTGTATATGCCTGCATGTGTGTGTGCACATGTGTGCACACTCTGCTGATCTGACATTGCTCCTGTACAGGCTTTATGAGCTGGCACACAGGTGTGTGAACCCCGAGATTAGAACAAACTCCATCTTTAGCTAGTTTGGCTTGGTGTATACAGTGTCTGTTTATGGACTTAAGGGTCCCGGGTTTGATTCTGGTCAAGAGCACATGCCCAGGTTGCAGGCTCGATCCCCAGTAGGGTTCATGCAAGAGGCAGCCAATCAATGATTCCCTCTCATCATTGATGTTTCTCTCTCTCTCTTCCTCTTCCTTCCTCTCTGAAATCAATAATAATAATAAAAAAATTATATTCATGCATTTTGTTCTCCTGAGTACAGAAATATCTTAGTCTCCTTATCCCTATCTTCCTTCAAATAATATTATGCTGCTCTACATACAGTATAAAAACTTGTAGCCAAAACAGTTTCACTTAATTTTTTATGACTTTTTGGTTACAATTGTTATTGTGCACATGTGTGCACACTCTGCTGATCTGACATTGCTCCTGTACAGGCTTTATGAGCTGGCACACAGGTGTGTGAACCCCGAGATTAGAACAAACTCCATCTTTAGCTAGTTTGGCTTGGTGTATACAGTGTCTGTTTATGGACTTAAGGGTCCCGGGTTTGATTCTGGTCAAGAGCACATGCCCAGGTTGCAGGCTCGATCCCCAGTAGGGTTCATGCAAGAGGCAGCCAATCAATGATTCCCTCTCATCATTGATGTTTCTCTCTCTCTCTTCCTCTTCCTTCCTCTCTGAAATCAATAATAATAATAATAAAATCATTAGAACAAACTCCAGGCTGAGTGAGCAGTGGCTGTGACCTCACTGCCCCGAGCCAGCTCTGTCATCACAGCCCCTTGCCCTGCCCAGCCTGCTCTTTCTTGACAACAGAGCTAAGGGACACCTTCAAAGA
>NW_006294067.1:544151-550389 GCF_000327345.1 Myotis davidii
ATCACAACCACACACACACATCCATCACACACCACACACGCCACACACACACACACACACACACACACACACTTCACACGCACACACCCCCCACCTCACACACCGCAACCACAGAAATCCCACATGTGCCAGCTCAGAAACTAAGACCAGAAGAGCAGATACAATTGCAGAGACAGAGGCCTGAGCAAGAAAAAAAAAACACAGAGAAATAGAAAGACATAGAACAAATGAAAAGAGGGACAAAACCAGAACGAAATATATGAATACACTTTTTTGCCCTAAATCAGTGTTTCTCAATGGAGAGTGATTTTGCCCACCAGAGGCCAACAGTCAATGTCTGAAGACATTCTTGATTGTCATCCCTGAGCCAGGGGAATGCTCCTGTCACCCAGCGAGTGGCAGCTGAACATCCTACAATGCTGGCAAACTCCACACTACAGAGCTTTCTGTTCCAAGGTATCAATGGTGTCGAGGATGAGAAATGGTGCCCCAAATGCAGGAATCAGTAGGCAACTTCTCAGCCCCAATCCGGCTGTGCCTCAGCCCTGTTTGTACCAACACATGCATACACATGTCATCTCTCATACACAGCCCATGCCAGTGTCGCCCTCAGAGGAGGCTGGTCAGACTCTGGTTGACCCTCCCCCCAGGCTCCTTCATTGAATCCTGAGGACCTAACTTTTGCTTAGAGTCCAAGCTCAGCCTGAGGCAGGAAGAACCTGTTTCAGACCCAGTCAACATTGACCCTCCAGTCTTACCTCCCCCAGGGGCCCTGACCTCTTCATTCCTCTAAAACTAGGTCGGAGACTGACTGCCATGAGGTCAAGGCAGACTGGATGACCGCCAGCCACCACAAGTCGTATGCTCATCTTTATAGATGGGACCATCGAGAGGGACAATGTCTTGCCAGTAGTCATAAAAGTTTTCTTAAATTTTGAGTCTGGGCAAGGGGACTTTTAGAGGGTGTGATGGCAAGTCTCACCAGATGAGGCTAGCAACTGTGACCGTCCCATCCTCCCCCTCAGCCCCTGCGCCTACAGCCTCCTGTATTTGGACCTCGAGTCTGGGACTCTGGGCTGCAGAGCCAACTGAGTTTTCTCTGTTGGGAGGTGCTGCCCAGCATGGCTTGGCATGGGCCAGGTTAGCCTGCCATACTCCTCAGAGTGGGCCACACTCCCATAAAGCTCCCTGTCCCCTCAAAATCCATAATCCCAGGAGGGTACAGGGAATGTGGCTTTAAGATGTGAGAGGACCCATGTAGGTAGTGTCACCCACCCTGTGGCCCACCTTTGCCCACTGTCCAAACATATAGTGTTGGGTCCAAGAGGTGAGAGGACACTGTTGGTAGAAGCTAGTATCTGGTAAACTGCCCCCTCCCCTCTAGGCCTCCACACCAATTTTCAGTCTGTTTGCAATTTCCCATTTGTCCTGGTGACCCATACAAGGCAGTGCCAGGTGGAGGAGGAAAAAGAAGTCTGGAATGACTGATTCCTCCTGTAGCCTTCTTCCCCCATATGCAAACACGGCATTGCCTTGTCCTCTCCCCAAACAGGACTGCACTGGGGGCTTTGGCTGGAGCCCAGCAGGACAGAGAAGGTGGGTGGGTCATCGGGCAGACAAACACAGGCTTAATGGGCACAAAGTTCCTGGGTTCAAGGTTTGGGTTCTAGTGCCTTCCCCCCACCCAGCCCGAACCCGCTGACCCTGGATGGGTGGGGAAGGCAGCTAATCGAATGGCACTGTTTGCTCAGGGCGCTCTGGCCTGGCCCTGGGCCAACAGCAGGAGCCTTGCTTCCCTTTCATTTTGAGAGTGACCTTCCTCCACTCGCCCACAGAGATACCCTGCCCTGCACCTAAGCTGTGCTTCTCCCCATACATCCCCTCTCTTTGCCTCTCTCTCTCTCTTTTTCTCTCTCTCTCTTTTTCTCTCTCTCTCTTTCTCTCTCTCTCAACCAGGAATACATAGAAAAAACAACAACAACTCTGGAGCTAGTGGGTGGCTCCCACACACCTGGGACTCTGAGTACCCAGGTGCCAGGCCAGTGGGTCTTTGGGTCACTGCGGGGCTGCATATGCCATGGCCTCTGTTTATTCCCAACATAAACATTGAAGTAACTGATCTTCACAATGGCTCCCGGCTCACACATGGCAGAGTTCTGTGTGTGGGACTAGGATGGACTGTGCTCTCTGCAATCCTTCATCACTGTGACTGTAGCTCCCTTTCCCTCCTGGAACTCAGTTGGAATGAGGGACTGTGGTAGGGTAGATAGATGTGGCTTCTGCATCAAGCCAGTGGGTCTGAATCTGGCCTCGGTCACTGAATGGCTGTGTGGCCCTGGGTGATCTACTTTGCCACTTTGAGCTTTGCTTTTCCCCCATTGGTATAATGCAGGTAATAAACACCCCTCATAGGTATGACATAAGCCTACCTGGGACCACTTAGCTAAGGGCTTAGCAGACAATAGCGAGCAGGTGAATAAACACTGTGTCCGCTGGAGGTTGCCAGAGAAAGAATTTGCAATACAGTGGGGCCTTGACTTATGAAATTTGTTAAGGAGCTCGTTAACTCAAATTACTCTGTCAATTTAATGCAAAAAATCAGCCGAGAGACAGCTGGTATCTCAAAAAACTCGTTAGTTGGGACACTCGTAAGTCAAGGCCCCACTGTACTTGGGCACATTTACACTAAAAAAAAGTTATCTGAAATTCAACCTGAACTGGCATCCTGTATTTTATTTGGCACCCCACTACATATATGTTGTGTTGGAGAGGGTCTTGAGGTCCAGAGTGGGGGCTGCAAATTCTGTGCAGGGGCTAGGTCCTGCCACAACTCTATGTTGTGTCTGAGCTCATGAACCCAGAATGGATTTTATATCTTAAAGGGGCTGTAAAAAAAATAAAAGAAGAAGAAGAAAAAGAATGTGATCAGAGACTGTATTCTGGGGCTTGAAAGTCTAAAATATTTGCCTTTACTCTCTTGGCCCTTTACAGGAACAGTTTTCTGACCCCCAGTAGGTGAGGAGACTAAGAGTTCTCAATACTGTATACCTATTCTAGGCCGGTGGGAGATTAAATTGGAAGAGTCAAGAAAAGCTAAGTCCCCAACATGGACACACAGGAAAAGGTGGGGGGAAGCAGAAGGAGAGGGCCTGTGAGAAAGGTGGGCTCACTCCCTTGCTCACGTGAGAGGCCCTCAACCCCCAAAGGCCTGTCTGACCCCTCCCTTCTCCTTCACTGCCTGAGTCTCTCAGCCTAGTTTGACCCTCCCAAACCTTTCTATAAAAGGTGAGCAGGTGTCCCAAAGTCCAAGGGAGGTCAGTCCAGTCTCTATGAAGGGCTCCCTTCCCTGAACTGGCCTGGGGGCAGGGAGCCAGACCAAGGTGAAGGAGTTTACGCAAGGCCCCAGGTGGCAGGCAGGGCTGCTGGCCTGTCTCTTTAAATCTCAGGTAATTTGGGAGGAGGGAGGGAGTGTGCGCTTTGAGGAGCTCCTGCCTGAGGAGCCCAATGAGGGAGGCCCAGCTCTGCCAAGAGTAACAAACTCGGAGCCCTCTGCAGTCTGGCTGGGGCGCCTCCCCGAGACTCCTGTGTGGGCCAGGGAGGTAGGAGATGGGACCTCTGCAGGGAGAGGGCAGGCCGGCCCTTGGGGAGACCAATGTGGCTTCAAGGCGGAGTTCAGTCGGGGTCTGGTCTCTGCCTCAGCCCTACAAGGAGCCTGTCTTACACGACATGGGGTTGCCACTGCCCAAGAAGACGGGCCTCATTCTCTGCCTGTGGAGAAAGTTCTGCAGATGGTTCCAGAGACAGGAGTCCTGGGCTCAGAGCCGAGATGAGCAGAACCTGCTGCAGCAGAAGAGGTAAGCCTCCACCTGCTGCTGCCGCTCTCCCCCCTCCCCCCCACGGTGTCCCTCACCTCCTTCCCCTTTTCTCAGCCCACCTCCCCCTCCTCATTCTCTGTCTTTGTTTGGCATCTCTATCTGGACAGACTGTACTCCATGCCTGGCCCCTTGGGAGCATTTTGTCTCAAGAGTCTCGGCCTGTGGGGCCTCAGGGCTCCAGGTGGAAGAGGAGGGCTGGCGTGCACACAGGTCTCACTATCTGTAAGATCCAAGTCAGTTAGGCAGCTTCTTGGGAGTGCGGCTGATGCTTGAACGATGTGGGGGTTAGGGGAGCTGAAAGGTGTAGCCAAAAAGCCATGAATAACTGATGTCGACCCTCCACGTACAAGGATTCTTAACCACCAATTGACCTTTGAGCAATGGGGTGTCAACTGCCAGGGTCCACTGAGCTGCGCTTGTCAATTGAACTGAGTGGGTCCATTGAAAAAAAAAAATCTGCTTATAGGTGGATCCCCATAGTTCAAACCCACGGTGTTCAAGGGTCCACTGTACTTTCCTAATGGCCAGGCAACTTGCTGGGTCTTGGAGAGATTGTGACATCCACTAGAGGTGTGCCGGTGGGTCAGAGCAATGCCTTATATCTCTACTCCCTGCCCCTTGAACAGTCAGTCTCTCAGGCAGAAACATATAGCACACATACATAGGCATGTGGGAATGAATGAATTAATGAATGAATGAGAGGATCTGCAGACCCTAGGAACGCCCCAAAAAGCCCAAATGTGATCATGGTTACCATTCCTGTGCATTTACTGCATCAGCCATTGATGGGAGGGTCTGAAGATGAACAGCTGGGACCCAGCCTAGAATCCATGATTCTCTACTTGAGGAGAGGGCACTGGAAACTGGCCAAAATATACTTAGGACCCATGCTCACCCACTCCCTCATCCAGATTGTGGAATTTGAGAGGCTGTAGAGGTTGAGCCCTAAAGAAACTTTACTTGTTGCTTCCAGCCCCTGAAAATGTCCCCACCCATCACCCCTGGCAGCTTAGATTTGGGAGCTGGGGACATGGAGGAAGTTTGAAGCCATCCCAGTGTGTAGTCTTCCAAAGTCTACAGGGACCGCCCCACCCAGGCAGTGGCATGCCTAAAGGAAATCCTCCTGTTGGGGTTTCCCTGAGCTCCTCAGAAGGCAGATAATATGTCTATTCATAGGGGAAAGCATAAACTTTTTTGTGTCCATATGCAAATGGAGGGGCTTGCCTGAGCCTGACCAGGAGGGAGAAGGCTAAGAGGTCACATAGAGCCTCTGTGGGTTTTCTTCTTTAGCTCAAGGATTCTGGGCTGGGATGAGCCCCTTTTTTTCCAGTTTTGGCTTCCCAACTCTCACATCAGCCACCCACCTCTGTCCCCCAGGCCTGGGAGAGTTGGGGCTGAGCACATGTTTGGCTGATGACATCTTGAGGCAACAGAATGGTATTGTTGTTGCAGACTAGGCCATCACTGGTCCCACTCATCCCCTTCCCACTCTTAGGACCCCAGGGCTGGGAAGCCAGACACAGAGCTCAGAGAGGCCTGGGGTTTCAGAAGGAGTGGCGGAAGTTCCCTGTGTGCCCAAGCGAGGCGCAGACAGAGTCTCTGAAGGACCATGGCCTGGCTGTGAGAGGGCTGCTTCCACTTGTCCTTTCTGTTCTATTTATTCTTAAGACCATCTGGGGGCCTCCTCCTGAATCTCGGACTAGAAAGGTCTGATGTCACCACTGTGAGGGGTTCCCCTCCATTCCTGACCTCCCTGCCTCATTCCACAGCTCCTTGGCCCTTGTCTTCCCAACCAGGAGCCAGGAGTATTGACTATCCTCTGGGTGGCCCTGAAATAACCAGGAAGGGGAGAGGATGAGGCTGTGCAGTCACCTAGCCTAAGGGGAGATGCAGGTAATAGATAAATACCGGACATCCATGGACACGAGGACAATTCAGTCAGGTCAGGGGGTGCACTGATGGAAGAAAGTAGCCAAAAATGTTACCAGCACCCATCTTATCTCAGAGTCCCCGATCTAACTGTGGGAGGGAGGGCTTTATTCCCTGTGAAGGAGGCAGGCCCAGAGAAAGCAAGCAGTGACCTTGGGGATCTGTGCCCAGGGCTCAGAGGGAATTCCACAGGGTGTAGCATGGTCCAGTGAGGAGGGAGGGCTTTCTGATCTCTTCAGGCTGACAGGGAACCCAGCATTCTTCTCAGTGGGCTTTAAAAATAAATATGGGCAGGCCCAGAAAGCAAGCAGTGACCTTGGGGATCTGTGCCCAGGGCTCAGAGGGAATTCCACAGGGTGTAGCATGGTCCAGTGAGGAGGGAGGGCTTTCTGATCTCTTCAGGCTGACAGGGAACCCAGCATTCTTCTCTCTGT
>NW_006294067.1:557613-558033 GCF_000327345.1 Myotis davidii
CGCAGTAAACTGCACAAGGAAACAAAGAGGCAGAGAGGAGAGAAGAGACAAAGAAACCCAGGTTCCACAGAGAGACCATTCAGAGCCCTGGACACAGACACACACACCCACTATATCACACATCACAACCACACACACACATCCATCACACACCACACACGCCACACACACACACACACCAGGCTTCCTGCTTCTCAGCTATGTGACAGGCTGATGGTTTTGAACATGGGATGGATAATGGGTTTGTACCAGTCTATTCACACTCCTTTGAATGCGATTGCATCTGATACCAATAGGAGGTATGTACTAGATAATGACACCAGTTGTGGGATCCCTGCGTAGCAATAACTTCTTATGAATTTTGCTTATATTTAGTAAGTACTTGTTGAAAGCCCATCACATTATAGCAAAATAAAATAG
>NW_006294067.1:558262-574031 GCF_000327345.1 Myotis davidii
AAGAAAGAGGGAGAGGGAGAGATAGTGATAGAAACATCAATGATGAGAGAGAATCACTGATTGGCTGCCTCCTGCACACCCCACACTGGTGATCGAGCCTGCAACCCGGGTATGTGCCCTGACCAGGAATTGAACCGAGATCTCCTGGTTCATAGGTTGATGCTCAACCACTGAACCACACCAGCCAGGCACAGTGGGCTTTTCTTGTATCTCAGTCATGCAGCCCACTCTGGGTGAATCCCTGTCGTTGCCATTCAAGCTGAACTCTCCCCTTTCTCCTGAACTGTGTCTCCCTGGGCCTTGAATTGTCTTTCCTGACATTCAGTGCCCTAAACATTCATTGAGCAGAAACTCTGCTAGGTTTTTAGAAAATGAACATGGCACCTTCCCTGCTCTCTGGGAGCTCAGATTCTCATGGATGAAATACACCAATATGCATCTACTTGCCAATGCTTGGTGAGCTCCTGAAAAGGGTGTGGACAGAGCCATGGAGCATAGAGGAGGACGCTGTGGTGTCTGATTTCAGCTGGTGTGGAGTGTGCTGGGCAGCTTCCAGAGGCTGTCTAACCTGAGCCTTACACCTGGCCCCCTTGCTGCACAGTCGCCCTCCCACTAGTTTTCAGGAAGGCAATGAACACTGAAGGTTCTCCTCTGTTTAGATAGACACCTGTAAATATATGTGAACTGACGTGTCCATGAAAAGCAAACCCTGGGACTTCGCAGCATTTCCGGACTCCCTGCCTCAGTAAACACACGCACATGCATCCTTGCAGGCACACGGGGCTACCGATGTGCTTGACGGAGTTCTGGCAGATAGAAAGGTGGCCTGACTTCAAGTCTGGAAACAGCCACTTTCCTGGAAGCTTTGAACCTCATTCCGTTGTCAAGAACTTGACCTAGAGGGAGGTGACCCATGAGTGGCCAGTGCGTGTCTCCTCCCCAAATGTGGTTGCAGTTTCCTTCATCTGTGGTCACTGCTCTGGGCTGCCCCCTCCCCCTGGGAAGAGTCATAAAACTTGAAGAACCACATAATTTAGTGGTGAGCGCCTCAGGCTAGGTTCTTGGTGAAACATTCTGCTTTTAACTCTGTGTGATCCTCCAGGCGTGATTTGGCTATGCTGCCTCAATTTCCTTTTCTGAAAAGTGAGAGCATTACTCAGCCGGGTGGCAGGGCTGTAAGGAGCAAGAGGGAGCATAAGCGAGATGCTGATTTGGAAGCTGAAAAGCACATTTGACATGTGGGATTATTGTGATAAACAAAATCCACACAGTAAAAGGGCACCTCCTGTGATGGCAGGAACTTAGAGGGGCTGTCAATTTCCTCCTGTCAGAACCATATTCATTCTGGAACCAAACTCTGAGCCACCATGTTGTCCGTGCCCTTCCCTTCCCAAATGACAGCCTCCCATGCCTCCTGTGAGGCTGCTTGTGGCAAAACCAGTGAAACCCACACAGGTCCATACAGTCCCCTGTGCCTTTTCTAACCCCATTTCAAGCCCTGATTGACACTGAGAATGGGGACAGAGAAATGACAAATAGGATGCTCGTCCCAGCTCCGCCTCTGACTTGTTAGGACAAGTCACCTCAGACTCCAGGCCTCTTTCTCCATCTGTTGCATGAACAGATTAAACTAGTTTTCTTTCTACGGACTTCCCTGCTCTAAAATCCTGATCTCAATTCTCCTGCAGACACTCTTGATCCTGCCCTGTTTCCCAGCAACCAAATACAAAACTCCACCTGTGCACCCTGTGCACATATGAGCATGCACACACACACAGGTAGACACATACACACAGGCAGGTACACATGCTCAGGAATGGAGGGGGAGAACACAGGTGGTGGGAACTGGGAGAAGAGAAGTGGGAGATTCTCACTTGGTGGCCGGAGGGAACCCCGAGGGGGAGATCTGTTTATGAAGAATGTGCTAGGTTGTATGCCAGGGACCTTGTAATGAGGTTTGCACCAGTCTAATGTAGAACTATTTATCAATTTGATAAATAATTGTCCCACAAAATAAAACATTCTAAATCCTGCAGACACCTGTCATATGGTCATAATTGCAGATTCGCTCTATAATTTTGTGTTGCTACTTAATCAATGGGTGCTTAAAAGGCTTCACCTATTTGTTTAATGATGTGTAAGAAAACATGTATGTAGAGGGCATTTCTCATCCTTTTGAATGTGAAGGATGCTTTTTAAAAGATGGCTTATGAATAATTATACCTCTAAGTTGGGGTTTCTCTAACCTTGGCACTGTTGACATGACGGGCAGGAAAATACTTTATTATGGTAAGCTGCTTATATAAGATGCTTAACAACATCCCATCCTCCAACCACTGAAATAAAATAGTACCTCTTTCCCCAGTTGCAACAATCAAAAATGTCTCCAGACATTGCCAGGTTCCTTAGGGCGGAGGCCGGGGACCACCCCTGTTTGAGAACCCTTGCTCTAAACTACTATTTGTAGCTAGGGGATTCCAGTAATATTATGAAGTATTCTGCTAAACAAAGTGACATTTTCCCCCTGGAAGGGAGAGAGTATAATCTAACCATTCAAATGGGAAGATACTTCTTCCATATCGCCTCCTCTTCCTTGCCCCAGGGAGGTGTCTGGCAGCTATCTGGTGAAGATGTGTAGAGTTTGCTCCAGATCTAAACTTCTAGGCTGGATTACTATAAAAGAAATGACCAGTGCTTCAGGCATAAGAACCTTTGGATGGGTCTGCTTTTGCACCTTTTTTATGGAATCCAAGGATAGTCAGGTGTTTGGGGGGACCCCCTTCCTGCCAAGAATGTGAGCAAAGGCTTTCTCTGCTGTCCCCTTGTGGTCCTGTGATGCTATTGCAAGTAACGGCTCTGCCTGATCCCCTCAGAACCATTGACAGGCTGCCCCCCTTTTTGCTGGATTCTGGAGTTTGCCAACCAGAGGAGGCCAGCTCTCTACAAACTCTGCTGGGTTGGGTTCTAAGCTGGTTCTTCACGCAGACTGTGGTCTGACTGTGCTTGCCAGATAAGTCCAGGACACTGAGTTAAATTGCAATTTCAGATAATATGCTGTTCGTATAAGTTTGTCACAAATATTGTATGGGACAAACTTACACTAAAAATTATTTGTTGTGTGTCTAAAATTCAAATGGAACTGAGCATCCCATATTTTTACTTGGTAGACCTGGCAAGCCTGTGTCAGACAGACACTCCTTGACTTTTCCAGGCCCAGTAGGACCGTCAGCAAGGCAAGGAAATGAACACAGAGGACGTTTATGGAGGTTGTTTACTGGCTTCAGATATGTGTAGGGACCAAAAGGAATATATATCTTTGGGCCTGCCACCAACTAGCCTCCGCACACATACCCTAGGACAGTGGTTCTCAACTTTCTGGCCCTTTAAATACAGTTCCTCATCTTGTGACCCAACCATAAAATTATTTTCGTTGCTGCTTCATAACTGTAATGTTGCTACTGTTATGAATCGTAATGTAAATATCTGATATGCAGGATGGTCTTAGGCAAACCCCTGTGAAAGGGTCATTCGACCGCCAAAGGGGTTGTGACCCACAGGTTGAGAACTGTTGCCCTAGGAGGTAGGGAGCTATGATAAAGCTGGAACTTGGGTAAGAAGAGCCCTGGGACCCATTTCTAACTTTGCTGTTAATTTTTCACACATTGAGTCAAAGCCGGACACAAAATAGAAGCTAATTGGAAGAGGTCAGGGAAAGAATACAGAGATGAGAACGTGACTGATCGCTGTCTTCAAATCCCCCTAGTGCAGAGGAAGAGATAGATACTAATTACAACACACATGCTAAGAGAAAGTACACCTGAGGAGAGAGTGCAAACCTTCCTGGGAGGCCATCTGTGTGCCTGCGTAGTGCTGACTCTAGGATATTTATAGAGGAGGGGTTTGGCCAAATTGTTGAGAAGGTGGTGGATGTGGTGAAGGGGAGCATAGCAAACTTGTTTTGCAGCCGTTTGCATACCAAGAATACTATTTTTTTTTTTTTTTTTTTTTTTTTGCTTAGATTGTATGTTAGCTTAAGGTTGGCTTGGGGATGGCCAATAAAGATAATAAGAAGGGGCAGTGAGGTCAAACAATGCTCCTTATTCACTCATTCTACAGAGAGTGGGGATGGCTACTGTAGGCTGGGCACTCATTCTAGGGACACGGAAGAGGCAATTATTGGGTTGGGGGGTACATATCAGGTGAGAGCAGGGCATGGCACAGGTGATGAGGCCAAAATGCTGGGTGGGAGATGTAAGTGGGAGGAAAAGAGCATGGAAAAGTGTTGCCCAGAAACTGTAAAGGGTCCCTTGTCCTTGGGCATTTAAAGACCCATTGAACTTTTGTAAGCTGTGATTGCAATTGCCATTTAAAGAGAGTATCTTGGCAGCATTGAAAAGTATGAACTGGGGGTAAATAGGGTGTGGGGAGACTAGTTAGGACAGTACTTTGCTAATTTTGGGTTAGAGAATGAGGACATGAATTAATGAGGGGCAGACAGGATGAGGAGGTAGGGATTGAATGGAGAAAGAATTAGATGGTGAATTGGCAGGGCCAGGAGCTGCCTATGGGCATGAGGGCGCTGTGGCTAGCATTTGGGAGATGTGTCCGGGGCTCAATCCTCCTCTCCCATTGTCCTCCTACCCCCAGCACTGGAGTGGGTTTCCTGCCGCCACCAGGTGTGTGAGCACCTGTCTGGCTGTCTCTGTCACATAATTGGCCATCCCTGGATTTCATTCACTTCCATGGAAAGACCCCATGGCTCTGAGCCAAGAGAGAAAATTGAATGAAAGGGGCCCCAAATGTCTTAGTTAAGGTAAGTTTTAATAAAAAAATTAAAAATATGTTTTTGAGTTCATTGTAGGAATTAAACTTAAGAGAGGATTGAGGAGTCAGAGAAGATAATTTTTGCTTAAAATAAGTGAGAAACAGATAGGAAGTAGGAAGAGACTATAATCTGCCAGGAAAACAAAAAGGCTGCACTATTCCTTTTGGGTTGAGCCCTAAAGATGCTGGTACAGGGAGGGAAGAGCCAGGATCAAAGGGCTTCGCTGAGAAGGTCGAGAAAGCAGAGCACCATGCAACAGGAGAAAACCTGCTAACCTCTGCGTGTTGGCTTCCTCCACAAACAAGAGGGAGGAATGCCTTGTATTCCTTGTCCTTGAAAACAAGGCTTATCATGGAGGGTCATCTCAGGACACTCAGTGAAGGCTGAATCAGGGTTGTTCCAGAAGTCAATAGTTCAAGAGGTGAGTGAGTGCCTAAGTAGAGCTCCTCCGCTCCATGCCTGCATTCTGGTGCCCACACCCTGGCAGGGGGCAGGGTGGGGGAGATGTAGAAACCAGTCACTGAGTTTTGGGCTAACTGGTCAGGAAAAAAAGAGATCAGAAACTCTTTGCACCCCAATGGCCTCACTTCCCTGAACCAGGGACCTTGGGGTTCATTATCACTGAGGGCCACGTGATAATCAAGCAAATCCTCACCCGTCACCCCATCACTGGGCATGCTCACTACTGATACCTTTCTGATCCCATTTCCTTGTAGGATCTTGGAGTGTCCTTTCCTTCTAGCTGCCAAAGAGAATGATGTCCACACTCTCAACAAGCTGCTCAAGTATCAGGCCTGTGAGGTGCACCAAAGAGGTAAGAAAGGAGCAAAGCCCTCAGCACCCAACACTTTCTGGATCAGCTGCACGTGAGTGGCTCCCCAGGATAGCCCAGGACCTTCTGCTGTGGGCCCCTAAGACACTATTGTTCCCATTCCCCTGCCCTTAGAAGCCCATGCCTCTTCTTTCTGTTCAGGAGTCATGGGGGAGACAGCGCTGCACATAGCGGCCCTCTATGACAACCTGGAGGCTGCCATGGTGCTGATGGAGGCTGCCCCGGAGCTGGTCTTGGAGCCCATGACATCTGAGCTGTATGAGGGTGAGGAACTAGGGGCCAGAGATGGAAGGAAGGGGAGACCTGTTGGATATTTCAAGTCAGACTTTGTGATGGATAACTTGGGGAAACCAAAGAGGGAACCTGAGCCCCACTACTCCCTATTACCTTTCCCATTTCCCTTCTGCCCTGTCATCCTCATGGCATGGTATTAGAGCACCAACCCCCCAAATGGAGAGACCTAGAGAATGGGAAAAAGGGAGCTGGATACCCTGGGAACCTTGCCTGGCCCAGGGCTCTCTGTCTCCACCCCCTAGGCTGCCCTAGTATAGGATCATGTGAAGATATGGTATAGGACCTAGAGAATAGGAAGTGGGTGGGAGAGGAGTGGCTGGGACAACGATCAGGCCCATCCATATCTGCTTGACCCTGCACAATCCTGAGGACAGACCCCATGCCTGAGGGCTCTCTCTGAACCAGGTCAGACTGCACTGCACGTGGCCATCATGAACCAGAATGTGAACTTGGTGCGAGCCCTGCTCGCCCACGGGGCATGCGTCTCTGCCAGAGCTACAGGAACAGCTTTCCGCCTCAGCCCCCACAGCCACATCTACTTTGGTGAGAACCAGAGCCAGGGCTGGGGAAGGGGAGGTAGGTGGCAGGCAAGAGCCAGGGGAGGATGGAATGAGGAGAACTCTGTGCCCATGCCCGAGGGGGTGGAGTGAACTGGGGTCAGCCCTTATAGGGCTTAAGGCCAGAGCCCATTCCCCCAGGGCCTCTGCACCATTCCTGCCTCTGGCTCTGCTGACAAGTGTCCCCAAGCCCAGAGCTGAGCTGTGTGGAGGAACAGGCAGTCACTGGGGAGGTGCCGATCCCAGCCCGCACTCATGCCATGGAGCTCTCTGTTTCCCCAGGGGAGCATCCTTTGTCCTTTGCTGCCTGCATGGGCAGTGAGGAGATCGTGCGTCTGCTCATTGAACATGGAGCTAACATCCGGGCCCAGGACTCCCTGGGTAAGCACTGGAGTGTGGAAAGGACCTGGGGAACAGACAGGGAATGGGAGGGGAGGGTCTGAGACAATGGTCAGGCCCACTCTGGGGTGGGCATGAGGACTGTTGGGGACTAGGGTCCAGTAATCACATGACACCGGTGTCCTCCCCAGGAAACACAGTGTTGCACATCCTCGTCTTCCAGCCCAACAAGACCTTTGCCTGCCAGATGTACAACCTGCTGCTGTCCTATGACAAACGTGGGGGCCACCAGCAGTCCCTGGATCTTGTACCCAACCACCAGGGTCTCACCCCCTTCAAGCTGGCTGGAGTGGAGGGCAATACTGTGGTGAGGGACACCCTCCAACCCCAAGGTGTCCTTCTAATGGCCCCATCCTATACTTCTAACCCTTTGAGGAAATAGATGTAAACATTCATGCTTGATGCCTAGCTCCCATTTTCAGGTTGGAAGTGTTTGCTCAGCCCCTGTCTCCCTTGTTCCTGACCCTTTCTTGCCCACTTTCTCCTTTCTGAGGTGTTGGAGGCTACAGTCTAGCTCCCATGCTATGGTGGTTTGTAATGCCCACACCCACCCACACTTCCAGTCCATGGGCAGTAGACTCTCACCTCTTCCCAGGTTCTAGAGGGAGTAAAGCAACCCAGGGAGTCAGAAAGCAATCCAGGGGTCAGCATAAACATGGGTCTTTCTGCCCCAAAGGCTGTGATCATTGACTGAAGGGCAGCCACCCTTTCCAGGGATGCTGTTCTCCTGGACCTGCTCCTCACTCCCACTCTGTGACCCTTCCCTTTACCAGTTCCTCCTGACTCTGTGTTCCTCCTCCCCCAGATGTTCAATCACTTGATGCAGAAGTGGAAGCACAGCCAGGGGACATTTGGGTTGACAACCTATACCCTCTATGATCTCACAGAGATCGATTCCTCGGGGGATGAGCCATCACTGCTGGAACTTATTGTCACCACCAAGAAGCGGGAGGTAAAAAGAGTTCAGGTCAGAGAGTGGCTGGGGAGGGTCATCAGGGTCTCGGAGCCACTTGTTCTGTTCTCTTCCTGATGCAGGCTCGCCAGATCCTGGACCAGACACCGGTGAAGGAGCTGGTGAGCCTCAAGTGGAAGAGATACGGGCGACCCTACTTTTGCCTGCTGGGTGCCTTGTATGTGCTCTATATCATCTGCTTCACCATGTGCTGCATCTACCGCCCCCTGAAGCCCAGGACTGATAACCGCACACAGCCCAGGGACAACACCCTCCTGCAGCAGAAGCTCCTGCAGGTGACCACTAGGAGCAGCTGAGTTTCTGGGCAGGATCCACTCTCTCCCCTTTCTCAGACTTGTTATCACTTGTCCTAAAACCCACACCTTTCCCCTCACCCAGGTCTCAAACACATAGGCACAAACTCAAAATACACACATGCAGAAACACACATAACACTTGAAGAGTAGAGTTGGAGCTAGCCAAACAGATTAAAAAGAATGGAGCACTGGCTCCCTTGGTTGGGCATCATCCCTGTGCACTGAAAGGTTGCCAGTTCAATTCCTAGTCAGTGAACATGCCCAAACAAATTGATGTCTCTCTCTCTCTCTCTCTCTTCCTTCTTTTCTCTAAAAGTCAATTTAAAAATACATATATTTTTTAAAAGGAAAAATCAAACAAGGTACACTGACTTCTGACCAGGGGCAGGCAGGGCAGATGCCTGAAAACCCTGAGTACTGACCATGTTTCTCTCCCCAGGAGGCCTATATGACCCCCCAGGATGCTATCCGACTGGTGGGGGAACTGGTAACTGTCATTGGAGCTGTGTTCATCCTGATTGTAGAGGTATGGTGTGGACTGGGTCTGGGTCTGATCCAAGATTCTAGCCCAAGCCCTGGCCAATAAGTGCCTTTGTGTCTCTCTAGATTCCAGACATCTTCAGGGTGGGGGTCACTCAATTCTTTGGACATACCATCCTTGGGGGGCCATTCCATGTCCTCATGTGAGTCTCCTTCCTCACTCCCATCCCTTCCCTCACTAGGGCTCCAGTTTTGCCTCCTGGATTCCTGACCCTACAGAACCTTAACCCCACAGGGCCCTCTCAAGTGGTGTGTGACCCTGTGTATTGAGCTTGCAAAGACTGAATCTGAGTGTGTGGGTCCTGTCTCAGTCACACTCTTGCTCTTGGGTCCTCAGGATAATTCCAGATCCCTCTCATCACCCCTTCTCTGCTCTCCCCCCAGCATCACCTATGCCTTCATGGTGCTGGTGACCATGGTGATGAGGCTCACCAACACCAGTGGGGAGGTGGTGCCCATGTCCTTTGCCCTGGTGCTGGGCTGGTGCAATGTCATGTACTTCGCCCGAGGATTCCAGATGTTGGGCCCCTTCACCATCATGATCCAGAAGGTTCGTGTCTCCCTTCAAGCTTCCTAGAAAAAGGTCCTAGGGAAAAGGCTGCAAACATTTCTGTCAAGAGCCAGATAATAGATGATATATCGGGCATTGTGAGCCACATTATGGTCTCTGTTGTATATTCTTTTCCTCTTCTTCCTTCTCCCCCGACCCCAAATCTTTAAAAATATAAAAACTATTCTCAGTCCAAGGGCCATACTAAAATAAGCCAAACAGATCTGGCCTACAGCCATAGTTTGCCAGCCCTGTCTTATAGGATGGAGCTGTGAGAATTTTCAGTTAGAACCTATTCGAGGATGGGAGGGGCAGTGGCTCAAGTGACAGGTGTGATGTTCTCACTTCCCTCTTTAGATGATTTTTGGTGACTTGATGAGATTCTGCTGGCTGATGGCAGTGGTCATCCTGGGGTTTACCTCAGGTAAATCATCTATTCAGGATGGGGACCATGGGAGAGGGAGATTGGATTTTAGAGAACACAGAACTGCTGGGATAAACTTGGGGAAAGGTAGGAGGCAGCGGAGGTAAGTGGGGCCATGGTGTCTGAGGATGGGACATCCCTCAGAGATGAGGGAAAACTGGGAGTGTTTAGGAGAGGTGGCTCTTGTAATCAGAAGGATAAGCCATATGGAAAATAAGGTAACCTAAGAATCCAAAGTATAGAGTGATGAAGGGCTGGGATGGTGCTCTGGAGATGAGGGAAATGGGCAGAGAAGAGCTGGATGGAGTTTGGTCATGTCCATGGTTACTCTCACCATGGTAACTCTCACCCCCTTGGGTGGAGCAGCCTTCTATATCATCTTCCAGACAGAGAACCCCGATGAGCTGGGCCATTTCTACAGTTACCCCATGGCACTGTTCAGCACCTTTGAGATGTTCCTCACCATCATCGATGGCCCTGCCAACTATGACGTGGATCTGCCCTTCATGTACAGCATCACCTATGCTGCCTTCGCCATCATCGCAACACTGCTCATGCTCAACCTCCTTATTGCCATGATGGGCGACACTCACTGGAGGGTGGCTCACGAGCGGGATGAGCTCTGGAGAGCTCAGGTGAGCCCCCTAGTGGCTGGGAGGGTTAGTGCAAGTCATTTCCTTTACAAAGACCAGGCCAAATTCAGGTAGAAGCAGGATATTTTGACCCCACATGTTTGGGTAGTTTTTAAGCAGTACACAGAATAATGCAGTGTATAGTAGAACTGGATTAGCAATACCGCTGAACAATACTGAAATAGCTGGAAATAATTCCTCACAGTTTGCTCAAAAATTAAAACATTCATTTTCTAAAACAAACAACAAAAAAATTAAAGAATAAAGCTAATAGTGGCTAAAATGGCATTCTGAAAATTTTGCTACCGAATAAAAACTGGAATATCCCATCTTTCTGGCAATATTTCAGTCTTCAAAATTTGACCCAGAAGAATTTGACATGTTAAACATAATGCCACAAACTGCCCCCTTGTAGTAGCAGAAAATATCTTCAGAGCATCATGGTGGGGACAAGAGGCCATTAATTGAATCAAATCATCACTTTAAAATATATGCAACAAATAATTTATCTCAACAAAAATAATTCCCACAAAATAAAAATGAAAATCAGATAGCATTTAATGGTGCTGCGTAGAAAAATGGAGTTTATAAGAAAAATGAACTAAATGGGGTTTGCCAGGAATATCTTTTTCCAGGCAAATGTAGATATTAGATGTCTCAGTATGATGTTTGCATTCATAAATGGCCTATATGTCTATAGGGTCAAAATATCCCGTGTATCATTGCTTTGTTCACCTTCCCATTGTTCATGGAGCAAAGTCACCAACCTCTTGAAGCATCAGCACAGTGTCAGATCACTAGGCATAGAACTGTGAGGCTCACATCCCATTGACAAAACTGACACTACTACCCTCAGCTTAGGAGTGCTGTTTGGTGAAACCAGAGTTCCTGAGTTTCCTAGCTGCTGTTTAACTGTCATCCCTCTGCCTAGCACCCTCCTTTCTCCCTACACTTCATCTCAGTCTATACCCAGCCTCTTCCTACTTCCCCTCTGTCCCCACATGCAGGTTGTGGCCACCACAGTGATGCTGGAGCGGAAGTTGCCTCGCTGCCTGTGGCCTCGCTCAGGGATCTTTGGGGGAGATTACGGGCTGGGGGACCGCTGGTTCCTCCGGTGAGTGACAGTGAGGGGCTGGGTGTTCTTGTGATCTCAGGGGTCCGGTGCCCTTTCTAGTCCTGATGGCCTGGCTGCTGAGGGGCTGGGACCACCTGGCACACCAGCAGCAGACAAGGAAAAGGCCCATCATGGAGGGGTGGGATGTGCACAGGAGACGAGCAGGTCTATCCCGTGGCCCTTGGCCACCTCCCAAGTCTTCTATCCTCCCCAGGGTGGAAGACAAGCAGGACCTCTACCAGCAGCGAGTCCGGCGCTATGCACGGGCCTTCTACCACCGGGGATCTGATGACTTGGACAAGGACTCAGAAAAACTCCAAGCACGTCACCCCTCTGGCCCCAACTTGTCCCTTCCTACCCCCTCGGTGTCTCGAAGCACTTCCCGCAGCAGCACCAACTGGGAGAAACTTCGGCAAGGGACCCTGAAGACAGATTTGATGGGGGTGGTCAACAGGGGTCTGGAAGAGGAGGGCTGGGAATATCAGATCTGAACGTGTGTTCTTGCTTCGGTTCCCAGCAGTTGCTTTCATGTTCCTGGGAACATGGCAAAACCAAAAATACCTCCTAGGTCAAGGGGGAAAGGAGTAGAATAGTTGGGAATCCTGTGCCCAGGTATTTATTCCTTGCTGGGCTCTGGAGCAAACAGAAAGCCAGGAGGTGGCTGGTGCCCCGTCTTGGGCTTTAATGGAGTCCTGCTGCACTGTCACAGCAAAGCACTTTAAAGACAGGCTCTCCACCTTTGCACCCAGTCTCCACCCCATGTCAGAGCGGGAGGGGTGAGCCCTGTCCAGGTGCTCTAGGGAGTTTTGGGGAGGTGTGTGGAGAAAGTGTGTGAGTGGGGACAGACAATGCTCTGGGGTGGGGTGACCCTGGTTGAGTCTTATCACCTTCTATCTTCCAATAAATTGTTCCCTACTCTGCTCCCTGCTGTGCAGTGTCACCTTGGAGGGGGGTTGGGGGGGGCGGGGCTTGCAGACTGAGGCCTCACCACACCTCCAACTTGCAAAATCCCTTTTTTCCCTTTAATGTGGGGAGGGAGTGTGGGAAGGGACAGAGGGCAGGAGAAGGAGACATCCTGAAGGTTGGGTTGAGTAGGCTGGGCATGAGAGGCCAAGATGGAGACTGGCTCATGTCTCCCACATCCCTCCTTGGACCTGTGTCCCAGCTGTGTCCTAAGCAGCGCCAGTCACAGCTTCCTGCCGGGGCCTCAGACCTCCACTGAGCCTGGCTGCCTCAGGTGCCGCTGCAGAAGCTGGATGTTGTGTAGCAGTTTCTTCTGGTGGCCAGCCAGGGTGATGCCCAGGGCAGGCAGGTCTCTGGTGGGGAAGGAGTGGATCAAATCTGGGCCAGCATCTCCAAGATCCCAGGCACGACCCTGGCCTAGGGCCCAGAGGCTCCCCCACCCACCTCTCCCTGCTTACTCCAGGCTGAGCTGAGCCACATCATTGAAGGTGCAGAGGCCACCCCTGGAGAAGTTGTCCTGGTAACACTCCAGTCCAATGGCAGAAAGCCAGGCTTGAGGTGAATTCAGAGTAGGAAAGTCCAGGGACACAGGGTTCAGGAGGGCCTGGGATGTTCTAAGGGGGAAGGGGGAGGCAGGTCAAAGTCCCCTCTTCATCCGAGCCCCAGCTCCTCAGTTTTCTTTTTGGTTTGTATTGACCCTCCCTGGCTTTCCCAGGCTCCAGTCCCAAGCTCCAGACCTGTCCCCAGAGCTTCCGCCAGCCTGCAGAGTGTCTGGCTTGCGAATCATCTTGTCAAATGCAGCCACTAACTGGTCAAAGTGGGGACGCTGGGTACGGTCTTTCTGCCAAGTGTCCAACATAAGTAGATGTAGTCCAGGAGGACAGCCTGGAGGTGGGGGCAGCCGGAACTCCTGCTGTATTGCATTTAGCACCTGGGGATTAGAGGAAGAATATGGCGAGGGAAACTTGTAAGTGGAAAGAGTATATTGTTAAATAAGGGGGTGGGCTGAGATCAGGTGGAGCATGAGGGCACACTAGTGAAGGAACTTAAAAATACAGAAAACAAGAGCCATGAGATCATAGGGAGGGAATGGATCACAGAATAGAGGTCTTAGAATGTGGGAGTCTGTGAGGCTGGTGGGTGGGAAGGATCAAAGGTGGGGAAGCCTTGATGTCTAGATCAAGAACTCACCTCTTGGTCACTCATGTCCCAGTAGGGCCGTTCTCCATAACTCATCACTTCCCACATCACTATCCCAAAGCTCCAGACATCGCTGGATGTAGTATGTTTTCCATGTGCAATGACCTCTGGGGCTGCCCAACGAAGCATACAACTTGGGCCCTGAGAGGTGGGGTTAAAAGTACCAATAGCAATAATCACAACAACAGTCACATTTATTGAGCAACTACTCTGTGCTCAGACGTGAGTCAAAGGTCTCACATCAAGCACCTCTCTTAATCCTCACAACAACCCTGCAGGGTAGATGATATCTTCATTTTGTAGAGGCTGAGGCATCAAGTGATATGAACTTGGGCAAAAAGTCACAGAGCTTAGGGTGAAGTGCTCAGAATTTGGGCCCAGCTGCTCTGACTCTAGAGTACCTGTGATCATTAGGGGAAAGGCAGGAAGTGGTTCTAGGTTTCTGAGGTCTCCCACCTTCCCCTTCTCAAGTCCTGAAATCCTTTAATGCTCCCTTTGCCCAGGCTTCTATCCTGGATGAAGCACAGGTGAGCTTCATCCCTTCATACACAATGATATGCCGCCCAAGGTCCCCACCCCAGGTTCTGGCTCATCCTCCAGCGCCTGCTGAAGAATGCAGAGTCCCAGACTGTTCTCACCTGAGGGCTGTGACCAAGCCTGGCCACTTTGCACACCAGGTGGCTATTGACCAGCACACTGTGGGCAGAGAGCGCTCGGTGGACGAAGGCAAAACTGGACAGGTACTGCATGGCGGCAGCCACTCCCCGCTGCATGGCCACCAGCTGCAGGCTGCTGAACTGGCCCTCGCGCTGCTGAGGGGCAGAGGGCAGAGGTCAGCAACTATGTGGGAACCTCCACACATGCACAGCAGACATTAGCATGAGAGGGTAGGGGGTCTGGGAATCAGAAAATGGCCTGGGAATGAAGGCTGAAGACCACTGGAAGTGGGCAGGAGGGAGCCAAGGTATAGGGTTCTGCCCCTGGAACAGTCTAGAACTGCACACTTTTCCAGACCCAAGGACCTTCCACCTTCCCCCAGGCCAACTGACCCTGAGGAAGCTGTCCAGGGGACCCAGCTCCATGAGCTCAGTCAGCACCATGAGGGGCCGGCTTTTGGTGACCACACCCTCCAACCGAACGATGTTGGGGTGCTGGAACTGGCCCAGCACTGCGGCCTGGCTGAGAAAGGTCATCTGCAGGCTCTCGGCACCTCCAGTCCACAGGGCCTGGATGGCCACAGCCTGCTCCCGCCTGCCCCTGGGCTGCAGCCGGCCCCGGCGCACTTCTCCGAAGGAGCCTGGGGAGACAGGTGTAGGTTGGGCAGTGGTCAAAGAAGGACCGTAGGCTCACGGTTAACAGGAATCCTGCCCGGCCCACCCTCTCTGCTGTTGAAGTACCTGCCCCAATGACCTCTTCAATCTTGATATAGGTGGGGTCCACCTCCCGGGCAAATTCTCGGATGGCCTGGCAGGGGTCCTCGTATGTGGATGGGTCGATGTAATACTTCACCCCAAGCCCTGTAGGTGCATGGGGTACATTATGAGGGTGTAGTGCAAGGCTAGACCACCCCCACACTGCAGGCATGCCCTGGTCCCCTCAAACTCAGGGGAGCCCACCTTGGCTGGTGTGCTCCTGGCCTGAGCTCCCAGCTCTTCATCTCCGCACCCCCGAACTGGGCCCCATCTCCCCAGACCTCTCACCTGGGCTGCTATACTGCTGCAGTTGCTCCGTGTAGCCTGTCGCATGTCGCTTCCTGAGGGTCAAACCAGAGTCCTGGAATGACACTCCTCCTCCCCCTCCCCCCACACAGGCTGCTCGCTAGCCTGAGACTAGGTCCCTCCTTCCCACCTCTGCATGGGTCCCAAGAAAGAGCTGGGTGTGGGGGTTTCTGCACTGGGCCTTGGGCTTCCAGGGCGGGGGTGTGAGGCAGAGTGGTGGTGTGGGGACATGGTGAGGGGGGCTCACCTCTGGAAGACAACAGCCAGCACAGTGATGGCGGCCAGCAGGAGGAAGGCCAAAGCCCCCAGGATGGACCCAATCACCAAGGAGAGTCTTTCCGGAAGCTGGGCGGACAGCTCACCTGAGGAACCAGTGGCCCAGGATCACAGGAGGTCAAGGCCTCACATGAAAGTGCACCTACCCACACTCACCCACACCCAACCACACCCAC
>NW_006294067.1:575376-581168 GCF_000327345.1 Myotis davidii
CACCCACACTCATCCACCCCAACCCACACTCACCCACACACACACACACTCACCCTCACACACACCCATATCCACACCCACACCCATCCACACTCACCCACACACACCCACAGAGCCAAAGATGGGAGCTCAGCCAGGAACTCCCCTCACAGCCTTTGGCCTGCAGGGCCCTGGGCCTCTCCTCACTACCCCTGGTACCCTCCACCCAGGCTTCCTCTCACCTTGAGGCAGCGTCTGGAAATAGACCTTGCCTCCATAGGGGCCATGGCCTGCGGCTGTCCGAGCCCGAACCTGGAAGCCATAGATGTGGCCCGGGCTCAGCTGTGTCACGGTTGCCGTGTTGGTCTCGCTGGTCAGGGTGAAGGAGTGGGATTCATCTTCCGCCTGGGGGGGACAGCCACTCACTCCCTGTCTGCCCGACCCAGCCCACCTTCCTCAGGGTTGCCGGGCACCCCAACCTGCACTTTCCTGCCCCCCCACCCCCGCCCTAGCCGCAGGGTGGGACACTCCAAGTTCCCTCCAGCCCTACAGAGATGCCCCACCCCCTTTCCACCTGGTCATAGTAACGCAGCTGATAGTCCAGGATGTTCCCGTTGGTCTGGTCTGGCTGCGGCCAGGACACTGTGATGCTGTTGGGTGCCCGGCTCACCTGGTGCATCACCGGGACTGCAGAGGGAACTGGGGTGGGGAGTCAGTAGGCGGAAGACGGGAGTGGGGGAGGGGTTCTAAGGAGGCGAGGTAAGGCCTTGGGGGGAGGAAAAGGCTCACCTGCGTGGCTGGTGCTGACATTAATGGATGCAGCCTGGGGAGGGTCGGGGCTGAGCTCTGAGACTCCGTTGACAGCCTGCACCTCCAAGATGTAGGGTACGTGTGCCTGGAGCCCCCCGACTAACACCCGGCTCTCAGTCAGGCCCCTCTGGCGGGGGTCGAAGTGCACCTCATCCCTACAGCGGTGACAAGCGCCCCCGCCGCCAGGCTCCTGGTGGCTTCCGCACTCCTTGCACACGACGTTGAAGAGCAGGTCCCCGCGCCCCCCGAGCTCCTGGGGCAGGCGCCAGTGCAGCATGAGCGCGGAGCCCTGCACCTCGAACCAAAGCTCCCGGGGAGCCGACGGAGGGCCTGGGTGCCGGAAGGGGCGGGAAGGGCCACAGAAGGGAGTGATTGAGGGAGGGAGGAGGCAGCGGCAGAGACACACAGCATGGGGTGGAGCCCAAAAGCAGAGGAGGCGGGTGACAGGAGAGAGGCCGAGAGGCGGAGGTGGACCAGGTGGGGTGGGGTCAGGGAGAGAGACAGGTAGTGGACCAGGTGGGGTGGGGTCAGGGAGAGAGACAGGTAAGGCAGGTAGGGGAGGAAACCAAGGACACAGAAGAAAGAAAAGTCACCGCCAATCACAACAGCCCCACCTGTCGCCCTTGGGATCCCCCTCTTCCCGCCCACTCCCTGTCCTGTTTCTACCCCTGGGGTAGGTGGGGGACTTACCAGTGCAGGGGGCCTGTGGGGGGTCAGAACTGGCCCGAAAGAAACCCTCAAGGCAGGGGCAAATGGGGGCTGCAGGCTCCGAGGCGTGGCTGCGGGCAGGGCACGGGGCGCAGGGGTTGTTTCCCGCCAAGGCCTTGTAGGACCCCTCTGGGCAGGCTGAGGGACAGAGGAGAGTGGAGGCTTCAGCTCACGCAATACCCACCTCCTGAGCCCCCACACCGGGCTGGTTCCTCCTTCCTCCTGAGATGGAACCCCAGCTCTCTCCTCCCTTTCCCTCCCTCAGGCAGAGATTATTTCTGCCACTTAACTGGGGTGGAACTGCATTTCCACTGATGGAAAAAGTGAGGTGGGCGGGGGTTATGGGCAGGCCAAGCACCAGAGGTAGGTGTCTGTAGGCTGATTGCATAACCTCCCTCTGCAGAGGCCTCCTGCAACCTCCACCTGTGGCAGAATCATTCTCCTTAGTCCTCGGCTGGGATTCACTGCTTTCCACCTGCACCCTGGCCACCTGGACCTGGGATGAGCCCACCCCAAATACAGGGCAAATACAGACAAAGGACCCCATCCCACGATAACCCAGGAGTTCAACACCTTCTGCTCGCCATCACTTCTCAGGCCTGCACCTCTAGGAGCCTCCGCTATGGCTGCGGAAGTCTCCAGAAGGTGCTAAAATTTTCAGATGAGTGGATGAGAATTTGTGTGCTTTAGGAAATAAAGAGGAGTCCTTCCCTCAAGTAGCTTAATCCTAACCTTCAGGGGACAAAATGAAGTTTGGGGTATTCAGGAAAGGAGCTGAAAGGTCAGGGCAGGTGGGGAGATCTTGGACAAGCATATGGGGCATAGGGTCTCACCTTGGCAGGCCTTGTCTCCACGTGCAGGCTGGTACCCAGGTTGGCAGCGGCAGCCTCCGACTGCGACCATCCACTTGCCCTCTCCATTGCAATGCAGCCTGGGGGGGCTGCCCCCGGCCTGGCCGCCACCCCCATCCTCCTCTGGCTCAGCATGAGCCACACAGGTGCCCATGGCTGCCACCAGGGAGGCCCCCCCGGCCCCACTGGCCTGGGTCTCAGGGAGAGCTTGATAGCCACTAGGGCCAGGCAGGCCCCGGTGTCCTGGAAGGCCACGTAGAAACCACGCTGGGTCAGGGGGCCGAAGCTCCGCTCTTTGACGTTCAGCTGCAGCCCAGCCCTCGGCCCCGGCCCATGGGGCTCCACTGCCCAGGCAGAGGGGGCAGGAAAGCTCTCGTCCGCTGCAATCGTGTCCACCTTGGTCCAGCGTTTGAGGTGCCAGGCTGGAACACTGTGGGGGTCATCGGGCTCCTCCGCCTGGCGGTAGTACAGTGTGAAGGTCTCCCGACAGGTACCCCCAGCCACGCCCAGGCTGGAGCAAGCCCGCACAGAGAAGTGGAGTCGGATGTGTGCCCTCTGGGCGCTGCGTCGCTCTACAAAGTGTGTCTGCAGCCAGTTGTCCTGCCCGGTGCCTGGCGGGGACCCTGCCACGTGACAGGCCTCGAAGGTCCGAGTCAGGCGTCGCTGGTCATCCAGAACGCTCACTTCGTCCCACTGCAGGGAGGGGAGGGCAGAGATGGGTGTTAGCAGCTCAGGACTTGGAGGGTGCAGGAAGGGGGCATATCTCTTCCTCTGAGACTTAAAATGAATGACATGCAAAGCAGGGTAAAGGATACCCCAAAGCCCTGTTCCTCTGGAAGGAAAGTCCCTACCCAGGGGTTCCTTCCCCAATGCCACCCTCCAGGGAGAAGGGTGAGGGCAGGGCCACGGGTTCAGAATGAAAGTGACACTCACCCCACCTGGTGGGTAGGTGAGCCAGCCTATCTCAGACGTCTCTCCGCTGGTGTCCAGCAATACCTCTGCCCAGAGATAAGAAGGGACAAGCACTGGCCAAGGCTCCACCAGCACTGCTAACCCCCAACTCATTCCCAGGAGTAAAAACAATCTCCCTCCCTGGTCCCTGAAATTCACCAGCAGGAGCACAGCTGACTGGGGAGCCTTTCTCTGAAACCCTCCCCATTCCCTCCCCCCCCACCCTCCCCCTGCTTGATGTCCTCGGCCTTTTTCTGCCTTCTTTGAATCTTTCTCATTTCCCACCTGAGCTGGATCTGTAATAGCAAGTGGGGGTTCTCTGGTGCCCCCTCCCTCTTACCTTCCAGAGCCAGAACAGAGGACACCAGGAGCAGGACCCGGAGGCTGCACACCATGCCCGCCACTCCACTCCCTGACTGGGCAGCACCCTCAGCAGCCATGGGGCATCTTCGGGGCTCCCACCATTGCTCTGGCTGCCACTGTGCCCAGGAAGGGCTGCTGCTTTGCAAGACTGGGGACTGCAGCCAAACTTGCTTCCTAGGGAGACAGGACCAAAGAGGCCGGGGGAGGTAAATGCATTTCTTCATTAGGGCCCAGGATCCAAAGCCTCACGCTGTGTCTCCTCCTATAGCACTCAAACTGTCTGTCGCAGCACCCATGACCTTGGGGTGAGAGCAGGACCTGACTCTCCCCTGACCTGACTGGTGCCAGGCCCCGGGTCTTGGAGGGCCATGTGCCGGGTGGCTCCTGTCCCCCATGACCCTCCTCCCTCCTAGAGCACAGGGCAGTTAGTTCTGGGCCAATCTTAGTCTTTTCTTCTGGAAGGAGCTATTTCAGTTCTTTTTCTTCATTTACTCTCTTCTCTTCCTCCTTCCTCCAGCCTCCCTGTGCTGGGAATAGGGAGATTCTTCTCATTAAAAGCAAGTGAGTTAAAAGCTACTCCTTCACTGGGGACACACAATCCCTCCTCCCCACAATCCCATCCCCTGTTAGACTTGGATATGCCAGGCATCTCAGAAAGGCAGTGGAGCGAGAGGGACCGCTGAAGGAGAGCTGTGGGGTATGAAGGGAGGGTGGGTGCCAGAACAGATGCACAGAGACCTAGGAGTGAAGACTGTCTAAGAAATGAGCCAATATCCAGGAGGGAGAGAGCTATGGAGGTCTGGCATACCGAGGTCCTCTTTCCACAGGGAGAGACAATTAATGCATGCCTTAAATATATGCAAAGATGCTTCTAGTTTGCTCACAATGAAAGGAAGGCGTGTTGAAACAACAGGGACATGCCATTTTCTCCTATGAGACGAATAGTGCAGTGAGTTGGAGAAGGCATGGAAAATGGGCTCTGTGAAAATTCCTGTGCTTAGGGGTTCAGGAATTTTGGAACAGGCTCTTACAAGGACAACTGGTGATGTCTGCCTAGCAGCTTCACTTCTATGAATTTGTCCTCCAGGAACCATATACTTGGATCTGTTTGCACAGATGTTCAAACAAGGATATTTATTGCAGAACTGTTTGTAAAGGAAAAGACTATAAAGTTACTATACATCATTAGAAAGATGGTTTATGAGCATGTAAAGTACAGCATAGGGAATGCAGTCAATAACATTGTAATAACTATGTATGGTTCAGATGGGTACTAGACTAATCAAGAGATCACTTCGTAAGATATATAAATGTCTAATTACTATGTTGTACACCTGGAACTAATATGATGTTGTATGTCATATGTAATTGAAAAAATTTCTTTAAATTTATGGCACAACCTTCAAAAGGAATAAGAGCTGCTGTTTATGTACTGATATGAAAATAATTTCCAAGTGAAAGCCCAGTGAGGAACAGTATAAAGCATGCTCCTGATTGGAAACTTAAGGATGTCCATATCCATGGGTGGTCCTTTATGATGAAGAGACAAAATGTAGGGAGAAAGTTGGAGGGACAGCTGGAAGCTGGTGTGAGGAAGACTCATACCCACCGTATTCCCTTTATTTTTTTGTTTTAAAAATCTTGTCTATATACTATCTTTTCAATAAATCATTTATTAAAATCAATTTCTTTAAATCTGTATAATAGCTGTTTAGTAAAATAAATCGAAATAGTGTGCATGCCCTCAAAATGAATGACTATGTAATAAGCCACCCTTTCACATTAAACGCCCTTGAGCCCTCAGAAGCACGCACTGCAGCCCACAAGCCCAGGACCCGGAGGCATGACTGCTTCCAAGGTCACAGTGACAACAAACAGGCTCAGAATTTCCTGCTTCTTGGTCTAGAGATTAGTGGTGACCTATCTCTCTCCTCATGGCTCAGTCTCAAAAGTCCATGAGTGACATGGACAAGAGCAGCAGATCCCATTTATTTCTGCTGAGAAGAAAACAGGCATGTTGCTCAAAAGGCCCAGGAGAAAGAAAGAAAGAAAGAAAGAAAGAAAGAAAGAAAGGAAGGAAGGAAGGAAGGAAGGAAGGAAGGAAGGAAGGAAGGAAGGAAGAAAGAAAGA
>NW_006294067.1:581179-585097 GCF_000327345.1 Myotis davidii
CGACCCCGTCCAACTCTCCCATCTGTCTGAGATGAGTGTGGATGGGAGAGTTGGAAGGGATCGACCTCAGCGAATGTACCTCAAAACAATGTACCTCCCCTGCGCTGCGTATCCCCTGGCCCACCTGCGCTGCATCTCCTGTCGCCAGACGGACCGACACCCCCCACATCTTCTAACGCCACTTCTTCAAAATAGCCTCACCCAGCACAAAATACGACTTCTGCGCATGGGTCACGAAGTTTCAATCGCACTGTACGTGGACACACACACGTGGTATTTTGTGGAAGAGCCACACTCAAGGGGCCAAAGAGCCGCACGTGGCTCGCGAGCCGCAGTTTGCCGACCACTGACCTAGAGAGTTCAACATAGTGCATATGGAGGCAATCAAGAAGCATTTTCAAATCATCACATTGCATAGCTTAAACTTACACAATGTTACTGGTATATGTCAACTGTATTTCAGTAAAGTTGGGGGGAAACAAAGGTTCTTTGCCAATACTGTCGTAAATGCCACTAGAATCATGTGCAGATTAAATGCATGCTTCGAAGGAGAACAGGGAGATCATGAAGTGAAAAGCATGGCCCCATCACCACAGGCTGTTTAATAACTATCCTGAACTAATTCACAGGGAAGGTGCACCCCCAAACTCTCAATGGCTTAACTTGGAGACATGCCTGACTCACCAAAACCAACCAGAATCTTTCCAGGGCCAGACAGTCTTTAGAAACACTCTTATCAAAAACTGAAAATTGCTGCAGAACATCTTTAAACAATGAAGGCATTGTGCCATTTGCCCAGCAGTTATTCTTTAAAATAGCCTCTTTCAGTGAGAGCATGGATGCATTCTGGAATCTGTATAAAGAAGAAACTAGAAGCACTGGGTTTTCCCGAACTGATAAACTAGACAAATAGTCATGGAGAAGGGATAAAAAACACTTTAGATACATCTCAATGATTTTTTTTTTTGAAGGGCAAGCAGCAAAGAAAGAAAAGATGCAATGCAGATAATACCAGCCGTACAATATGGAACATTCTGGAAGATTAGGAATGGCAAAGCATTTGCTGTGATGACACACAATACAAATAACACAGTAGCTGTGGTTGTTGTGGGGCATGCATGCATCGCTTTAGCAGGCATCCTAATGACAACATGAAGCTGGCCTCTCTCCAGAAATTCTGAAAAGAGCAAAAGCAATTATGAGACATGTTAAAGCCACTCAGCTTCTATCCTCAAGAGGAATCAGAAAGGAAAGAATAAAATGGATTGCTACTTCAGTAATTTTTAAAAATTTTACTAAGAACAAAAATATTCATTAAAAATAAATGATTGAAGATAATAAAGTACCCAGAAGTGTAGTTTGGCTATTTGATGAGGACATCTTTTAGATTTGGATCCAGAAAATTGAAGATTATAAACAGGTTTCTCTAGAAAAAAATAGTGTACCTGAGTGAGACTAGGCTGTTAGATCAGTTCTTGCTTATCAAAGGAACCAGATAAGTTACGTCTTTTCATTTTTAATAGCTGAAAAGAATTGGAGCGCATCTCTATGGCTAAAATAAATAGAAGAAAGAAGAGACCTTATTAAGATATGAAAGCAATTGCTGTCAGTGAATTCCTACCACTGCAGATTCTTTTGAGACAAGTTCCAAACTCAGAAATGTAAGTGACAAGAACATGGAAGCTCCATGCACGTGCCTCGAATACTAAACAAGCAGGACTTAGAACTTGGTTTTTCAAATGGCTGAGGACTAGGACATCTTTCTGGTCCTCTTCCTTGTGGCCTCCTTGAGACTATCCTCTCCAACTAGTGAAAGGAATTGGCCAGTGTTTAGAAATCCTCTAACCCATGAAAGAGCAAAAAACTTATCCCAATCAGGAAAACTTTCAAATTTCAGATGTATACATGCTTTTAAAAATATCAAACACCAGAAGCAGCAGAAACGTAGCTGTCAAATGATAGCTCAGAAAAAGAGATGGATTAGACAGTTTCCTGTGACAAAAAGTGCCTTCTGTAACTTCCCGTCTTTTGTTTTTTTTCTCAGCTCCTTTAATGGCTATATCACTTCGTACCTTTTTCATATAAGTAAAGACTCTACATCCACAAGCCCACTACATGTCTTTAGTTTACAAAAATATGACAGTTTCTTAGCATCAGGATTGTATTTTGTTTCAGAAACTGGCAAAGATGAAAGATGTGTAGAATCTTAGCTTATAAATCATAGCCTATGATTTCAGTCATCTATAAAACTGCAAGATTTAAACAGGAGTAAGTCTGTAAGAATTTTAAAAGTATGCTAAATGTGATAACGTTATGAACAAACCAAGCTGACTTAATATAGTTTATGTAACTCAATCCACAGAGTAGATTTTTATAAAAATTAAATAATCTAAGCCAAATAAGCTTGGAAGAGGTATGGCAGAAGATATATTGGGCCATTAAAATTGGTTACTGTAGGATAGGAACTGAGGGGAAGGCATTAACTTTGTCTTACATATATTTGAATTATTTTTCTTATTACAATGAGCATATCTTATTTTTATAATTAAAACAAGAATCGCATCATTAAAATCTAGACTAAAATCTAAACAAAAAGGGGACGTATTTATAAAACCTAGACTACTGTAGCTTATATTTATATTTTATCCTTCCTCCTTTTTACCCTCTAGGTTTCAAAATATCTAGAAATTTTAACTGCAAGAAGAAAGCAGAGATGGAGAGGCAGGAGGAGCTGGGAATGAATGAGCAAAGGAATGTCAACAAGAAAAGCAAAGAACTTTTATCCCTGGATTTTCTTTAAGCTTTTCTTCCAAGAAGTTCACCTTGTCTCACGGATAACATCACACTTCTCTTACAGGATGTCAGAACTGTGACTTCAAAAGGAAAGAAGGGACCAGAGGGGACTGGACACTTGGGACACACTCAAGGGGCACTGCTGTATACTGAGCTCAGACAGAAACATGAAGCCAAACAGGCTGCAGGGGCCTGCGGGGTGAACAGCGATCCCAAGGGCAAAGGGACCAATGGTTTCATGTCTGGTGTGGTTACTGAGCTGGTCCTCACACCTGTTAGCCACAGGGTCAGCGTGGGAGGGGTCAGCACACAGGCCCTGCCCTCTGTCCTCTTCAGCAGCTGTTTAAACGCCCAGGAAATTCCAGTATAATCCTTGCTCAGCTTAATGCTGCAGCCTCTCCCCTTTAATCTCCACCTGGGACCTGGTCTCAGGCACCCTCTCTTCGAGCTCTGGCCTCCTGCCTTGTAAGTGATCCCATTGGCCATTAAGGCAGCTTTCAGAGCAGACAGTGAGGAGGTGGCTGTCCTCTGGGCTCCAGCCTCTCTGTCCTGGCTGGAGAAGCCAATTTGTGGATTACCTAGCAAGGACAGTCCTATGTCCCTTGAGGCCTCCAGCCCTGAGAATGTCCCCTAGAGCATGAAGATGCAGATGAATGTGCCTCCCACTGTGGAGCTGGGGGAGGCTCTTAAGATGCAGGCAGTGTCTGGGTTTAGCCAGATGGCCACCTAGAATGAGCCTCTCTGGCTGTGCACTGACTGGGGACATGCATGACTCTGGAAAAGAGCATAAGGGAGGGTGTTGGGGCAATGGTACATGTGCACAGGGATGAGTAAGTGGAAATTGTGGTGGGAAGCACATGAGTGCCAGGACCAGTGCCTGTAAAAGCAAGTGTAAGAGTGTAAGGGAGTGTGTATGAGGTGAGATGGGTGTGGATGGTAGGTGCTGGGAGGTATGCACGAATGTATGTGTGTATGTGTGTGTGTGTGTGTGTGTGTGTACATGCCCATCAGTGCAGATCGGGCCCTCAAATGCCCATGAGCCCTACTCCACCCCTACTCTGCCGGTGAACTGCCCTCTGCCCCAGGAGCTGCTTCTGTAGGAACACCTGGGCTGGAAGAGGGACA
>NW_006294067.1:585143-585379 GCF_000327345.1 Myotis davidii
AACAGAAAAAGAGACAAAAGGTGGCCAACCCCCTTCCTCCCAACTCTGCTCCTCCTTCTTTCTACCTGGTAAGGAGTGCAGTGTGAACATGGCCCAGCTCAGGAGATGGTGACGAGCTGGGAGAGAACAGCTGGCCCAACGGAGGAATGGTCCTGCCCTTCCCATGCTCAGCCATGGCTGCCTGTTGCTCCCCAGCATCCTGGTGCCACAGCTGTCGTTGCCAGCCATCTTCTTGC
>NW_006294067.1:585424-586437 GCF_000327345.1 Myotis davidii
CCTCCCGCTACCACTAGGTAGGTACAGGAACCCCCACCCTAATCTTCCTGTGACGGAAAAGGTCCGTTGACCTGAAGGAGCCAAGTGGGCCCTCTGAACAGCTCCCAGTATGGCTCAGTCCCCCAGTGTCCCATTACTTGGACAGCTTCCTGGCAGTGCCCACAGTCCCACAGCCCCTTTCCCACCGAACCAGCATCTCCCCTTCCAGAGCCTGAGTCAAGTTCCCCTGGCAGTGGAGGGCCTGGCCCAGGTTAACTGATTGGGAACAGGCCCAGCAGCTTTTCTCCACGGGCACTGCCAGGGACATTACAACATCTAGGCTATGCTGGGCCCACGCCAGCTCCCCCAGGGATGGGAGGATAGAGGGTACCAGACAGCCAAGATTGGTGGGTGGTGGCCAGGGAGGCCAAGCTCCCAGACAGAAAGTGAGGGGGCGGGGCTGGGGCAGCAGCAAGCAGTAGACTTTGGTGCAACTTGGGGTTTGGGCTGGGGAGCAGGAATCAAGCCTTTCCGCCACCACATGGCTTACTTACCTTGGTGATGGGGTGGGGAGCTGGGGAGCTGGGGGGAGCTGGGGGCAGGTGTGGGATTAACCTCCTGGCTCCTCCCAGCTCCACCGGGATTGGAGAGATGCCACTGGAGGGGTGGGTAAACCTCTGCAGAAGGCCGGGAGCCCCTGCTCTGCGAGGACCCCTAAAGCAGGACCCCCATGTCAGAGCCCGAGGAGTGTCTGCAAACACAGTGGGGATGGCAGTAGCAGCTAGGGTAATGGGGGTGTCAATGATGCTACTTAAGGGGGCAAGGGAGCCCGGTGGGCTAGTTCCGCATCCCCTCGCGAACTCGGCTCTCGCCTAGGGAGGGGTACTCGGCACCCCTAGGAGGCCTCCCGAGCATCTGCAGAGGCCCTGGCTGGAGGGACCCTCTATTTTGCAAACCTTAATTCCTCCGTCCCCAGGCACAACGACTCCCACCCTCCACAACCGCCGGCGACCCTGGGGCTCACCTTCCGCAGG
>NW_006294067.1:586728-598002 GCF_000327345.1 Myotis davidii
CCGGGAGAGCGGGGCAGGATGGTCAGGGCGGGCCAGGTGCCAGACCCCCGCGCCCTCTCCCCTTCCCTGCTTCTCCGTTTCAACTCTAGGAACTAAACCCACTGTCTTAGTTCCTGCTCTGGTTTGAACTCAGGTGGGCGTGAGCTGAGGAAAAAAAGAAGGAAAAGCCGGGGGTGGAGGGAAAGACAAACAGAAATCTCAAAGGGGACAGGGTTGTGGAGTGCTAGGCAGCCAGGGAGGGGGCGCGTGGGCATGAATGTGTCTCAGCTCCAGCCTTTAAACTCTCCTCCCCTCTGTGACCCTGGCTCTTTGTTGGGGCTGCAAACCCTCCCCTCCCCAAAGGGCAGGGGAGCCTGGGTCTTACGGGAAGTCCTGGTGTCGGTGCCTGGCTTTGCATGGCCGGGCAAGTCGCTGCACCTCTGGGTGCCGCCTCCCTTGCCCGCTCCTCAGTGAGAACCTCCCCCACGGGGATGAGAAGCGATGGAAGGGACTCCGCGAGCTCTCGGATGGAAGGGGTGAGGAACGGAGGGGGCGCCGCCAGGAAAGGTGTTTCCGCCCACCGCCTCGCCTCTGCTCAAACCCCGGGCAGCAACGGGGGTCTATTGTTTTGGGTTCCAACGGCGCTAAACTGGGGCCTCCTGCGAGGTGTTGCCACCACCTGCTGGTTTCTTCAAGGAACACAGGCACCTGGTGGCATTCGCTCTGGCCTTTTTCTCCCCCTCCCCTTGTCATTCGGTCCCGTCTTATTCTCCAAAGTCCTTCTTAGTCAAGACACTTTTACGTTTATGACAGCACTAGTCGCCAATGGGCTGGTCCAAACTGGTGCTTAAGGAGCCATCAGGAACCGAGGAAAATTGTGAAAGGGATCTGTGAGCCAACAAGCCCAATAAACAAAACAATGAAACTCATTAGGAGGCACCTGGGAGAAACAAACAGGCTTTAATGAATTGACTGAATGAGTGATAGAAGGAAAGATAAAGGCGCCTGAACAAGTCCCCGCTTGGCAAGGGGGTTGCTCACTCCCAATATCTGGAGTTAATTAATACACCTAACGATGTGGGATGGCTCTGCACTTGAATAGTGATAAGTCCATTTGCACTCTAACGATGTCCTGCTGCTTCCCCTTGTTCTGAGATTCACTGGTGGAGAATTGACTTCATTTCTGAATGGTATCTGCAAGGCTTTGACAGAATTTTGTGAAACGTGAATTTACATTATACGTGGTATTATCTAACTCATGATCCTTGATGTATTAACAATATGACTGGTGGTCAGAAAGCTGTGGGTATATTGGAAGCATTTTTTAAAAAACATGTAATTATGTTTAAAAAGAAAAGTATTGAACAAACCAAAACATAGACGTCACTTTATAAAACCCAGACATTCCAGTAGTAATTTGCAACACATCATGTACTGACATTATAGTAAAAATGCCTTTATTCCTTTCTATTGTCGGGCATGCCTTATTGTTTACACTGCCCATTAGGTGCTTATAATATGAAATTAAGTTTTTGTTGTCCAAGGCTTATGTAATTAGTTATTTTTCTTTGGTTGATAAAATTTGAGAAGCATCCAGTTTTCAAAGAAAGCTCCATTGTACTCTGGAGGCAAAGAGGTTTAAATTTGCGATTATAATTGGCCCTGTATCATAATTTTCTATGTGTTATCAAAGTGGATTTGAAAGGTAGGTGGATAGCACAGAATGCATTATTAAGTTATGCTGCTATCTGCAGCTATTAAAAAGCCAAGTAATGAATTCCTTGTTCAAGTTGAACATAAATCATTGCTACAATTTGTTCAGTGCCTGGCACATATTATATACTTAGAAGTGTTAGATAATAAGTAAATAAAATATAACAATATTGAAAGGCAGGACAAAGTTTGTGGCTCACAGAATTCATTGTCTTTGGGATGCAACCACCTATAAAGTAAATTTGGAGCCATAAAGAAGCTCCTTTGTAGAAAAACTCCAGGTGGTTTGGGTGTCTCTGATTGGTTCTGCTTTTTAATTTTTTTTCTGTTTTTGCCTCTGGCTTTTCTCTCTTCAGCATCTATCCCTCCCCAAGGGTGTACAATTGCCTTCTTCCTTATTTCCCTTTAGAATGGCTAATGTAAGCTGATGTTATTATAAACATGGAACTTTGTAAGTAGCTTCAGTGATAAGACTTCTAGTAAAAAGCAATAAAGGAATTTGCTAAGCCCCCAGATCTCTCATTCCATAACACTAGTTATATCTCCAGATGTACAACCTCGCAGGGGTCCAGGCCATTACCTGACTGTCTGGAAGCCCTATGGCCTCTAGGCCAGGCCTGACTTCCCAAAAGGTGATCTCCAAGCATTTTGTCCAATAAAAGTGTCAGATGCCCATTTATACAACTGAATCTTTCTTTCTTTCTTTCTTTCTTTCTTTCTTTCTTTCTTTCTTTCTTTCTTTCTTTCTTTCTTTCTTTCTCTCTTCCTTTCTCTCTCTCTCTCTCTCTCTCTCTCTTTCTCTCTCTCTCTCTCTCTCTCTCTCTCTCTCTCTCTCTCTCTCTCTCTCTCTCTCTCTCTCTCCCCCTCTCCCTCTCTCCCTCTCTCTCTTTCTTTTTCTTTTTTTCTGTTTCAAAACTTCTAGAGAGTATTCTAGCCTTTTCCTATAGTACTGGTTTGTTTTGAGGACAAACTTAGTTTGCCACTGATTTGTAGACCAATAGCAATTGATATCCTGGTTGCTTGATGAACACGAGTGATCTTTGAATTGATCCACGAGAGGCTACATTTTGACATGACTTTAAACAAGCAATAAGGAAAAGACATTCGGAAGTATTAATGCACAGGAAGACAGAGGAAAGCTCTTCTCTCATAACAAAATGTTTTATCAGTTAGACATTGATAGTCAGATGCATGTAACAAAAGTTGTACAACAGTGGTTTCAACAAATTGAGTAATTTAAGACTGCTATGGAAGCCCAGGTCTGAGACTGAGGTTTCTGCCCTCCATCTTTAGGGTGAGGCCTTGTTCCCTGGTTTTCAGCTTGTCAGCCAGAGTTCCAGCTATAATGTCTATTAATTTCACTCAAGAAAAAGGAAATAGACACAGAATACAGGGCATAGCTTCAGCTGAGTTGGCACCCTTTAAAGAACCTTTCTGGAAGCTCCATCCTTATATATTATTGGCCAAGACTGTGTCATATGGTGACCCATATCTGAAAGGGACTGGAAATTACATGTTGCACCAAATAAAATTAAACTTTGGTTAGTAAGAGGAGAGAAAGAATATTAGGCAGGTAACCAGCAGCCTCTGGTTGATCATACTTATCTATATCTTTTCCTGCAATCTACAAAGATGAAAGCTTTTCATAGGATTCCTTGCTGGTGTTCCCACCCTTCCCCCCTCGGGACCATCATCTTTAATACATTTTTTTGTTTAATCTTCAAAGATGATTATCAGGAGGTTAGTAGAATGAATGGAAATGACAGAAGCCTTCTCTCACTAAAATGACTATGACACCAACTCAAAAGAAAAATAACAAACCCTGTGCAGTTACTCATATAAACAATAAGAGTTGAAAACATACTAGATCTTAATAAAAGTTTGGCAGGACAGGGTTGATAAGTGCTCCACTCCACTCTGCTTCCTCTCTTCTCTGTGTTGTGTCAGCTCCCTTCAGATCCAGACAGGAGATATGATGATGTACCTCATGGGACAGGTGGTCCCATGAGCTGTACTTCTGTCAAGTGCTGTCGGGTTCTCCAGCTCTGGTCCCAGATAGTATTCTCTGAAAACATCCACATCCCTCCAAAGAGGAGGGTGACCTGCCTTGCTCCAAGATCTGCCTCTTGCTCTGAATATGACTATAGCATTTCCTTATTGTTCAGCTGCTGTATGTCCTCTTCTCTCTCTCCATTCATACAGGATTCTAGAATCTACCCCATAAGACTTTTAAGCACCAATATTAAAGAGAACAAGTCAATATCAAGCATGAGTAAACAACAACAGCAATAAAACTTGGGATCTTTTCAAAATATGAAGCCACGTGGAAATGGAGTCAAGATGTAAAAGTTTTAAGAAAAAGTTCCACTTAAATTCTTAGAGAGTTACTAGTAAAAGCGGATATGGAAACTATTTTTAAAAGTTGGAATAAAAGTCAGTGAAAAAAAAGAAAAAGAAAAGAAAAGAAAGCACAATAGCCATAATAAAACAGTCATGCAGAAAGAAAAAAATGACAAAACTCCGGGAAAAATAAACCAGTGAAATATAACATGACCCTGGGAAGACATTCAAGATATGAGACATGAATAAATTATTTTTAAATAACAGAGAAGGTAAAAGGCCTGCAATTACAATAGGGAATTTTAACCTTAAAATAAAAGTACTTTCAGAATGAGAAAGATAAATCACAGAAGGGGAAAAAAAGAAAAAGACAAAATTAAAAAAATTATTTTAGCATCTGATACATATTAAGTACTTAATAAATATTTATTAAGTAGTTAAACTAACTCAAAAAGTCATGAAACTAAAAATGTAGAGGCTTTGCCATCTTCTAAACAAAACTAATATGCAAAAATCAATGCCAAGATATATTTTGGAAAAAGTTTTTCAGTCAGTACCTTATAAATTTACACATCCACTCAGGAGTTAAAAATCAAAATACATTCATATTTCTTCTCTAGGGAACTGATTAATTAATAATTTAGGATTTCAGGAGAAAAGGATAAAACATTATTGATCAGCTTCTGAAAAGCCATTCTCAACTCTTGTCCTTGGCTCCCCAAAATGTTAAGACTGAGAAGCTAAATAATTGCTCTCCTAGTCTTTCTTCCGGTTAGGAGTGGCTACCAGACCTAATTCTGCTTCACCAGGAGAAAAGAGAATTTGGTTGGGGGTGCTTGATTTCTGATTAAAAAATTCAGATTTGGCTAATGTGGTCCTCTCTCCTTTGTCTTACTTTGTAGTCATCCCTGGGATATTGAGCCGGTTTCTTCAATGCCACAAAAAATATGGTGGCTGAAAACAACACAAATGTATTATCTTACTGGTCTGGAGGTCGGAAGTGTGAAATGCATATAACTGGACTCAAAAAAATCAAGATGTAGGCAGGACTGTTTCCTTCTGGGGGCTCCTAGGAGAATGTTCGTCTTTCTTTTCTAGTGCGACCTCTAGAGGTCACTGCATTCCTTAATTAACCTTCTCTGTCTTCAAATGTTGGGTGAAGAAGTCAACCTCCCTCTTCCGCATAGAAGGACCCTTGTGATTATATTGGGCCCATCTAGATAACCCAGGATAATCTTGACCTCTCAACATCAGTTCCTTAGCAACCCCAATTCTTCTGCAATCTTAATTCCCCTTTATCATGCCAACTAACAACAGATTCCAAGAATTAGATGTGGATATTTTGGAGGACCATTATTCTGCCTACCATAAACATGATGGCCATATTGGCAGCTGAGCCCAAACCAGCAACCACATACACTTCTTGTTACATGAGAAGAATAAACGCCTGTAATTGTGATTTGTTGTGGTTGTTATTTTCTGTAGCTTTATACTTCCCTATTGGATATAGACTCAAATATATCTCCAGCCAAAGGCTTATTCTTTTCAAAAGTAAGATAAAGTCATTCTCAGATCTGCAAATTCTTAGAACATTTACCACTCAAGTCTGTTTTCCAGTAAGACACATTGCAAATGTACTCTGAGCAATTAAGAGATGAATAAGCAATTGTATTCTTCATTAGGGAAACTATGATTGAGGAAAAGTGGTTATAATCACCAAAACTATCTAAAATTATAGGATAAATAAAATAAAAAACACAAACCTGCAAATTACTAAGCAATAAAAAGAGGAAAATTAAGTACTTGAGGGTAATTATGGGAGCAAAGGTAAAATGCATAATGTAAATATTTAAAAAAAGTTTTTTTAAAGGAGACTTTAACTCCAGATTAGCATAATACAAAATATAAAAGGAAAAGAGCAAGGATGGGGAGGTCAGCAAAGTTAGCTTCTTTGACTCCCATCAAAGGAAGTCAATGGTTATTGTTGGAATAATTGAGTAAAAAGAATTTTAATGTTTTAAGATAATCATGTAAGATTATCTTTAAAATAGGGTGTTAACCTTACAAATCACAGATAAAAGATAAAAGCAAATGGATATAGTTCATTCATCCAAAGGCAAAATAATAGACAAGGAAGCATTAAAATATGGAAAGCATAATTAAAGTGACAGATTTCAAACCAAGTACAATGTCCTAATGGGCATATATTCTAGAACAACTTCTATGGTAAGTCAGTGGAATAAGTATGTTGTGAAATTTCTTCATGTAGCAAGCAACCAAAAGGCTCACTTTTGCATTTCTAGAAATGCTTATACCAATTGGACCCTTTCATTTCTTAAATAAAAATGGGACCATTAGTCACAGTACTAAGTAATACTGTTAAGATTAAATATATAAGTTTGAAATATTTAAACATAGAGTTTAAACACATGCACGCAAACACACGCACATATAATTAGGAGGAGGATATTGCCATCCTTCCCCTGTATCTGATCGCTCCTCTTCTACCTCTCTTTCCTTGCCTCTCCACAATGTAAGGAGAAATGGGAAGACGGTGTTGACATGTCTAAAAAATTGATTAGGTCTTGCAAGCAATAATTTCAAAGCTTCATCTGAGTCTTTGTATAGCTAAAGCAGCAATCATGAAGAGAGAAAACTAAGAAATGAGCTCACTTTTTATTTATTTTAAACCCAAAGGAATGTGGTGTGAAAGTGGGAGATGATTTTAACAAATCATGGTATCATCACATTCAAGTTCAACAAAAATATAGGCTTAAAAACGTTAAGCACTTTAAACGAAAACATGAAATTGTTTATTTTCATATTGGAAAATAGACTACATTTCTTAACGGGGTCACATTCATTCTTTTCCTTCAAAGTAGATTAATGAAGCAGAAACATTTGACAGATAATGTAAGATGTTAAATAAAACTAATATAAATTACAGAAATTTTCCATGTTTACTCTCATGAAATCACTTCAGACAACACCAACTTTCCCTTTCTTCCTCCCACAAATCTTTTTTTAATCTTAAGCATTTATTTTTTTAAATTTTTTTATTGATTAAGTTATTACATATGTGTCCTTATCTCCACATTACCCCCCATCCCCCCCACTCATGCCAGACAACAGCGGGGTGAGGACTCCCACAAACCTTTTAATTGCCTGGAAGGAGCTTTTCTAAAGCTACTCTTTATATTAGTGTAATTACTAATTGTATTATGGGCAAGGTGGATTTCACTAAGTATTAGGTAATTAGGTTCGTCCTCCTTGTAATTTTGTTCTGGACTACCCATGAGAATTAATGTTTGACCTTGTAAATTCTGCTTTCATGAATCACTGCTACCTGTTGGATACTAGAAAAAAAAAGTGGCATGCTTATGATTCACATTGGTTACAAGATAATGAGATTGGATTTAGTGCCACCCTGTGTTATTCTGAGTACATAATTCAGAATCTCCCCCTTCCCCCAAAGAGATTTATAATGCCAGATTAATTTAATGCATCATGTGTAAGGGAAATAGGAGAATGAGATATTCATGCTACACTCCTGGAAAAGAAAGTCAATACTTTCTTTTGTGGCTCAGACTCATCTTTCTACTTAGAGGGACTTCTCTCTCTTTTGTTATCTATTTAACTCCTGTTTATTCTTTAAATCTCAGCTCACAGCCCCAAAATAAACCCTGAAATATATGGTCATTTGATTTTTGGCTAGTGTTCCAAGACCATTGAATGAGGAAAGGACAGACTTCAACAGATGGTACTCCTGGAAAAACTGGAGGTTGAATCCTTACCTAACACTATAAACAAAACTTAACTCAAAATGGGTCAAAGACCTAACCTTATGAGTAAAATTATTAAACTCCTAGAAAAAAAACATTGGAGAAAATCTTCATGGTATTGAATTTGGCAATGATTTCACAGACAGACATACCACCAAAAGCACCAGCACCAAAAGGAAAAAATATGACTAAATCAAAATTTAGAACTTTTGTGCATCAAAGGGTACTAACAAGAAACCAAAAAGCCAACTCACAGAAGGGGAGAAATTATTTGCCTATTATATATCTGTTAAGTGATTAATATCCAGAATATATTTTTAAAAAATACCTAAAACTCAACAATGAAAATTAAAAGCCCAATTCAAAAATGGGCAAAAGACTTGACTAGACATCTCTTCAATGAAGATATATAAATGACCAAATATGCTCATGTAAATCCAAACCACAATGAGATGCCACTTCACACTTACCAGGATGGCTATGATTTAAAAATGGAAAATAACACGTTTTGCTGAGGATGTAGAGAAATTAGAACTCTCCTGTATGTTGGTGGGAATGTAACATGGTGCAGCAGCTGTGGAAAACAGTTTAATCATTTTCTAAAAAGTTAAACATAGAATTACCACATGACCCAGCAATCTCACTCTTAGGTATGATTCCAAAAGAATGGAAAGCATGGTCTAGAGCAGATATTTGTACTTTTATGTTCATAGCAGCATTATTCACAATAGCCAAAGGGTGGTAACAACCCAAATGTCCATCAACAGATAAATGGATAAACAAACTGTGATATATACATATAATGGAATATTATTCAACCAGAAAGGGGAATAACATTTTGATATATGCTACAACATGGTTGGACCTTGAAAATATTGTTGCCTACTGAAAAAAGCCAGATGTAGGGCAAATAATGTATAAGTTTAGTTTTATGAGGTACCTAGAATAGGCAAATTAATAGAGATAGAAAATAGAATAGAAGCTATCAGGGGCTGAAAGAGACAGGTAATTATTGTTTAATAGAAACAGAGCTCTTGTTGGGGAAGATGAAAATGTTTTGGGTAAAGGTCGTGGTTCACAGCTTTCAGAACATATTAAGCATGATCTTAAGTATATACCACTAAATTGTGGTTAAAATTATAAATATTATGTTATGTATAGTTCACCAAAATGTAAAACAAAATCTCAGCTTACCGATTGCTGTTTCAGGGAAAGCTTCTGAAATCCTATTGTACTCACTCATTGTGCTTTTCCTTTCATCATATTCATCTTAGTTTTTAAATATGTTTTTACTTTTGTCATTTTGGGGAAATGTCTTTCTCTTCCCCAGGATTGTATGCTCCATAATGATTTCCAAATAAAGTTCACTTACACAACTTCCAACAGGGTCTTCAGTGGTTGGCAAACTCATTAGTCAACAGAGCCAAATATCAACAGTACAACGATTGAAATTTCTTCTGAGAGCCAAATTTTTTAAACTTAAACTATATAGGTAGGTACATTGTTATTAACTTAATTAGGGTACTCCTAAGGCTTAGGAAGAGCCACACTCAAGGGGCCAAAGAGCCGCACGTGGCTCGCGAGCTGCAGTTTGCCGACCACGGGTCTAGCCTATTGAAATAATTGGGTATAAAAGTTGTTATTTAATTACTTTTTCAGTATTAGGAAGGAAACTAAAGTATAATCTTGAGTTCCTTTGCAATTATCTAAATCATCCCTAGCCGTGACATTTACAGAGTTCCCTTATTTCAAGAGGTTATAAAAAATATAATTTAGGGGTTAGTATTCAAAATAAATAAGGAACTCATACAAATTAACAAAAGAAAGGCAAGCAATCTAATTAAAAAATGGGCAAAGGACCTAAATAGACACTTCTCCAAAGGGGACATACTGGTGGCCAAGAGACATATGAAAACATGCTCAAAGTCACTAATCATCAGAGAATGCAAATTAAAATGACAATGAGGTATCACCTCACACCTGTCAGAATGGCTACCATCAACAGATGACAAGTGTTGGTGAGGATGCGAAGAAAAGGAAACCCTAATATACTGCTGGTGGGAATGCAGATTGGTGCAGTCACTATGGAAAACAGTATGGAGTTTCCTCAAAAAATTAAAAATAGAACTGTCATTTGACTCAGCGATCCCTCTTCTAGAAATATATTCTAAGAAACCTGAAACACCAATCAGAAAGAATATATGCACCCCTCTGTTCACAGCAGTGAAATTTAAAATAGCTAAGATCTGGAAACAGCCCAAGTGTCCATCAGTAGATCAATGGATTAAAAAGCTGTGGTACATCTACACCATGGAATACTATGCAGCAGTAAAAAAAGAAGGCTCTCTTACCCTTTGAGACAGCAAGAAGGGACCTGGAGAGTCCCTTATGCTAAGTGAAATAAGCAGTCAGAGAAAGACAAGTATCACATAATCTCACTCATATGTGGAATCTAAAGAACAAAATAAGCTGATGAACAAAATAGATCCAGAGACATAGAAACATGAAAAAGGCTGTTGAATCTCAGAGGGAAAGCAAGGGTAGGTGAGTGGATGCACAAACCATGGACTCAGACAATAGGGTGGTGAAGGCCTGGGGTGGGGGTGGGGGTGGGCTAGAAGGGGTTAATGGGGAAAAGGGGGACATCTGTAATACTTTCAACAATAAAGATAAGTTAAAATATATATATATATAATTTAGCAAATGTAGCCTGACTAGGCCACACACAAACACAGATAGAGAAACATGTCTAATTATTCTATTGTTACATCACATAATTATCCATGATCAAATCATAGATTGCAGAAGGAATGATCATTTCAGTGGTCTCTAAGAGCCATCATTTTCCTTCATTTGACTTTGGTAGGAATTAGGAAGGGGCACAGCAACACAGCAACACATTTTCCTTTCAGGCATTTCACGCTGAAGATTGATAATCATGGTGAGTGAACAAAGTTGCCTATGAGAATCTACCTATCTTGCAAGGGGCTTCAAAAAAACTAGCAGAGTGGGTTAGCATTATGGACTTTTCTATTTAATACTTTGCAATAACTTTTCATGCAATTGCTAATAGTTCAAAGGGTGAATAAAAAAAGAGTTAGATTTAATTCCATTTTTATTTTTGTTTCCTCATTTGACTAGAAAGTTTAAGATTTTAGGATAGCTTCTTTGGTGAATGTTTTTTTTTTTTTGGCTGTTGAATCTCAGAGGGAAAGCAAGGGTAGGTGAGTGGGTGAAAAGAGATTAATCAAATAATTTATATACATGTATGCACAAACCATGGACTCAGACAATAGGGTGGTGAAGGCCTGGGGTGGGGGTGGGGGTGGGCTAGAAGGGGTTAATGGGGAAAAGGGGGACATCTGTAATACTTTCAACAATAAAGATAAGTTAAAATATATATATATATAATTTAGCAAATGTAGCCTGACTAGGCCACACACAAACACAGATAGAGAAA
>NW_006294067.1:598102-598982 GCF_000327345.1 Myotis davidii
CACAGGCGGAAACTGGGAGGGGTAGGAATTAGGAAGGGGCACAGCAACACAGCAACACATTTTCCTTTCAGGCATTTCACGCTGAAGATTGATAATCATGGTGAGTGAACAAAGTTGCCTATGAGAATCTACCTATCTTGCAAGGGGCTTCAAAAAAACTAGCAGAGTGGGTTAGCATTATGGACTTTTCTATTTAATACTTTGCAATAACTTTTCATGCAATTGCTAATAGTTCAAAGGGTGAATAAAAAAAGAGTTAGATTTAATTCTCCATTTTTATTTGTTTCCTCATTTGACTAGAAAGTTTAAGATTTTAGGATAGCTTCTTTGGTGAATGTTTTTTTTTTTTCATGGTAAATGGTATCAATTTATTGGGCTGTATTCCAATCATACTTTATTTATAAAAACAAGTAGCAGACATATTGTGTTCAACATAGTAATGATAATATCAAACGATAATATAACTCCTATCAAATTCCTTCCCAGCAAATATAATTTTGCCAATAGAGACAAGATCACTCTAAAATTTAAATGAAAAGGCAAAGGACTAGAAAAGCTAAAACAATTTTTTTGGTGAATGCTATTGATTCATTCAGTATTCAACCCAGAAGAATACGGACAAAATTTTATTCTGTAAGCATTTTTATAAAGCATCTTCCAAATATTCACCCCACCATTGTGTGTGTGTGTGTGTGTGTGTGTGTGTGTGTGTGTGTACTAGAGGCACGGTGCGCAAAAATTTGTGCACTCGGCGGGGAGAGGGGATCCTTCAGCCTGGCCTGTGCCCTCTCCTAGTCTGGGACCCCTCGGGAGATAACGACCTGCTGTCTTAGGCCTGCTCCCGGGTGGCAGAGGGCAGGCCCAATCCCTAGGTGCAGCC
>NW_006294067.1:599580-607799 GCF_000327345.1 Myotis davidii
CAGAGGCCGGCAAGGCAGGCGGGGAACGTTGGAGTCCTCCGTCACTGAAGCAAGCAAGCCTCATGTTCAGTTTAAGCTGCCTGGCTGCTGGCCGCCATCTTGGCTGGCAGTTAATTTGCATATCACCCTGATTAGCCAATGGGAAGGGTAGCGGTCGTATGCCAATTACCATGTTTCTCTTTTATTAGATAGGAGATATATATCTCAGTGGTGATGTAGTGGCGATGCTGGTAGATTTAATACTATTTAAAATAGGGAATTTCTATAGTTTCATTGATTATATTGAAGTTATTTTACCAGGTGTCTATTCCTACTTAATCTGTTTTGTTAGTAAGAAGTATATTCACCAGTTTTGTTACTTAGTCTTTTTCTCCAAATGGAAACAATTTTGTCTTTGTAAATAAATAATTAAGGCCTTTAAGACTGTTTTTGTTGGGCGTCTGGTAAGTTTGTGTATAATTATGATGTGCGCCTTTCTCTGATCCAGGGTTTTTCCATCTGCTAAATACCGCTGAATAATTTAAAAGAAAAAAAAAAAGGCTGCTAAGACTCTGGTTGGCAGAGAGACAACATTCAAGCAGAAGAAATAGTATAATATGATAGAGAATGTTTTTGCTTTTTTTTGTTTTTTTCCTCTTGGCATCCGTTTGAAAATTCTCCTTGGGGAACTTTTGCTGTGTTTGGAGGAAATGTGTCAGTAAGATATTTGGAGTGAGGGTGATTGCAGTGTGAATGCTCAGGTACAGAAAAAGGCTCCCCCCACCTTTTTTTTCTTCTGAGTATTGCATGCATTTGTTATTTGGGTATGGGGGCTACAGCAATGTTGAATTGCTTTACATAATAAAGGTCTGAGTGTGCAGGGGTTTGTGTTTAACTTTTTATAAAATAGCAAGTAGATGGAAATTTCAGGTTACCAAAGGAAAAAGAAAGTAGTCAAAGGGATCACAATTTCTCTCTCTCTCTTTTTTAAAGTTCTTAGTTTATTAATCCTCTCAAGCAAAATCTGCACAGTCATCACAGATAAAGTCACTGAAGAATCTTGGCTCCTTCTGTTGTCCAATTTTCAGCTCACTTTTTGCAGCACCAACTTTGGCCTTTGCAGTCCTGCTGGCTTTCTTCACCCTGTTCCTGTGTTCCTTTCTGTGTGTTCGTGAGGTCTTCTTCTCATACAGGCCATATCCTGCAAATCTATATTTTGGTTCATTTATTTATTTTTGTGTATGTAATCCAAGGAATCATAAATCATACCAAAGCCAATTGTCTTGCCACCACCAAAATAGGTTCTGAATCTAAACACAAAGATGACATCTGGTGCAGTCTTATACATTTTGGCCAGTTTTTCCTGAATTTCTGTCTTACGTACTGTTGCCTTTCCGGGATAAAGGACGTCAATGACCATTTGTTTCCACTGAGGTAGTCTGTTGGTCATGAACTTTCTGGTCCAGATAGTTACTGTGTTGTCATGTTGACAGCCCATCTTCAAGCCAGAGTTTTCTTCCCAATAAATTATATTGATCAAAGGAGAGTCAGCTGGCAGCTACACTTCTTCAGGTCTCCTGCCTCATCATCAGCAGTGACTCTGGTAGGGCCGTGGTAGGTAATGACATCAGACCCATTGGTGATGGCCTCAGAGCAAGATCTTCCAATCTATTTTGACAGAAAGGAGAGAGTCCTTCATGGTCATAAATATTACTTCCTCTGGGGCAGATCCTTATGCTTGCTTCCCAGGAATCTTCTGGTAAAATCCAGTAGTAATTATTTTTGTCTTATTTGAGATATTAATGGATCACTTTCTATCTAGTTTACTAATAAAACAAGAGTATAACCTAAAAAAATCCTAAATAATGTATTGGTAGATATGGCCTCAGTACCGACAGACATGTATCTTTAAAGGAAGGACGAAAAAGCCTGAGTTGCTTGGAGGCCCACCTGGAGGATTTCATGTGGAATCTGAGACAGTGAAGGGGGAAACTGAGGAAATAGAAAAGACACAGTAAAACTGGAGGGAGAGAATCCAGAGAGTGTCCTGTGACTACTTTCTTTCAGGGTTTGCAATTATAGATAACTGTATAATCTCCCAGTCAAGAAATTTAATAGACAAGTGAGCTTTATCTATGTTCTCTTTTCTCTTTGCTGACTTGATACAGAACAGTAGGAGATCTTGGAAGTTACATTTTGAAGAGGGCAGATGAGAAAAACAACAATAACTCCTTGGTCTCTGAATTATTCCCTGAAGAGGTGACTCCCTTCAACCAGGAACACCCACTTAGGATTTTATACAAGCAAGAAGTAAACTTCTACCCTGATTGTGCCATTATGAAGTTTAGAGTTTGCTCATTACAGCTGCGAATGCTACTAATATGCTCTGCTGGTGTGTGGAGACCACAGAGATTGTTCAGCTGGATATGGGAGTCAAAGGATCAGAAAAGGTGGTTACTGAACAGTGGTTTGAGTAGAACCCACTTGAAACCTAAAACTTGGAGCTACTATTCCAGGGCTCCTCCCATTATGAGTATGTTGCAAGGGAGAGAGGAAAGGAAAGCATTAAATAGCGCCAAACATGGCTGCCTCAGTCTTTGCCTCTGTAGCTGGTCATAAGGTCTAAATTAATAGTCATTGTGACCATCTGTTACCGAAACTCAAGTTCATGTGCCTGACTCTTCGAAAGGCCAAAATTCAAAACATAAGTTTGGAATAAGGAAAGGTTTATTGATCAAGAAAGTGCCAATTGAGGAGATGGGAGACTTAATGGTGCCTCAGATCCATCTTGCTCTCTGGACTAGATTAAGGTTTTTTTAAGGGGTTAGGAGAGCAGGTATGAGGAATTGCTGATGGAGTGAGTTTTAATTGGAGGACCTTGGAACTTGACCACTTATGGTAAAGGGGCATCAACACTGCATCTTTCTGGGCAGTACACCTTGTCTTCTGTGGTCCCAGCACTCAGTATTAGTTCCAGTTGTGTCTTGATCCTTTGGTTCCTTGGGAGGGGGTTGACTTTGGTTCTGGGTACAGCTGGAGGTCAAAGTTCCCTCCCCTGCACATGCTTTGTCTGCATGACTTGCAGTTCTTGTCTGTGGTCCAAAAAGCAATTGAGTATCTCTTTAAACAGGACCATTTTGAGCTGGTCCTGCAGTCACACTTCTTCCTCTTCTCATTCCACTTTCCCTCTGCCCTCTGCCAGCACCTTAGCAGAATGGAGTTATTTTGTGGCCCGATGAATGACATCCTCCTTCCCAGAGTATCTGCATCTGTGGGGTCCTGGCTTCCCTGGGTTGCTGTTGTTTTCATTATGTAGGAATATTGGACAGAGGAACACTCAGAGGCACCCCAGATAATGCTCTGGGTTCCAGGCAGAGGTCTACTTGTCACCACTATGCAACAGCCACCAAATTTCCCTTTGGTAATGGGGGTCATTCACTCAATCTGGAATAGCAACCACTTTAGAAAAACATGTCAAAAATACCTACCCATTAGTGCTTAACTTTTCCTCTCATAGTTTCCACCTTTGTGCATGTGAGTGTGTGTGTGTGTTTGGCATTTATATTTAGGCTCTTCTCCTGAAGTTTTCATTTAAGCAATCATTTTTAAATTCCATGAACTTTCTTTTATTATTTGTTTTATAAATTTGTCTTTATCCTTCTCTTAATCGATGAATACAATATGTCCTCAGACTTTTCTGAAAAGTAAAAAAAAAAAAAAGACAGAGAGAGAGAGATTTAGAATTCAATTAAGATCCTTGCCTTTTCACTGAATTATCTGTTTCCTCTGGAGCCAATATTCTATTTTATGACTTTGATCTCTTCCTTTTATGTTACTACTTAAGTAAGAGTAATTAATGATACCTGTTATAACAAACAACCCCCCCCCCCAATTCTTAGTGCTTAACCTAATTTGGTGTTTTATTTTGTTTTTGATCTTTGCATAAAGGCCAATACATATCTTTGTAGTCGGGAAGTTCACCTGGGCAACTCTCTCCTATAAGAGGTGACTTGGAGATCTGGGATACCACTACCCAAGGCTTCCCATTGTTGTCACAAAAGGTGGAAAACAGGGGAAACATGTGTTGAAGATTTGGTGTTTTTGGCCAAGTCTGGGAGTGGACCATGTTGCTGCTCACATTCTACTTTTCAGAACTAGTGGTCCTCTGGCCCCATCTAGGTGCAAGGAACTGGGAAATGTCATTCAGGCTCTCTGTTTGTGGGTGTGGTGTGTGGACTGGCAGGCTTTACTCTAAGATAAGCAGGCTGGGAACCTCTTCTCTGAAAGCCATTCCCTCTCTTAAGTAAATAGTTTCATTTCTTTGAAAGGTATTTTTCCAGCTTCGTGTTACAGACTTTCTCTATTACCAGAGGGGAGAAGTCCTTGTATCTCCTAGTTGCTAGTGGGGGTGGATTTCTTGCAATATCCTGAGAAAAAGAATTTTCTAAGACTCACATAGGAGAATGAGTGACTTTTATTGACCTGGAATTACATTCCTGAGTTTCCAAAGTCTCATTTCCCTTTGTCTTGCCATAGAAGAAGTGTAGCTGGGGCTTTAGTAGAGCTAAAGTCAGAGCCACTGTCCAGAGTTTCCTTTCCATGTTAGGGCCAAGTCCAATCCAGCATCAGGCTAGCTTACCTTGTGTTTCCCCCTGCAGCCCATTAGTACATTATTGCATGTGGGGGTCTGCAGGTCAACATGGCTATGGAGGAAACACAGGCAAACACAAGGAAGCCAAGAATGCAAGAGTCAAGCACAACAAGAGCAACAAGAGAGAGCGAACTCCTTTTTTTAGAGAATTATGTACTCCCAATTTTTCTCATGCTTCAGTGGCCATGCCCATTCTGGCCAACCATCTCTGTCCCCAGGTTTGATTGAAAGGCAAGTACCTTCTCTAAGCCACCTTAACTTTACTGGGCATGTGTCTATCTTGCCTTTTTTGGATCTCTTCCCCCAGTGTTTTGCAGGGAATAGGCCAGTGGTTCCATGGGGTGTACAAAATTGCAACTTCCTGGTGAAGCTAGCCTAATGATATTCCTATAATGTCTTGCTTCTCACTTTGATTCTCCTTTATTATTAATAACTAGCTAATTACAATGGTATCATTTATACATATGAAGATTAGAAAGGAGGCTATGGCTCAGCAATCATTACAGTTCTTCAACCAACTGTTTTGTGTTAAGTTCTTTCTCATACTCTGACCATATCCCTTTGGACCTGAGTTACTCTGCAAAATAAAGCAGCCTCACCTACTGCTTTATCCCTTACCTGTACTGAGCTGTGTCTCTCTCCACAGCTCATTTGGGCCAGCGCCATCTCTGATCTTTCAATAATGCATATAACCTTGTGTTGCTAATATGTTCCTTCCAGTATTCAGCAACCATATTAATTCCTCCTCTTTTAGGCTTCTTTGCCAATATTTATAACCCAATAGTTGCTTCTTTTTTGAGTGAGGAGAGGTAAATTATTTTTTTCAATTCATTATCTTGAACTAAAAGTGATACACTTTTTACTTAGTAATAAATGATTTCCCATGTCAATAGAGCTATTTTCTGTATTATTAAATGACATAAAACCAGTTTTGAAATATGCAAAATATTCCATTTTGTAGTATAACAAAATTTACCAATAAACTTCCACAGGTTGAACATGTAGCTTGTTTCAATATTGTTCTTTTTAAAATAATTTCTTATTTTTTAATTACAGGTGGCATTCAGTATATTAGTTTCAGATGTACGACATAGTGATTAGACATTCATATAACTTACAAAATGATCACCCCGATAAATCTAGTACCCATCCAACACCACACATATTATTAAATATTATTGACTATATTCCCTATGCTATACTTTATATCTCCATGACTATTTTGTGACTACCAGCTTGTACTTCCTAATCCCTAATCCCTTTCCCTTTTTCTCCTGTCCCCCCAACTTCAATCCGTTCTGACAACCATCAAAATGCTCTCTATATTTGAGTTGGTTTCTGTTTTGTTTGTTCATTTATTTTGTTTTTTAGATTCCACATATAAGTGAAATCATATGGTAGTTGTCTTTCTCTGTCTGACTCATTTCACTCAGCAGAATACCCTCTAGGTCCAAACATATTGTAGTAGATGGCAAAATTTCTTTCTTTCTTTTTTTATGGCTGTTTCACATTCCTTTGTATATGTGCATCACTTTTTTATCTATTTATCTATTAATGGACACATAGGTTGCTTCCATATCTTGGATATTGTAAATAATGCTGCAACAAACATATGGATGCATATGTCTTTTCACATTAGGGTTTTGGGTTTCTTCAGATAAATACCCAGAAATGGAATTGCTGCATTCTTCATTGTCTCTTGTTATAGCCTTTGTTTTAAAGTCTATTTTGTATGGTATAAGTATTGCTACCTCAGCTTTTTTTTTTTCCATTTCCATTTTCATGAAATATCTTTTTTATCTCTTTACTTTCATATATATTATATATATATAATATAACACAGAAGTTATATATATATAATACATAATATATAAGCTGCAAACAAGCCCTTTTGCAATATAATATAAAAGTGTTAAGTATTATGGTTCTTTCTCTTTGTAATCTAGGTCTTTTGAATGCCAGTGTATTCCAAATCCAAGGCCCCAGCTAGGACACAGGGAAAGCAAGTAATCATGTAGATAGCATCTGAGCTTGGGGGCAGGTGATATGAATGACCAATTACTAAAGAAGTTCAAAGAAACCAACAAAGGATTGGCCTCAGGGAATTTACTTCTCCTTGGCCAAGCATTCAGATTTTCTTTTGATTACAGATTTATCTGAGCATCTCTGTGTGAGCAATTTCTCTGCAAGACTGCTGTCATCCCCTCCCTGTACACTATCCCCGTGGTTAAGTGATTTTCTGCTCATCCTCACTCCCACTGAGTGTTTACATGAATATGACCCAGGTACAGAGAGGACGTGTGTCTGGTTCACTTAGGAACACTGGAATTTTTTGATAACAGTGAGCAGAAAGGAAGGAACAGAATTTTGAGTGAAGAGAAAAGAAATAGCATAATATACATTGTGAATATTTAAAGGGATGATCTTGGATGCAAAAAGGTGAATATAAAAGTACTAGAGGCTCGGTGCATGAAATTTGTGCACTCAGGGTGGTCCCTTAGCAGGGCCTGCACCCTCTTGCAGTCTGGGAGCCCTTGGAGGATGTCCGACTGAAGGCTTAGTGCTGCCACGGAGGTGGGAGAGGCTCCCGCCACTGCCATTGTGCTTGCCAGCCATGAGCCCAGCTTCTGGCTGAGCAGCACTTCCCCTGTGGGAGTGCATGGACCCCCAGGGGGCAGCGCCTGCATTGAGCATCTGCCCCCTGGTGGTCAGTGCACATCATAGCGACTGGTTGTTCCACCATTCAGTCAATTTGCATATTAGCCTTTTATTATATAGGATTGGAAAATTAGGTCCAGAAATAATAGGAAAAAGAGAAATTGGGTTGAACAGGTGGAATAGATGTCGGGATGTGCCTCTGCCTTGACTTTTTCTGTAAATTTAGGATCATTTGGATAACATGTTGGCTACATGAAGCATTTTACATTAAGAGCCTTATTTTCTTCCTATTTTTTCCCTTTCCCTCTGCTTTTCCTGTCCTGGAGAACACCCTAGTCAGGGAAATGAAGCCATTGTTTTACATCACATTCCGTCTAAAATATGTTTGATTAGGAATAAGTGTCACCAGATCCACTCCCTCAGTCCTGCATCCTGCATCCTGCATCCTGCTTTGTTTCCTTCATCTATGCCCTGAAATAAACTCTGGGCATCTTCCATGTGCTGCCTTATGAAGCCAATGAGCAAAGTGTACAAAACAAGGATCTCCCTTTTGAGCTTATATCAATTAGGCTATGCATTCTTCTGCTGGTAAGAGATGTTCAATAATCATGGCTTAAAACAAACAAACAAAAAGAGTGGTTTTTTTTTCCATTTACATAAAAGAAGCTCTGAGTGAAGCAATCGAGAGCTGGTAAAAAGGCTGCAGGGTGGTTTTTGATGAGATAGAAGTTTATTTCTCTTTCACATAAAAGCCTGAATTTAAGCAGTTCAGGGCAGTTGCTGAATCTGCATAATGACCAGGACTCAAAACGACTTTCCTTTCCTTCCTTCCTTCCTTCCTTCCGTCCTTCCTTCCTTCCTTCCTTCCTTCCTTCCTTCCTTTCTTCCTTCCTTCCTTCCTTCCTTCCTTCCTTCCTTTGCTCAGTTATAA
>NW_006294067.1:607864-612061 GCF_000327345.1 Myotis davidii
TCTTTCCTTTCACTTTCCCCCCATCCATTTCTATCTATGTTTGGCACATTCAGGCTGGGTTTTATCTAGTTGTATGTGTCTCAGAGATTACTAACTTATCTGCATTTAGCACACCTTGTGAATGCTGCCTCTCTCACAAGCTATTTGCCTCTACACTTAGGTATTTGCTTTCTTGTCTCTATAACAGATTTTAATTTTTTCATAATGTTAGATATGTAACATACATAAATGTCAAATATATGCCATATAGAAATGATATGGCATGTACAGGTGACAATATCTTTGAATTCCTTCTCTCTTGGTTTTTCATGATATTGAAATTTTATAAGTGTAGACCAGTTGTCCTATACCAGCTTCTTTATTTAACCTTTCTTTAAGCTTCTATCTTCTTATTTTCTACTTTCCTCAGACTTGGGACATTGTTAAGAAGTTCACCTGACATGGACAAGCCACTGCTATTAGTGAAAATACCATCATAGGGGCTTCTTATTATTTTTTTTCATAATTATAGCTTCATTAAGCCTAAAGGTAGTGGCCACATCTTGGGCTTTTACAAAACATGCAGGAATCAACTCGTGTGTGTGTGTGTGTGTGTGTGTGTGTGTGTGTGTGTATTTGTTTGTCTTGTTTTGTTATAACAGTTCTCCAAGCCATTTGTTTCTCTGGCTATGTTCTTGGAATCTTGTTTTATTTCTAGAATCATGGAATCTAGAATCATTCAAAGAATAAGCCTTTATTTACTTAGATTTTAAAAATGAATGCCATTAAGGAGATCTTCTAACATGTTCTGGGGGATATTCTGATCACACTGCTAATCATTCTAGATCAGGGGAACATGCTGTCTACAATAATGTCTGGTAATGACAAACACTCAATAAAAACTGATTATTACTAATACTATTTTTGTACTTTGAGTCAACTTACTTGATTTTTTTTCTTTCTCTTTTTTCCTGATTTGCATAGTTGGCCTTGCTTCCAGGCCTTTTGTTTTGAAAGTCACCTAGGAGTCCCAAAATTCTCAATTTCTGTGAAATTCTCATTGTCTTTCAAATATTTGAAATTCTTTTTTTTAAAATATATTTTATTGAGTTTTTACAGAGAGGAAAGGAGAGAGAGAGTTAGAAACATCGATGAGAGAGAAACATCGACCAGCTGCCTCCTGCACACTCCCCACTGGGGATGTGCCCGCAACCAAGGCACATGCCCTTGACTGGCATCGAACCCGGGACCTTTCAGTCCGCAGGCCGACGCTCTATCCACTGAGCCAAACCGGTTTCAGCAAAATTCTTGAGACTGCAAATATACATGCTAACAGAAACCTCAGGTTGTTGTTCTTTTGTTTACTCAACAGTCTTGTGAAGAGAAGATTTTTAAAATTTCATCTCTTGCCTCTGAGCCCAGCTTTCTATTGCTTCTCTATCCAGGGGGGAAGCAAAACCAACCATTTTCTCTGATATGACACAACATCATCATTAAGAGTTTTGGAGCCAGACTGCCTGGGTTGGTCTCTCGGCTCAACTGACTACTTAGTAATCTTGTGACCATGGGCAGAATTGTCTAACCCATCTGCGCTTTCTTATCTGTGGAATAGAGGCAGTAATAAAAGCATCGACAGTATGAGGTCTTCGTCAGGATAAAGCTGTTAAACATTTCAACACCAAGCAGTGTCTGAGAGAGGATCGGACATTAGGGGGAAATGCCAGGGTCTGCACAGCAACCATGCAGATCCTGGCTGTTTTCCCTCTAGGACGAGAAGTAATGGAGTGGAGTACATTAAACTCATGAGCACTGTAGTTGTTCTACATGATGTGGAGCCCAGATGTTGCCTGTGTTGTGTGACCTTGGGCAAGTGATTTAGCTGCTCCAAGCCTTAAGACCCTCATTTGTTAAATGGGAAAAATACCAACTACCTCTCAGCTTTACTTTAAGGGTGATAATATATGAAAACAACTAAATCGCACCTGGACTCAAGTACTCATAATATGTTATCTCTTAGGGGAAAAAAAAAGCCCATTCCCTGCATCTCTTTAGTCCATTATTATTATTAATTTCTTCTTTAATCCTCACCTAAGGAGTGAGAGTATTTTTTCCATTGATTTTAGAGAGATTGGAAGTGAGGGAGGAGGAGGAGAGAGTTTGGGAGAGAGAGAAATACCGATGTGACAGAGACATATCGATGGGTTGCCTCCCACATGTACCCCAACCTGGGGTGGGGGTCAGACCTGTAACCCAGGTACATGCCCTTGACTAGGACTTGAACCCTTGACCTTACAGTGTGCAGGGGCTTTTTAAAGCTTCTTTTTCAGAATTTCTTATTGTTTTCTTTCATGAGACACTTTCTTTAGCAACTGTTGACTTTTAGGAAACCTTCCAAACTGCTTCTGTCTCAACTTCCTTTAGTAAGAGAGAACTCAGTTATAGTTTAGCACACAACTTTTAACAGAGCACAGCAAGATTTTAAACAAATATGTAAATGATGCTTTCTCACATCCTCACTGCTCTTAGTAACATAGTCAAGAATAAACATACCTGACTGGTCAAATAATTGTTGCTATTGATATGACTCATTACCAGCCTCCCATTTGGAATCTCCGGGTGTGCATAGGAAAGTGTGTGTGAGAGTATGAGTGTGCAGGTTCATTGGCCTCTACCCTCTTGAACTTGATTTTCCCACTTTGAAGCCCCTTGATATGTGAGTGACAGCAACTGGACACCCCGGTTCTCATTCTGACTTTCCCCTGAATGGCTCTCCTTTTTGCCATCTGCCCAAATGTTCCCAATTAACCACACCCAGAGCCCAGAGCACCACCCTTTCACCCTAGGCACCCTGTTGGCAGCATCCAGTCTCATCCCCACAATTGTTGACATTATGCAGTTAGTGTACATACTGTTTTCTCAACTTTTATTTTTAGCTTCACATCCTTGTCCTATCTAGTCCTCCTCTTTAGAAATTCCTCCTCCCGCTCTTGGATTCATCTGAGATTTCTCCAAAACTAACACCAGAGGGGGGCCGTGGTGGGTGGTGGTAGGACCAACTGTACTTTGGGCCATTTCTGCCACCCTTCCTCTGCTCGTCATTATTTGAAGTCTTTGCCTTTTATGTCCACAGCCCTCTAAAATCTATAGCTTAGCATCCTCTGCTGACCCATTTTCACATCCTAAGATGATTCAATAACCAATTCATGTTCTTTTCTCTAGTCCCCCTCCTGGCATTTATTTATGAGCTCAGGCTATCTGTTGAGGAGCCCTCAAGAGTCCAGATCTTACACCACTTGGGCCAAGCACTGAATGCCTTTATCTTACAAGACAGTTCTTTCTCAACATCTTTTCTGTCAGCGTTTCCAATTCACATGTTCTCTCTTCTTCTCTTGGATCATTTCTTCTGTTTCTTTCACTTATTCATCTTTTACTGGACATTCTGACCTTTGTCAGTCTGTACTACTCTACACCTTTCTTTGATGCTGTTCTCAGGAGATATTTACTATGGACGTGAGGAAGGAAGATGGAGTGTGAGTCTAATGACTGTACTTACTGGCTCAAGTAAGTGAAGGGGGGGGTGAGACTGAGGCTTAGTCAATGGTACTCAGCATACATTATACTATTATGTCTACCTAAAAAAAACCACTGAAAAACAAAGTTTCTCTTGTTCCCTCTCCTGCTTTATTGTCATCAATCTGGTGTTCATTTTTCCAATCCTTTTTTTCCCTATATGTTTGCAGTTTTTACTAAAATAAGCTATATGGGAATGGATAGCACCCCATCACTACTGGTTGAATAAACGAATGTGTATATCCGTGTGTGTGTGCATAAGTATACATATAAACTGTTTTGCATATGTGTTTTGATATAAATCACACTGCTTTATGCATATTATTGGCAGCTTGCTTGTTTTGCTTAACAGCATATTTTAGGTATATTTCCATAGTATCACATAGTGCTCTATTTCATTCAACAGTACTGCTGCATGATATTGCATGAGATTAGATATTTATTTTTCTATTCTTTAACATATTTCCTATATTTGCAATTTATACCTTGGGGGGCATTTTCTGCTCCCCACAAGCCATTTCTATGTCCTGGTTTCTGATAGGGAAGCAGAACCTTGCTCTCTCCACCCTGGAAATGAGCACAACTCATTTCTTCCCTCAGACTCTGAGCTTCTGATTCTGTTCTCCCAACCTTTCTCTCATCTCTTTC
>NW_006294067.1:612078-632106 GCF_000327345.1 Myotis davidii
TCTTTCCCTGCAGGATGTAGCCAGGTAGAGGTTAGAGGTCAGGGAAATTAAGAACATCTTGGCTGACTCTTCTCCTATTCCATCAGCCCAGGTAATTTTTAACTCTTCTGTAGTGGAAAAAGAACAAACACTGCAAGTATCTTCCAAATCTACTGTTTAGGGTTAGCTTTCAGTTTTCATATTAAAAAGAAATGAGTTGAATTTATTGCTATCCTCTTTATGGATAAAACTTTATCCTGTCAGTTGTGATTCATTAAGAATCTAGGATGGCCCAGCCAGCATGGCTCAGTTAAGCATCGACCTATGAACCAGGAGGTCAAGGTTCAATTCCTGGTCAGGGAACATGCCTGGGTTGCAGGCTCCATTCCCAGTGGGGGATGTGCAGGGGGCAGCCGATCAATGATTCTCTCTCATCATTGATGTTTCTATCTCTCTCTCCCTCTCCCTTCCTCTCTCATATATATATATAATTTAGGATGGAGAGAGAAGCCCAAAATGGTAATAAAAAATTGCTAGAGAAATGGACACTCACCTAAGAAAGTGACCAGGAGAAGGGCAAGAAGAGAGCAAAGCATAGTTTAAACCAGCCTTCAGTTCCATTTGTCTGTCTGACACCCCCTTACCTGGCCAGGCATATGGCTAGATTCCTCCCTCTTGGAGGCCTGCTGCCGCAGAGCAGAGGGATAATATCCTCACATTTCAATATATGAATGACTTGAATATATTAAATGAATAAGCAGCATTGCAGATAGGGATGGAGAACGAGGAGGTATTTTTCTAAGGCATCAGCCACATGGAAGGAGCGCCAAGCTATTGAGTTGTGACAGTGATCAGGGAGTCAGAAGCCAGCTGGCTATTCTGATCTGTCTGATATTTCTCTTCACCCTCTAATCTGCTGAGCCATCTCTAGAGAGGAAGATTGTATTGGACTCTCTGCTTGGTGATGACACTGAGCCAATGCAGCTGATGAGTGACATCAGCTCTTCTGGGCTATGCAAGACCCACATGGCCTTTGCTGGTGTGAAATGCCAGCCCAATGGGAGCACGGCATGGTTCCATCAAGAGCAAGAGCAATTCCCTCCTCCTTGTATCTGCTGCCATCTCCTATCTACCCTCCCTACACCCCCATTCCCGCTCAGGACTAAGTCAACAAAAATTCTAGGAGCAAAAAAAGGAGGACAAACAGAAAGGGAAATAAAAGGAGAAAAGAGGTTGTCTGTGTGTATGTGGGCACCCATCATCTTGGGCTGACTCCCATAATGAGTCCTATTAGCAGATTTCTAAAAACTGAGATTGAACAACTGCCAATAGCTATTTTTCATCATATGTTCTAAATGCTCAGGGGATGCATACTATGCTTACCACTTGCTTTGTCATCTTTTAAGTAAATATTATAAGAGGATTCATTAAATTTGGAAAGAATAAAACAAACACTCTCCTACAAATATAGGGCATTCAAATACAAACAAAAAAGGTGCTCCAGCAGAAACTCTGTTGGAAGCAAGAATCCCAACACTAACTTTGAATTGTTAGCATCAGCAACAATAACAAATACATCACCAGACACTGATGAAATGGGAATGGACTGCAAATTCCTGGCTTGCTTCAGGCTCATTCTCCTTGTTAGGCCACTTCTGCTGAGACTGTTTCCCAGGTACTCATCTACACCACTTTACCATGTCCAACACACACTGAGTAATTGTTTTGAAAAGGAATCCTCAGAGGACAGAGCATGGCAAAGGCAGAGAGAAGGGGAAGTTCCCAGGGATACGTTGGCTGTCCTCCAGGCATCTTGGGTTCCTATGTCTCATTTCAACAGAATGAGGTTATACCAGCTGCTTAGTAGATTCTCATCCTTAGCTATTATAAATTGATGGCCGGCAATGATCCTGATGTCTCTGTCATCCCCTCAGTCCCACCCTCCATCCTACCACACTATAAACCTTCTACAATTTGCTGTAAGCACAGGCTTTCCCTGAAGTCTAAAAAACAGCCAACACTTACAGTGCATACAGAGCACCAAGGAAAGTGTATCTTTCAACCATCTATAGGTATTATAATCCTTATATTAATTTCACAGATGAGAAAATTGAAGATCAGTGTTTGTTGAGGTTTCCTAACCAGCACGAAGCGGAGTTATGGTTAGAACCCAGGTCTATTTGGCTCCAAGGCCCCAGAATGTGTCTCCACCTCACGCTGCATTAAGAGGACAAATCAGAGGCACAAGGAACACAGAGTCCAGCTTTGATCAGTTTGGGAGTTGATCTAGCCATCCAGGTCTCAGATCCTGTCGGCTAGGATGAAGAGCATGCAGATCCTTTGGTTGGATGTTACAGCAGCTCTCATCCTTCCCTCAGAGCTGAGCTTTTTTGCTTTGAAAACACTGAAGACCTAAATCCCTTGAGCCTTGATTTGGCTTTTTTTCCAGCTACCCAGTGGACATGTCCTATATCTGGTTTCCAACTTCAGATAGACTAAAATCACGTTTCACCATCCTGCCAGAATCACAGTTTCTCTGGTGGTTAGTCTTGGTGGTCTCCTGGGGGAGCCAGAGAGTCATCTCTTGTTTACAGGTAGCTCATGAGTCATTAAATCTATTTACATACCAGGACTACAGCAAGATTTTAATACAGATACCAGTGCAGGGTAAAGCTGGTTCCCAGGGATGGTGGGGGTGATTCATCACACACTTAAAAGGAGACTGGCCTCATTTCCTCCCCAGCTTGAAGGGAAATGATCCCTCTGCTCTGTGGCCACAGATCTCCAAGAGGGAGGGGCCTGGCCACCTGCCTGGCCCTGTCTACTAGGCTTGTTCAACTGAAGGCAGTCTTGAAACATGCTCTGCTCTCTCCTTGCCCTTCTCCTGGGCACTTTCTTAACAGGTACTCTCCTCTCTGGTAAGCCTCCCTTCAAGTCCTCACTCTCACTCAACCCCGTGAATCCCAAGCCTCAGTTATTGGTTTGATTCTCTTTACATTCCTTTAATTGTCTGGAATGAATATGGGACTTTATGACTGGTGTGCTGGGTCTTGGTTACCTCTGTCTCCTGGGAAGGCATTTGCTCTCTGGTGTCCCCTTGCCCACTGACCCACTGCCCCCTTGGCCCTCCCAACCTACTTCCTGGGGTTGATCCCATATTCCTGAGCCATGGAAGGGCTTGAGCCACCCCTCTGTCTGGATGGAAGGCAAGCTGGGCTGGATTCTTCACTCCAAATGGCCTTTTCCACTCCCCACAGGTGTCGGAGCACAGACCATCCATCAGTGGCCATCTACCAAGGTGAAGCTTAAGGGGAGCCCACTCTCCCTGGAGTGCACAGTGAAGGGGACATCAAGCCCCAACCTATACTGGTACCGGCAGGCTGAAGGAGGGGGCCCTCAGATGCTCTTCTACTCCATCACTGCTGGCCAGGTAGACTCTCAGGCGCCCGAGAACTTCGAAGCCTCCAGGCCCGAGGATGGCTACTTCATCCTACGTTCTAAGAAGCTCCTGCTCATCGACTCTGGCTTCTATCTCTGTGCTTGGAGTATCACACTGAGCTGTGCGGGGCAGACCTCTGTGCAAAAACCCCGCCCTCCCCTGAGTCCTCACCACACTCCCCAGGAGCCCTCACTCGGGGACTGGGTGGAGGGTATTTGTCACTGGGTTTCTCATGGTCAGCCAATGTGAGAGCAACTGAATCAAGGCAGGTTCCCCAAAAGAACATTACTAAGTTCTCAGGGAGAACAAAATGATTTACATGTGCAGAACCTGTGAATTTCATCCACAGAGTCAAGTTCCCAATGTGGGGATGTCTAGCCCGTGGCTGCCATACTGCAGTCCTCAGAGCGTGCTATTTTCCCTGACTGCGGTTGGTCTGCACTGGGGAGTGGGCTGGTACGCATGCAGGTGAGAGAAGAAGCATACACCTGTAACCGGGTGTGGTGTGGTGGTGGACTGGTGAACAAATAGGAAGATGCCAACTCAGGTGACTCACTTGGTTAATTTTCATCACCCGGACAGTATCTTGTGGAGGCTTGGATGAGACCTGAGCCAGGGAAGGACAAGGTGTTCGTGGACTGTTCTCATGTGGCTACAAATGTGCTTCTGTCAGTATCAGGAATGTGCACTTAGAGATTTTGATTATTGTTTTGCATTTCAGGCTTTTTAAAAATTCCCATTCTATTGTTTCTCATCCCTTCCCCTTTAGCAAAGGAGGGAGCAGAGAAACAGGTGGTAATCAAAGAAAGGCTAAAGGAGAGGCACGCCTATGTGATGACAAAGCCCTAAAAGAGAGAAATTACTTGGGTAGGAATGAAGGCGAGAAAAGGTTTATGGAGATGACTGGAAAGAGATGCTGCAGTTACCTTGGCAACGGAGCTTCCTTCCTCATTCCTCCGTCATTGTCCTCATTCTTCTCAAAAAGCTTTTCTTTCATAATGTCACTTCTGCTCCACGAGGGGGCACAAAAAGCCTTAAAATATTCTTGTTTCTGGCATCACTTCATTAGGACAATTCAGACATATTTATTTTCAATAACATTCACTCTGCCGAGGAAAATCTGAGACAGAGACACTAGTGATCAAGACAGTATTTAACAGTGCCCAAGGGTTCCTATTGTACCGTCAGGATCAGCTATGTATCAAGCAACTATTGTGTGGTGGACACTCTGAGCCATCACAAGGATTAAAAAGCAAAATAAAGTAATTCAAGTTGGGGCTGGGCATGGCCACAGCATGGTTTCATCAAGGCATTTGACTTACCTTTTTGTTTCTCTCTGTAGTGCTGTGATCATAGAAGTAATTTACAACTCACTGAATAGTAAGCAATGCCTCAAGCTAATGTTTAGGCATTAGCTGATTTTTGAATATTAGCAGAAACAGATCCCTCCTGGAAACACTGCTGTCTGATTACTTTTAGTTAATAGACTCTGGTATTTCAAACAGTTTTAGATTAACATAAAAATTGAGTGGGTAATAGAAAAAGTTCTCATACATGTCCCTTTCCTTCCTAGGCCTCCCTTATTATTAACATCAGGGGTAGTGGAAGGATAGTTTCTTATGCTTCATATGCTAACTTCTCTCTTCTCCCCCTGGAAGCCTTGCTGGTCTTTTCATCTCTGTATTTTTAAGGCACTGGGTTTTTGAGTCTAAATTTACCAGAAGTTTTAACATTGGGCTAATTATCTAATCTCTCTAGGCCTCATTTCCTTCATCTGTCTAACTTCCCCTATTGGAGTGTTCAGTGTATTAAATAAGATGGTGCTCACCTTATAAAGCCCTATTACAGGGTCTAATTGTCGACAGCTAGATATTACTTTCCTCTTTTTGTGTTTACAAGCTAGTTAATTACAACTCACCCAAAAGAAAGACTTATATTTTAAAAAATTAAAATTTAAACTATGTAGTAAATCTTTTAAAATGCTAAATACACTTGGGTGGCAAACCCGTGAAACTTGTACCCTATGTTGTGCCCATTCAGATTGGCCATTGGTCTTTTTGGGGGGGTTTCATGCACCCTCGGAGTCCTTCTGAACAGAGAGGTGATCCAGGTAATCTCTACTATTCAAGTGGGGTTGACAGGAGAGTTAAAATAGATTTTTCATTCCTGTAAGAAATTCATCAAAGTTCTGGAAAACTTCATGAAGGAGAGAGAATTTTAGCAAGGTTTAGTTTTTTAGGAGGCTAGCTTTAAAACAAAATAACCTTCTCAGCAGGAGAGTCGGTTTGAGTGGAAAGGTGGAGGTCTCCTGAATATCGTTAAGTTTCAAAAAAAAGCCAGCCAGAAATAGTCCTGGTCATGGAATAGGGTGACAGAGACACAGGACAAGACTAGGTAAGGAGAGACTAGGCAAGGAAAGGCCTAAAGCCATCTAAATTCATCAGAACAAGCTAATATTCTCAATGTTGCCTGCTCTGTTCATGAGTCCTGTTCCCTTATGGTTTCCATGGTGCCGACGACCCAGAAAATACCTATAGTGCTCATCCTTTCAGGAAACAAAGGAAAGCAGCGCAGGATGACTCATGCCACTCAGGTATGCTCCATCTGGCCAGGAACTCACCAATCTCACTTGCCCCTGTGGGCAGCTGAGGCTGTCTCTTACTGGAGACAGGAGATCTTACTGGACTGGTTCTTGGCTCTGACTTTGTAGGTGAGCCCAGACAACTAGTCCCACACATGGGATCCAGGGCTACATGCTGGCAGCCAGAGGAACAAACTCCTTCAGGCCATCTTGCCTGTATTTCAGCCACTCAAGGGGCTTAGAGAGAGAAACTCTGGGACTCTGGACAGCTTGGGGAAGATGGAAATGCCCTGGGCTGGGAAGCCGGTGAAACAGCAATTGGTTACTTCATAGTTTTGACTGGGATTCTAAGCTTTGGGTTGAGTGTGAGACAGATTGTGAGCTGCACAAAGCAGGCCTGGTGGGTTGTATGTCTCATGTTATTCCCTCTCCCTCTTTTGGGATGTTCAGACTCTGGTTTTCCATTCTCTCCTGCATTATGTCTTCTCCTCCTCTCACCCTGATGGCACAGAATATCCACTAGGCCTTAACACGGAGAGGGGGCAGGGGGATGATGCTAAAAGAAACCCAGTCAGTACAGCACACAGACATAGTTCAGACATTCAGGGACTGTCCACTTGTCAGTCTGTTCATTACCTAGCGGTCCCTCTGGGTGACTCATTAACAGCTCTCACTAGATGAGTGGAAGGAAGTGGGAGGGTGAGTGGGGGGTGAGGCATTTCGGGGGCAGATGAGAGAAGGGAGGTGCCTGAGTGATGTGGGGCTGGAAGGGACCTCAATTGGGTCAGAGCAGTTACTGCAGCTGTTTTGCATTCCTCACTATCTCCAAGGTGTCCCTGCAGCTTCAGATCTCAGTGTGACCTCCAGCAGGTGTAGAAGTTAAGTTGGGTGTGGGGTGGTCTGCCCAGATCCCTCTCGAGAGACCTTCTCCTCCTTTTCCACTGCAAGGGTGCTTGTCAGGGCCCCAGTAAAGAGAGCAGCACGGAAGAGGTCGGGCAGGATGTGGTCATGTGGTTCTTAGGGTGCTCAGGAGGGGGGTGGGGGAGGAACTTTCACAGGCACCCAGAGGCAGGATCTGGTAAATACCAAACCACATCCTGTTGTGAGTCCCTGAGATGGCACTGCACTAAGGGCAGGTGGGTGGCTGTTATTCTCTATGCTGATGTTACTCAGAGATAAGCAGCCCAGCACCCTGCACTGGGCTCAGACACCCCATCCCTTCCCTGGCTGTCCCCTGAGGAAGTCCAACGTGCAGCTCCTTACTTCTTGGCCTTTGATTCAAGGCCATTCTCCTTTAAACATGGTTTTTGTCTACTCATCCATGGCCCTGGATCTCTTTTCTAGCTGTGGGATCTGGGGTCCGCACTGTCCCCTTACACCATTGCCACTCTTTGAGGCTGTGAATGATTTGTACATCCCTTCCCTGGCTGTCCCCTGAAGAAGTCCAACATGCAGCTCCTTACTTCTTGGCCTTTGATTCAAGGCCATTCTCCTTTAAACATGGTTTTTGTCTACTCATCCATGGCCCTGGATCTCTTTTCTAGCTGTGGGATCTGGGGTCCGCACTGTCCCCTTACACCATTGCCACTCTTTGAGGCTGTGAATGATTTGTCTTGGGCAAGAGCTTAGAGTCCCAGTTGAGTGGCCTCCCTTATGCGGCTTTAAGACCTGCAGATGTTGGATCACTGAATCTGAAGAGCAGAGCTAGACAATTCCTTAGAGATCACTTTGCCCACCTCCTCACTTTACAGAGGGGCTCTAGAAGCCCAGAGAAGAAAAGTGAACTGTCCAGGGCCATGCAGCTGAGGACCAGAAACTGTTCTCTGAGTTTCAGCAGCTCCTGTGTCTCAGACAACACTTAGGGAACGTGGGCTTTATGTTGAGCTGAGATCTTCCTAAGAATTTTAGGGACTACTTGTATAAGAATAAATAAGTCATGGCAATCATATATGAGGAGGCATGAGGCTGGAGGGGTAAATATGATGAACCACAGAATCAGAATCCTGTAGAAATGAGATAGGTTGGAGAGATGAGCTGAAGAAATATGATAAAATTAAACAAGCCCTCCCCACCCCAGCCACCCTCCAAAAGAGAGAAAACTAACCTTTTAAACATCGGAAGGGGACCATGTTGCTCATGTACTGAACACATTGCAGTGCATGTAAAAATGATCAGGGTTGGAGTGAAAAGTGAGCTCTGTGAGTCAATGGGGTGATCTGAGTACAGATGTGGAAAAGCTGCCCTACTATGGACCCAATGTAGAAGATATTGAGGATAAGGAGGTTAAGCTCCTTCTTGTCCTCTGTAGGTCAGAGTCTCCTGTCTGGACATCGTACTTTTAGTAAATGTTTTCAGAATAGAGTGGCTGGGCTGTGGAAGCTGGGAGTTCTCAAAACCATGCCATATGGAACAAAAAGTGAGAGAACTGGACAAGTTTGGCTTGAAAATAATCTTTAGGCTAATACTAATTGTTATAATAGCAGCAGATGTTTATTGATGCTGTGATAACAGCTTTATGTGTTGTGTGGATTAAATAAGATCAAATCACCTTATGTGATGTTGAGGTTGTGATTGAGCCCATTTTGTAGGAAGGAAGACTGAGTTTCTTGCCCCAGGTCACTGGCTGCAGGCCACGTAGCTAATAAGTGGTGGATCTAAGATTTAAGCCTAGGCTTCTTTGGCTTTAAATATATATATATATATTTAATTTTTGAATGCTACAATTCCATTTATTTGTTGTAAATATTGTTGAAATTCAAATTTTTCTAACTTACTTGGAAAATAATATAGTAGGGCCAATTTGATTTCTTTTACATAGTTTCAAACATAAAGACATAATTACAATTAAAAGACCAGTGTAGAATCCAATCAGACCACAATGCCACTTATGTAAGCCTGATTACATCTCTTTCTCTTCCTTTATAGGATTACAGGGAAATATATGATTTTATTTTAATTGATAGTAATGCCAACATGCATTTTGTTAGCTTTCTTTAAGATTTACAAATTTGCTTTATATTATTATGCACAACACTATCATAGGTTTATCTTAAAAGATATCTGGCATAGTTCAGGCTATTATTTGGAAATCTAATGGCCTACTCTAATTTTACTCATTAGTGAATTGTTTTCATTCTTAGAAATGAGTCTTTGATAAAGTTCATATTCTTTATATAGTGTTCGCACCTATCTACTGCCTGCTTTTTCCATTCTGCAAACTCAAGCTTTTGAAGCTTCTGCTGATTCTGTCTCTCATAGATTTGTGGACGCTTGGCTGGAGGTGTCTTAGGAAGGGCTCTCATAGGAGTAACATTGTGACCAATGAGGGCCACTACAAAGAGTTTTATGGACACCCAATTAGGGCAAAATTCCTCATAGTGATGAAATAAATGGCTTACCCAGGCAAGTCAAGAGTTTTCTGTCCAAGGGCAAGTTGAGCATAACTGGGGAGGGATTCAAGACAGAAATTTATGTGAGTTTTTTTACCACCCAAGATCCAGTTAAGATCAAGTCCCACCATGGTAGTGAGGGTGCAGAGGACCGAGGTGTAATTGCTGGACTGGCCTCGTCCTGATCAGAAGGGGTCATGAGACCTCCCTTAAAGCTATAAGTGCAAAACAACAACAACAACAACTATATATAGTCAGTGAGTCTGGCCAGGATGCTGTAGGGGGTCAACAGGAAGCCCTGGAATGCAGTCTTCCTATCAAGATCACTTCTCATACTCACAGAGGAGAGATAAGTTAGAGCAGGCTGATGAAACTTCTGTGGGAATAGCCACCGTTGGAGGCTCATTTTCAGGCCCTTATTGCTGATGTATAGACCCATCCACTCATCTCTGGGACCCCATATTCCCCAAGAAGTACAAGTGCAGCAGAGGTAAAGACTGTGGATGGAAACGGAGGAGAAGTGATTTAGGGCATGAACAAATACTGTCACAATACAACTTAAGGAGAGGCAGAGGGGAAGGGCATGTTAAGAACCCAGGGACTTCAGGTCCATAAACATAGTGCAATAGAAGAAAGTCCTCCAGTTGGGAGGGGAGGATGTCTGACCCTACATTAAGGCAGGAAGTACTTTGTGCTCCTGGCCCAGATGGGATGGATGATGTCTCACATTGTGGGCTGTCAGAGCCCAGAAATTACCTTTTTGAAAGGATGAGAGTTTGCCACAAATAATGAGAATTAATTGTAATTAAAATTGCCCAGGCATGGTGGCCTTCTATACTGTCAGTCTATATGGCATAGGGTGATTTCCACATGAACATGGTAAAGGGAACTTGGTGATGAAAGTTTAAGCAGAGGTCAGTGGGGCTGCAGATGACTGATTCATCCATGGGTCAGTGGCAATGCTAAAACTGACATGAGGTTCTTAGCCATTCCAGAAATCTCCATCAACATCTCTTAACAGCCTTAAATGTAATACCTCTAGGTATGAGCATGTTTTTGTTATACACATATAGCTTTAAGGGGGGTCTCAAGTACCAATTCTCCATTCCCACATCCATCCCTAAGAGAAAAGACCTCATGAAGTTTCTCCTATAGGGGACATTCGAAGTTGTGTGTTACATAGACTGCTTGGGCTGAGGTCACTGGGCTGCCATTCTCTGGGGCACATGGGAGGAGGAAGATGGGGAAATGGCTCAGGGCAGGAAATGAGGAGATTAGTATCTATCAGGATCCCTTACTCTTATCCCAACCTCTATTGTTCCAGAATCCTTCTTCTTTTTTCTAAATTTATTTTTCAATTATAATTGACATACAATATTATATTAGTTTACAGTGATTATACATTTATATAACTTATGAAGTGATCACTGCGAGAAGTCTCATACCCATCTGACACCATATACAGTTATTACAGTATTATTTACTATATTCCCTATGCTGTACTTTACATCCCCATGACTATTTTTATAACTGGTGATTTGTGCTTCTTAATCCCTTTCAACATTTTTTACCCACACCTCCAATGCTCCTCCCATCTGGAGATCACCAATTTGTTCTCTGTATCTGTGAGTTTGTTTCTATTTTGTTTGCTAATTTGTTTCATGTGGGTTGTTGTTGTTGTTGTTTTTTGATTCCACATATAAGTGAAAGTCTATAGCATTTGTCTTTCTCTGTCTGACAAATTTTTCTTAGCAGAATACCCTCTACATCCATCCATGTTGCCATGTTGTCACAAATGGTAAGATTTCATTCTTTTTTTATGGTTGAGTCATATTCCATTGTATATATGTACCACTTCTTCTTTATATAATCATCAAAATCCCTTTTTTTTTCTTTCTCTTATCCACTCTTCCTTAATCACTTACTTAATAGAGAAAAAGTCTTTGTCTCTGGATGGGCCCAACCTCTTCTAACCCCATTACCACTGCCCAGGCTTATGCATCCTGGCCATGAGCTGTGCAGTAGGAAGAGTTGCAGGTCTCTGGCGGATACTGATGCTGACAGGAAAATTCTTCTTTTGGATAAGTGACAGTGACTTGACTAGCCTCTCCCCATAGGAATCCCAATCCCTGCACCCCCTCCTCCCCCCCACCACACACACCAAGATATTTCCATTATTACATGACCAGTTGAATTCCTCCTGTCTCCTAATTTCTGAATAAATTTCTAAAATCTGTAGGGTTGAGGTTCCCCTCCTGGGGTGCTACCATGGTGAGTCCAGTTGTGCCACATGGAATGGTGATAACCTGGGGGACCCTGGGCATTCTTCTAGAGATGCTTGACTTCAAGTCTCTTCAATCAATAATCAAGCTCTACTCCTGAACTGTATGTCACTTGTGAAGTTTGTGCCTAGACTACATTCTGCCCATAGATTTTCTTAATCGGATGAAGCTTAGATTAGCCTGAGGTTGGAATAGGTTGATAGGCCCAAGTAGATGAGGAATTGCTTTAATGCCTTTCATTCCAGGAATACCTCTGGGCCCAGAAACCCCCTGGGGGTCCCTTTTACTGGAGTGTCCGTGTGTCCTGGGCACTTATGAGGACAGTCCTGATTTACCTCTCTTATCCCAGCATCCCATTTTCCTCTCAATAGTATCCCCATTTGTGCAATAAATGAGATGACTACTCTATATCTAACCCATCTGCGCTCAGTTTCACCTGAGGAAGAATGGATGGCATGCCCAGAATTGGTCCAGAAGGACCCATTTAGATTCTAGAGAAAGAGGCAGATGCAGAATAAAATAACTTCCCAGTGCCTGGGCGTGGAATGTTGGGGGCTGTGCTGTCTGAAAGACATCCTTGCTGTACACATGAGCTTCAAGAGAGGTCTCAAGTATTAATTCTCCATGGCTGTAAAGATTTGAAGGAGCCTTCCTTGGGTCAAGTGGCATGTTGGATGGGAACCAGATGAAGTTTGTAACTTTCTCCACCTCTATTATGTCTCCGGCATTGAGTCATTCATCCTTCAGAGGCCATTCCTTCCTTCCTCACCTTGACAAACCACAGGTGCTAACCAGCAACTTCTCCCACATCCTCCCACCTGCTGATGCCTCTGCTTTTAGCACTCCCAAGATGACAGTCACCAAGCCCACAGACCCCATTTCTCTTCTGTGAGGGTAACCCACCTCCACCTTGATGTTTGCCCTACTTTTGCTCAGCTCCCTCCTCACAGCTCTGCTGGAACAAGCCCCTGTCCCCCAACAATCTGTCCCCAAAACCCCATTCCCCCTACACCTCATTCCCCAACACCTCTATCCCCCAACATACAGTCCCACAATACCCCATCCCCAACGCCCTCATCCCTCAATACCCCATCTCTCAACACCCATGTCCCAGTCCATTCCCTCTGGCCCACGCAATGCCCTATTCTCTCTGAGGCATTGACTGTCCCTTCAGCAGCTCATCTCCTATCCCACCCTTGAGAGGAACCACCATACATGCCTAAAGAATGGAAGGTGCTGCTTTTGTGGGTGCTGGTCTAGGACCTAAACTCTGTCTCCTTTGTATTGGGACTTTTTTAGCCATTACAAAAATAAATAAGCAACAACAATAAGAACAAATACCCTCTGGAATTAGAGAAACCTAGAGACTATTGTGACTGATGGGAACTTCTGGTCATGTGATGATTTTTCTAGGCCTGCCCTGCCCTGGGCCACATCCTTCTCTGACTTATGTGAGATGATTCAGATAACCCTCTCTCCTCCAGTTCCTAGACACTCAGTGCAGTGGGGTGAATAGTGTCTACCCTTAATTTGTGCCAACCCAATGTGACCTAATTTGGAACTAAGGTTTTTGCAGATATAAATGTTAAGGATCTCAGGATGAAATTCTTCTGAAGTTAGGCTTGTGTCCTAAATCCAATAACTTCTGCCTTACACATGAACTCTCTCCCCCCATCTCTGCCTTCTTTTCTCTAATTGCTTCCCCCTCTTCTAGTGCAGTAAATGCAACCTTCTTAGTAAGAAAAAGGAGAGGGACACTTAGACACAGAGACATAGGGAAGAAAGTGATGAGGGTAGAAAGAAGGTTGAAATGAGGCTGCCACAATCCTAGGAATGGGAAGAAGCAAGAAACAATTTTCCCCTAGAACTCTCCCTCTCTCTCTCTCTCTCTCTCTCTCTCTCTCTCTCTCTAGCACATATATATATATATAAAATTTGATGTCAGTGAGAAAGGGAGATAGAGAGAGAGTTGAAACATCAATGATGAGAATCATTGAGTGGCTGCCTCCTGCATGCTCCACACTGGGGATTGAGCCTACAACCTGGGCATGTGCCCTGACCAGGAATTGAACCATGAACTCCTGGTTCATAGGTCGATGCTCAACCACTGAGCCACACCGGCCACTGGCTGGGCTCCCCTAGAATTTTTGAAGGGAGTGCAGCCCTACTGACACCTTGATTGTGGATTTATGGCTCCAGGACTATGAGAGAATATATTTTGTTAGATCATCAAGGATGTGGTTCTTTGTTACAGCAGCACTGGAAAACAAATACATGCAGGACTCAAGGTCTCTTCATACTCTTGCTGTGGGTCCTGCATCAGAGTTTGGGAGCAGCTGCTCCAGTGTCACCGTGTGACTATCACACCATCCTAGTATTGACTTGGAAATGTTTCCTGAATCTTCAGCAGAATGTGCCAGTGTTTCCCAGCTTACCAGTCAGTTGATATCTGGACTGTGGTTTCCTTACCTGTGAAGTGGGGAGACTAATATCTGCTTCTAGGGTTGTTGTGAGGGAAACTGGGACAACACGTGGGCCAGTACCCAGCCCCCAGTCTGAAGTCAGGCAGGGCATCAATAAGGACTTCATCTTCACCACCCTTTCTTTGCTTTCAGACTTCCTTCTTACCAGTGACATTTGGCCACAAATAACTTACACATGAACTCTCTCCCTCCATCTCTGCCTTCTTTTCTCTAATTGCTTCCCCCTCTTCTAGTGCAGTAAATGCAACCTTCGTGTAGAGTTTATTGAGTAAGGTAACTGTCCACCCAAGTGGGTGCACTCAGTATGCTGTTTTTGGGGTGGCCTTGTCTCCATCACGTCAGGTGAAGTTGCCCATTGGAAGGGCTATGTGACTACAGCACCTCAGCCACACTGAACCCTGCTTCCTGTCTCTATTCCTCCCCCAGGGCCTGACCCCATGTGTCCTGCCTTTAGGAAATTAGGTTTCACGTGTCAGCATTTTAACTCTGTTCTTTCTTTAGGATTCTAATCTAGACATAGAGAATAGAGCTAAATAAATCTTGTGCTGAAGTCCAGAAATAAGATAAGATGGAGGTGTTAACAGACTCAGATAAAATGTGAATGCATAATAAATGAAATTTGAATCTGGAATTGAGAAATGACCGGGCTTTCTATCCCACAGGTATGCCCTGTCTTCTGTCTTGTACTGAGGTCCTTACCTGTGCTCATCCTTTTTCAAGAGCATAGCACCTTACCCCTCAGACTAACCCTATGTACTAGGGCACAGAATGCCTGTGTATGGACTATAAGGTCCACCCCCCACCAGGATGAACAGGAGGAAGTAGCACTGGTCAGAGAGGAGAGTCTGTCACTCCATATGCCTGAGAGGTGATGCTGTCCTCAACCAGAAGGTGGGTCTTTGAAGGGCAGAACTCCATAAACACTCATGAAACACTACCAAGTCCAGCACAACATTTTTATTGGTTTACTTTATCTCAGACTCAGTATTGAGGAGCTCAGTCTGCAGGGCAGCAGAGAGAAGGGACAGATACTTATATAGGTAGGAGATACGAGGGCGAGGAGAGAATCCTTCATTGGGAACACAGACTGGAAGCATGTGAAGGTGAATCTAGGGTTTGAATTAAAAATGTCTGAGGATGTTCCTCTGGAACTGGTCTCAGGAAACCTTTTTCTTGAGCTGCAGAAGAGAGGATACTGTCAGGGTCCCAGGGGTCATGAACAGTAAGAGTGGGTCAGAGGAGACCAACTCTGGCCCCAATTTTGGGTAGGGCAGGCTGATTCTCCCCATCCTTCAATGCTGCATTCTATAATGATCCCTATACTTTCTGCCCAGACTGGCAGTCCAGTTATAATTCCCTGGAGGTGAAAGGGCTGAGGTCAGGTTCTGAGATCCCCTCCCATCCCATGGGTGATGTTTCACCCTCTACTTCCACCTTGCCTGTCCACCTACCCTCCTCCTTACCATGGCCATCAGCACCAAGGCACTGACCAGCACCGCATACACAGTGGCCTTCCCTAGGAGGATCTCATAGAGGATGGTGGCAGACAGGACCCCTTGCTGGTAGGAACCTGTTGGTAGGAAATGAGAACAAGTGCATACTTTTAAGCAGATATCTCTGCCCCTCCCCCAGGGCCCATGGGTTCTCCATCCTCTGGTTCCAAAGACCATGGGAGAAGGAGAGAAAGAAGCAGAGGGTCACTTACTTGAGGTGAAGCCACAATCTGAAAGAAAGAAGAGGGAGGGAAGTGGATGAGCAGATGAAACACTGTCAGCTTTGTAATCAGCACACTTCAGGCCCAGACCAGAGGAGTCTAGCACTGCCTTCCTGTGTGCCAATATAGACACATCATCCTTGAAATTCATGAGACACACGTGGCAGCTCTGAAGGGGATGGGGACACACCACACAGATGCTGAGCCACCCAGGCCAGTAGTAAGCGGCCAGCTGCAAGGCTGTGCTGGCTGGGGATCTGAGGAGGAACTAGCCCGAGGTGCCTGTTCTTCTTCATGGTGTGCTCTCCTCTTCCCATCCCACCTTTTTTAAAAAAAATGTCTAACTTGGTCTTTGTGGCCTCCTACCTGGATCCCCCTTTCTCTCTGGTCTGGCGCCTCCTTGCCTGACCCTCCAAGGCTCCACTCACCTGCTCTGCCCCAGACCTCAGCACTGACATTCTGGGTGATGGGTATGGGACGGGTGTCCTCCCAATTCTTCTTGTCTTCTTCCTCTAGCCCAAAGAACTGGACTTGGCAGCGGAAGTGGTTGCGAGGATTGTGCCAGAAGGTGGCAGAGACCCTCAGCCGGCTGCTCAGACAGTAGTTGGAGTCATTGTGGTGGCGCTGCTCCTTGTAGGGCTGAGGGTCTGTGCTGACCCCACTCTGGATCTCCTTCCCATTCACCCACCAGCTCAGCTCCACGTGGTCGGGGTAGAAGCCTGTGGCCAGGCACACAAGCGTGGCCTTCTGTGTCCGGGAGATCTCTGCTTCGGATGGTTCAAACACAGTGACCTTGGGTGGTTTCACCTTGTTCAGGTTGTCTGGAAAGGGAGAGGAGTTAGGAATAGGGCTGGTCTGAGAGCTGTCTAGGTTTGGTAGGGGCTGTGTGTGCATGCATGTGCATGTGTGTGTATGACGAGAAGAAAGGTCATCATAAAGCAAAATTATGTAGTAGGTCCTGTTTGTTTGGGTGTCACTGTCTACTGTCTCTCCATCCCCTAAGGTGGCATGATAAATGGCACTGCCTAATGTCTGAGTATGTTATTTGATTTCTTCCCCTCAATAAAAGCTACCTGTCTACTTCTCACCATATTACTTAGTAATTATTTAAATAGAGCATTGGATTGGAATACAAATAACAGGATCCAAATCTCAGAAATGACTTTAGGACTTTGGCATCATTTTTCCTGCTCTGAAGGGAGAATCACAACACAGACTGTTCAGGGTGTGTGTGGAGATTAAATGATATAACAATTCAGACACATAGTCCTCAGTTGGGTTATTAATATCTGAATCTAAGTGGCTGAGGAAAGGGGATTTGGGGACAAGGGGATCATTTGGGAGGTGGGGTTGTCTTCAGATGACAGTGTACAAATGGCACATTTTTATGCATTGAGGTGAGGACACCCTTTTGTATCATGACATGCTCATGAGCTTTGGGGTTTCCTGGCATTTTTTTATGGTTCATGAAGTCATTCAAGCCATTCCACTACCTCCAAGTACCCCGGAGTTTTCCTCAGCTCAGACAGAGAGCAGTCTCCCCTTATGTCCAACTCAGTGATTCTCCAAACTTCTCTTCCCCTTTGTTTCTACCTGTTGCATCTTTCCCACCAGCAAGCTTCCTAAATGAGCATCTGAGAGCATCGGAGCAACTTCTTGCTCCCAGTTGTCATATAATTTGTCCTAAACCTGTCTGCAGTGTTCTCCAGGCCACAGGCGAAGGCCTTCTATTGGCGGGCTTATTCCTTCTGGGCCATTCCCCATTTATTTTATCCTGTTTTCCATTCGTTGTGTTTGTTTCTGGGCAATGCTGTTAAAAATTAAGAAATCTCATTCTCATGAAAATCCAGTTCCGCTTAGAAGATGGAGGAATGCTCTTCTAAGAGAGATGTCATACTTCTACCAAAATGGGGTCACATCCACAGATCACATAGGACCCCACACTTAGAATGACCACACACATGGTTTAATGGCTGCTGCCACCATTTTGAAATTCTAAATAATTTTTTAACAAGTGTCCCCACATTTTCACTTTGAGCCAGCCTGTGTCCTGTCATGTCAGCTCCCTGCCCTGGACCTCCTCCCTGCTACCAGCTACCAAGTCCCTAGGTCTTCACTAGCCTGCCCTGTGTGAAGTGGCCACATCCTAAAACATGCAGTACTGGCTCCATCAGCCTTTCTGCCTACAGCCAGGTTACTTAGCTCTCATCTCCAAGCCCCTGCCTCCAGGATAACTACAGATGCACTCCTCTGACCCCTCATCTGGCAAACTATCAGTGCTTAGTGTCAAAATGAAAGATGTCCTCTGAGCCATGTGTGAGGCTCCCCATGGTTCGATGAGCAGCACGAGCAGAAGGAGGATCTGGTGACTCCGAAGCACTGTCTATACAGCCCCACAGTGGGGGCAGGTCTTATCCCTCCATGTCTGTGAGTCCCTGTAAGGTGTGAGTAGCTTGCCCAGATGTATGTAGGTGTGTGTGCTAATGAGCTTCTGTGTGTGTATGCTCTGCTTGCCTGTTCCTGACCCACCTCTCACAGCCCTCACTCCATTATCCACAGGCCAAATCCTGCCCCTCCTAGGACATTGGGTTCACGCACTCCTGCCCTCCCCAGTGATCAAGCGAGTAGGGATGGGGAAGGGAAGCACTGAATTACAGCAATCCACTCTTTGCTGAACACTCTACAAGAGCCTTCCCTTGGGATCCTCACAATAATAGTAAGTGGTAGGCTTTGCTGATGATATTGTATATTAGAGGGAACTGAGGGTCACACAGATACACATGCCCAAGGTCACCAATCATTAGAGAGCCAGGGATTGAGACCTGGGTTCACTGGCTCGAAAGTCAAGGTCTGTTCTCCCCCCTGGCTGATCACCCGCAGCCAGCGATTCCTCTGGGCAGCTAAGCTGAGCCCCATTAGCTCCAGCCCAATGAATTTAACTACCAACAGTGCTCATAGTTATCACATAATCCAGGTAAAGAGTTTTTCCCCCTTTGGCCTCAACATTCTCATCACCAGGTGACATCTAGGGTCCCTTTGCAGCTCTAAGAGCCCAAGATCCTCCTGGGAATTTTCCTTACATCACAGCAAAATATCTGCAGTTCAATGTGTTTGTAATAAATGAGCTTCCACACCATCTAGACCAGTGGTTCTCAACCTTGGCGAAGCCACAACATTAGTAACAAAGAAACAGAATTTCTGGAGGATGAGGCCCAGAAATCAGGATTTTAAAAAAGATTCCCAGGTGATTCTAATGTGCAGCCAAGGTTGAGAACCACTAACCTAGACTGTTATGTAGAGTACTTAGTGTGAGGACAGTGATTGCAGACTGGGGGAGAGGGGACCCATCTGGGGGTAAATGCACCTCAGTTGGCTGAGGTTACTGTCCCTCCTCTAGGACCAGCCATGGCAGGACTGGGTGCTGCCTCCCCCTACCACCCCCCACCCCACCCCAGGGGTCTGAGGCTTAGGAGAGACAGAAAGGGTTTTCAATTTAATCTCAAGTCCACACTTCTAAATTCAATCAGCAAACCCGGCTTGTTTTGGCTCTTTTCCTCACTGACTCATGTTTCTCTGTCTCTATCATCTTGGCCTCTCTCTTCCACTGTTTGTCATCCTTTCCCCTCCTCTGTCCCGGGCAACCTCCACCTCCACCTCCCAGGAGCCAGGTCTGCAGGGGGCCAGCCATCCGAGCTCTTCCCACTTTCTCCTGCCCCTCCAGCTCTCTCCCTGGGGGAGCAGTTACCCCTCCCGCCCTTTCCCCAGCCCAGGTTTTCTAGTCTCAATCTTTTTCTGCCGTCTAGCAGCTCTCAGAGCTCAAATAATCCTCTTCTCCACCGCCCACCCTGCCCCTAAATACCCCAGAAAAACAGACCCAAAGTCCCCTTGACACTTTGCCCATGTTCTCAGACCTTGAGCCCCCCCCATTCCCATCCCCCCTTCACAGAGCCAACCCTACCCACGGACAACTCCCGGCGCCCCAGCTCCAGCCGCCACCCTTCTCCAGAGCCCCAGGGGCTGGGGCGGGAGGGCGGAGAGAAGTCCGATTCTTACCGACGACCGTGAGCCTGGTGCCGGCGCCGAAGAACTGTTCATAGGAGCACAGAGACCCGGCCCCGCACGAAAACCCCGCCGCGCCACAGCCCGCTTCGCTCCCGGCTC
>NW_006294067.1:632497-636240 GCF_000327345.1 Myotis davidii
AGCACAAACAGGCGCCGCTCCCCGTGGTCTCCCCGACCCTCCCTACTGCCCTCCTGGCCCCCAGGCGTCCCTCCTTACCTAGCACGGTCAGCCGGGTGCCCGGGCCGAAATACTGAGTATCTGTGCTCACAGCACCGAGGCCCGGGACAAAAACCCGGCGCTGCCCTCGGCTACTGCCCGGGACTCAGCCAGATCTCCGCAGAACCCAGAGTCCCCGACCCAGTGTCGCCCTGCCTCTGAGCACAGCCCAAGTGGAACTGGGTAGCTGCCCCCCCCCCGCCTCCATCCTGCCCCACGGAGCGCTCTGGACCCCCAACTGCCCTCCTTACCCAGCACGGTCAGCTTGGAACCTTTCCCAAAGTACAGCTGTCCGGTGTTTGCACAGCCCTGGGGACCCAGGCGCAAACCCCACCTTCTGGGACTTGGGCCCCTTGGAGGCTCCAGTGCCCACTCCCTGAGGGCCAGTATTCAGGGGGTCGTCCAAGTGAGAGTCCACCCTCCCTCCCACCTGGAGCAGCTTCTTACCGAGCACCGTGAGCCGGGTCCCTGGCCCGAAGTATTGCTCAGCATAGGAGCACAGTGGGAAGGGGCTGCCAAGAATTCCTCCCCCCTCCACACACACACAGTTCCCCATCCCCCTTGGCGCAGCCTAAGCACCTCCCTCCTCCATCCTGGCTTCTCACCACCCCCCCCCCATCTCCAGATGTAGCTGGACATGGGAATCTGGACACTGTCAGGTCACCCCCAATTCACAAAGGAAGTCAACTTGGCTTGAGGACAATACAGTGGCGGTGAAATCTGAAGGGTTTATTGGTGGTGGTTGGGCTGGAGTGGGCTAGACCCTGCCTCATGCTGCTTATAGTCCCTGTGGCCTAAGTTCTTCATTGGAAAAGATGGAGCAAGGTCTTTCCCACGGGGCTGCTGTGAGTTCTTGATGAATGCTGCATGTGCTACTTTGTCAAAGGGCAGGTTTTAGAGACAGTTGAATGAGATCTCACTTTGTTGCCTTGGCCCTTGGCATTCTGGGAAGTTGAGTCTGGAGCAGAGAGATGTAGAAGTGTTCACTGAGTCAGGGTGCCTGCAAGACCTTCTGGGACCAGCCTCAGAGACCTCTCCCAGCTACTCTCCCCATCAGGAGCGTATCTCCTGTGCTGGGTGGACGCATTTTCTGAGGCAGGGCTTTTTGTAAAAGCACCTCCTCTACTTGAATCATTGTGGCCCCCCCAGTTGCCACAATGCTACACCATGATACAAAAATGTTTTCTTCCGTCTAGCCCCCCTCCCTCAACCACTGAGCAGAGGCAGGAAGCACAGGTGGCAGAGGTTGGTCTGATTGAGTGGGGCTGGGGAAAGACAGAGTACACTTAGAGTGGGGAGGGGCTTGGGAAAGGTTATGGTGCCAGTGGGGATGGGGGGCAGAGAGGCCCCTCCCTAGAACATACACAGCTCTGAGGAGGTCTCCTATGTCATCAGGTCTCCCCTCTGAGACTCACCGTGCCCACCTGCACATTTATAGTCAGGCGATGTAGGAGGAGCGAGGGGTGGGATCTATAGAGCAGGTGATGGCTACTTATGGCACCAGGACAGCACCCCAGAAACCTCTGTAATTCCCCATTGCTTCCTGAACAAAGTCCAAGCTCCTTAGCCTTCATTGATTCCACAGATATTTAATGAGCATCTACTATGCGCCAGGCCTCATGCTGGTCCATCTTCCTTTCAGCCTTATGTTTTATGACTCCTGTCTCTGAACCTTGTACTCAACTACACTGAAGTACCCAGTCCCATTGTTTCGACTTTTGTTTATGCCTCTGACAGTCATTACCACTTCCATTCTTCCTTTGAAGAGTTTTCCAGCTTCTCAGACTTTTCCCAGTCAGAAAGTTGAGCACTCGCCTCTGACTGCATTTCAGTAGACAGCTTGCATTGCTGTTTCAAAGCATTGCCTGTATTTCAGCTATTTCTAGTCATGAATCATCCCCTTTAGGAAAAGGTAGGCTTGGAGACTGTGACTTGGATATCTTTGTTTTCTTGAAAGTTCATAGAAAAACATTGCAATCTATGTATTCAATGAGTTAATATATATATGTACATAGATGTGCACACACATTTGAATGTATGCATGTGTTACAATGGTGAGGGAAGGCTGTGTTCTGTAGCCTTGTAGATGGCAGGGTATGTGGCTATTTCAGGCAGGCTTGTGTTATACCTGCTCCCAAACTGGGTCACTTTGGGCTCACTCATTTATTCATTCACTTATTCAAAGATAATTTATTGGGTTTCTACACTGAACTAGGGTACTATGCCATATCCCAGGGATGCGGTAGTAAAACACAGCCTTGTTATCAGGAGCTGACCATCAAATGGGGTTGTCAGACAAGTGAAGAGGTAGTTTGCATCAAGTGTGGTATCAGGAAGGAGGTGTGCACAACGTACAATGATAGCAAAATATAGGGTGCATTCAACCCAATCTTAAGAGAATAAGGGGTAAGGAGCTCCAAAGAAGGCCTCTTCAGGGAAGATACTGAGCCAAATATTTAAGTAAGTAGGAGTCAAGAGTACTGAGTCATTCCAGGTAGAGGAGTGCAAAATGGCCTGGAAGCAAATTGCTCAGGGGGTTTGGTGATGAGAGGAGTGAGGTGAGTGTGGACTAAGAAGGTGGAGGACAATTGTGGGTCTTTCATGCCATCCTAAGAATTTTGGACTACATGATCATGGTGACAATGAGACAACAAAGAAGTTTTGTAGGATTTCTAGAAATAGCAATAAGGTTGATCTTGGATTTGGAGAAACTTTATTTTCTATCCTTCTGGGCATGATCAAGGGGCATCTTCACAACTGTTAGTTCACTAGAGAGAAATAGATAAACTGATTTGTAACTTAAAAAAGTGAAGACACAGCTGCTGAGGATAAATCTCCAGGTCAGTGCATTTTGTTCCCAGCTGGGAAACCTGGTTGGTGATGAATGGAGAGGAGAAATGTGCTCAGTGAGACAGCTGACAGGGACAGGAATGACATATGGAAAACCAGGCTTTGATAGCCAGGAGGACATAACCAGTTGGTGGATTGACACACCTATGTAGGTCAGCTCTTCCACAGAGCACCTTTGTCCAGGTAGGTCAGCAGATTCCTATGGTCAGCATCACCATTTTTCTAGTCTGTTTGGGAGTAAGCCTCTTCACGTCCCATCACCACCTTTCGCATTTCTTAAGTTCCCCACAGAAGGAGCAGTGCCAGTCACAGGCTGGGTCCCTGGGTACCTGAGGGGGCTGCACTTTCCTTGACTACCTCTTGTTTCTATCCTAACTGGAGTCCATGAGAGTTTAGAGATGGAAAAAAGAGATATGTAGACACTCAAGGCAGAATCAAGCCAGAACAGGCCATTTTTATTGGTTCAGTCAATGTAGGCACACCAGGGTCCCCTGGGGTTAGGGAGATTTTAGTCATGAATGTTCAGCTATGCAAGTATATAGCGGGTGGATATCAGGATGAGTTGAGAGATTGAGACAGCTCTTCTGAAGCGCTGGCTAGGAATGGAAAAAAGGGAATCCATATTGGGGAGATAACAGGCTGGAAGTTCCTGGCTGCACCTCTGAGCTGGTGTCAGGAATTCTTTCTCTTGACCTGAAGAGGAGAAGAAGGTTTTGGAGTTACCTGGAGTGTTGGGGACTTAGAGGAAGCAGGATGGCCCATTGACTAGATGAACAGGGCTCCTCATAACTAGGTTTCAGGTGGCCCCAGCTTCT
>NW_006294067.1:636289-645707 GCF_000327345.1 Myotis davidii
TGTGGTTCTATTGACTAAGTAAGGCATCTTCTAAGAAATGTGAGTAAAACTCCTCTACCTCTCCTCCCACCTCTGGTCCTGGATCTGAGTTGCTATGTTTCGAGTGTCACCTCCAACCTGCCTACCCACCCTACCCTCCTCCTTACCATGGCCATCAGCACCAAGGCACTGACCAGCACCGCATACACAGTGGCCTTCCCCAGAAGGATCTCATAGAGGATGGTGGCAGACAGGACCCCTTGCTGGTAGGAACCTGTTGGTAGGAAATGAGAACAAGTGCATACTTTTAAGCAGATATCTCTGCCCCTCCCCCAAGGCCCATGGGTTCTCCATCCTCTGGTTCCAAAGACCATGGGAGAAGGAGAGAAAGAAGCAGAGGGTCACTTACTTGAGGTGAAGCCACAATCTGAAAGAAAGAAGAGGGAGGGAAGTGTATGAGCAGATGCAACACTGTCAGCTTTGTAATCAGAGCCCAGCTGCAAGGCTGTGCTGACTGGGGATCTGAGGAGGAACTAGCCCAAGGTGCCTGTTCTTCTTCATGGTGTGCTCTCATCTTTCCATCCCACTCCTTTTTTTTAAAAAAAAAATGTCTAACCTGGTCTTTGTGGCCTTCTACCTGGATCCCCCTTTCTCTCTGGTCTGGTGCCTCCTTGCCTGACCCTCCAAGGCTCCACTCACCTGCTCTGCCCCAGACCTCAGCACTGACATTCTGGGTGATGGGTATGGGGCGGGTGTCCTCCCAATTCTTCTTGTCTTCTTCCTCTAGCCCAAAGAACTGGACTTGGCAGCGGAAGTGGTTGCGAGGATTGTGCCAGAAGGTGGCAGAGACCCTCAGCCGGCTGCTCAGACAGTAGTTGGAGTCATTGAGGTGGCGCTGCTCCTTGTAGGGCTGAGGGTCTGTGCTGACCCCACTCTGGATCTCCTTCCCATTCACCCACCAGCTCAGCTCCACGTGGTCGGGGTAGAAGCCTGTGGCCAGGCACACAAGCGTGGCCTTCTGTGTCCGGGAGATCTCTGCTTCGGATGGCTCAAACACAGTGACCTTGGGTGGTTTCACCTTGTTCAGGTTGTCTGGAAGGGGAGAGGAGTTAGGAATAGGGCTGGTCTGAGAGCTGTCTAGGTTTGGTAGGGGCCTTGTGTATTTTATGTGGGCCTGCAGAAGCGGGTCAACATAAAGCAACATTATGTATTAGATCCCATTTGTTTATAGGTCCCATTCTCTATTGTCATTTTTCCTTGACTTTCCCATCTCCTTCTTAGTCACCCCATGGAGCCACTATCTTTTCCACCTCCCTAAGGGGGCGCCCGCTTCTGTCCCAATTTTCTTGGATTTTTTTTTCAAAGTCTCACACTCAGGCCTTGCTCAATTACCTATCAGACGAGTATATCTGGCTTATCTTTTCTTCCTTGTTCAAAACCCTCTTGGTGCTCGATGTAATCTTTGAGATTTAGAAGTGGTTATAGCAGAGTTGAATGGGCCTGGATGTTAAGGCAGAAGATTCTCACTAGCAAGATAACCCCGGGAGCTAAACTGACTTTTTCTAATTAGCATTGTCTTGTTTTGTAAGGTGTATATGTTTGTCTGTATGATAGCACATATAAGAATTAGTCTTTCTTACCTAGAAGAGACACCTTTGCCATTGCATCTGACTATATATTTTTTCTATATACTATACCCAACTCAAATTTTTTTCTCTCTTCTTTATTTTTTACTGTGTGACTTTCCAAGGTGCACCTGGCTATCATCTTCTCAGCTGTTCCACATTTCCTCCCAAGCGGGGACACACAGGGTTCATGGTAGCTTGCCTGGGATGCCTGTCATCTCATGAGAGATACTCCCCACAGGTTGAGCCCTTTCTTCCTGCCAGTGCCCAGCAAGCCTCCCTGCCAGGGTTGGAATCCTATTTCACAGCCAACCTTTGCATTCTTAAAAGCACTGAGACCTTGGTTGCTGGGTAGGAAAAAGCTCCCAAAGTCTGAAGGCCATTTCATCAGAGGCTCCATATTGTAAACCCCTGGGCCTTTTTACAGTCTGACAGATGGGAGAGAAAGGATTTCTTGAATTGTTTGAAGGCATTTTCCCACCTGAAGACACAGAGGGATAGAAGACACCACAGCCATCTTTCAAGCACCCTCCTTTTTGTCAGACTTTTCTGATCCTTTTATTTGGTTCTGTTTTTACCACAAATACAGTTTTTGGAGTAGAAATGTGGCAAATCCAGATATCTCCACTTTATCCAAATTTGGGGCAAGCTTCTGATGGGAAAGTTGAGACACAGGTTTGGAAAAGGGCAAACTGTGATACAGTGATGATAAACAATGGGAATGAGAAGGATGGTGCCCATAGGTGAGTCCTTTACAAAGGATTTTCACATAATTTAACCCCTTACAGTTGAAGGACTCCAAGAGGCTGGCATTGTTAACTCTGTTTATATCTCTCACTTTCTAATTTCATGAGCCCCCTGGCCCTGAACCCTGGCATTGTGAATCCCACGGTGAGCCTGGTGCCAACCCCAATTCCATCATACTTTCTGACATTGTGCCCCATCTGTGGAACAAAGCCTGATCCAGCCAACCAACCTGCCCCCTTCCTCCAGCCCTGTCTGTATCTCCAGCAGAGACCCATCCATCTTTGCCCTGCTTCTCCCGATTGTCTGCTTCCTCCCAAGCACAGGTCCCTTAGCCTGTAATCCCAGCACAGACCCGGAGGTTTGAGAAAATGAGTCCTCCTACCTATTTCTCTTCTTTATACCTGGTCTGTTGGAAGATGGTATAGGTTCCCATTGTAATAGTTAATTTTGACATACCTTCTCTAATTCCCACCAAACACAGTGTCTCCCAGAGACTCCCCTGCAGTTCTTACAATGCTGTGACATGGACTTCTGCCTTTGGGACTCAGGATCACCTCTCAAACCACTCCAACCTCACCCATCTGGTCCCTCACTGCCTCCTGAGCCCTCAAATCACCCAGAAAGACACACAGGGATCTTTGGAGAAGTCAAGACAGGGACGGAGTGAACGGTGCAGGGCTGGAGTTAGAATGGGAGGGAAAATGGAGAAGATCAGAAAAGAGAGTGAAAGTAAAACAACATAGTAATAAAAAAGTAGAGATGAGAGGAGTCTGGAGAACAATGGGAAGAGGAGAAAGCAAACACAGAACCTGAAGACTAAGCGTGGAACCCACCGCTGAGATGGCGCACGAACATAGTGGAGCAAGGAGGAGGCTTCGGGCAGGGTGGAGAGGGCCCTGAGTTCCAGGAAGGAGGACAGCTCTGATCCTGTCCTTACTTCACACTCCCCTCCCAGCGACTGATCATCATGGTCCAGCACAAGCACCCCCAAGTCAGGAACAGGACCCCGTACCTGTCACGGTGAGCCTGGTGCCGACCCCAAAATAGAGGGGCGAGTTATAGGAACACAATAGCAGAGAGCTGTGGCAAAACCTACCAGAGGTCTCCCGCCAGAGGGCTAGTCTTAGCTCCCTGGGAGCCAGAAGCCACCTTTCCTTGCCTGTGTTCATGGCTCTGGACCCAAAAGAGTCTATTAGGAGGAAGACCCAAGCATAGAATGGGGAGAGGAATACCAACAGGCTCCGGTGGGGCATATCCACCAATGTAAGAAGGAGGATGAACCAGGAGAAGGGTAAGGAGGCAGATTATGCACTGAAGACTGAAACTCCCCTCCAGTATAGAAGAGTTCCCTCAGTCCCCTTCCACCAGGGCTGGGAGCAGAGACAAAGTCAGGTCTAAGGGACAGTGGCCTCACCACTTTGGGCCAGTACCTTACCTAGGACAGAGAGTCGAGTCCCATCTCCAAAATGCTGTGCCTGGTTGCTCACAGTACCACAGGAGTGTAAAAAACCCCAGAAACACAGGTGTGGGGCCCTTCCTTCTAGAAGCTCAGTCCACCCAGAACTCCTGGGACTCTAGTCCACTCACCCACATTCTCGGAGCCTGTTCCCTGCTGTGTTCTCAGTCCCTGTCCTCTCTAAGGCATCCTCCTGAAACTCCCACCTTATAACACGCTCTCCCCAGGGAAGCCTTTTACTTACCCAAGACAGAGAGCTTGGTCCCACTGCCGAAAAATAGCTTCTCGTTACTTACACAACACTAAAGCCTGGTAAGAAAACTGTCCCTGAGGCCTCACATTCCTCCTCCTCAAGTTCACCTGCCAGTTCTCCTTCTCTTTTCTCAGCAGAATTTTACCTCTGGGAGGTGGAGGGGGGACAACTGTGCCACCAGAAATGCTGTGGTAAGAGGGCCCATTCAGCCCTGTGAGAGCCCCCCTCCTGCATCCATCCCCTTCTGTGTGAAAGACAAACAGTGGGACTACAGCAACTTTACCTCCAGAGGCTCTCCATCTACCTTGGCCATGACGGGGCACCTTCCACGGACTCAGGAGGTGGACAAGGTGAGCCCTTCCTGGCTAAGACTACTTGCCCCTGGGGAGAGGAACCCAGACTTTGGCACAGACAGTCTATTGAGTTATTGGAGATGGAGCCTGGTCCCTCCTGTCTGCACCAAGACAAGACTTCAGATCTTTCCGATGAAAACATGCTTTTATCTAAGCTCCCAAGACAGGCTCCATCTGGGTCCCTGCCTCTTCTTGTAGGCTCCCAGCCCTTCAGCCCCAATTCGCTTAGACTTGCTTACCTACAACAGTGAGCCGGCTGCCTTCCCCAAAATAGAGGGTGTTTCCAGAACACAGCCTCCCAGATCCATTTCAAAACCCCTCTTGTCTGCTCAGCACAGCTGGGATTCCCTTATAGAGTCCCTAGCCTGCTTCGGACACCCTGCATACCCTTCTAGAGCCAGCCCAGTGACATGGGGTAGAGACATGTGTGATCTCCCATGAAATTCAGAGCAGGGAATATGAGCCTCTGTTGGCGAGGGAAGATGGGCCAATGTCAGAGATCACTCTGACCCTCTGGCCTTCTCCCAGCTCCCTCTCCCAGGTAACTACTCAGAGGGGCAGCACCACCTCTCAGGCTCAGCTCTGAGATTACAGGGGACCTCGGGTGGCTGAGTGAATGTGCTCGCACAGGGACCATCCTCAGAATTCGTTCACAGATGTAGAACCTGGGAGCCAGGTCATCTTTTCCTGCCCATGTTGTCTGGGTTAGTCCTCCTTCCCCAGAACCCCCTGGAGACCCAGCCTTACCTACAACCATCAGCCTGGTCCCTGGGCCGAAGGTAACATCATAGTTAGCACATCAAAATAGGACCACTCTAAAATGCACACTTTGGACCCACTATCCCCTACCAAGGGCCCAGGAAGATCCAGAGCATATCTTACCTACAACTGTGAGCCTGGTGCCTTCTCCAAAGAAAACTTGGGTGTTCACACAGTGACATGGGGCAAGGAAGAAAACAGAATTGAGGCATGGAGAGGAGGGGCCCTGGCTGGTGTCTGGAAGACTCCGGAATGAGAACTAACTGCTCCCCATCCCTGCTTTATAGGTACTGAACAGAAGAACATATTCAACTTTGACTTCTGAGGTCACAGAGCATGGCTAGATCCATCCAGAGGGCCCGTGCCCCTTTTTCAAATGTCTCAAAGTATGTGGGCTGGAGAGGAGGGCAGGGTCCCAGAACCCAAGATATATTTATCTTCTTTCTTTATAGATTGGGTCACCTCCCATGTACCTCCCCACTGACCTTGTCCTGGGATGAAGGAGTCTCCCTGAGTCCTTCCCCCATAAACCCACTGAGGTGTCCTTCTTACATCTGGGCTCTCTGCCTGGAAGCTTCAGTCTGATCCAGGCCTGTCCTTATCCTTGGCCTTGGCTGGACAGGTAGACAGGAGTGAGGAGGAGGCATTCTGAACCAAGCCACTCTTGGGCCTGTGATCCTAGAGAAAAGTGGAGGGACTATGGGGTTGGGTCATGCTGAGAGGTTTTTGTAAAGGTTTCCCATAGAGATAAATCACCGTGGCCCCCTGTCCCCACAATGTTTCAGCTTTGTACAAAAACGCCCCTCCCATGGGCCCGCCCCTCAGACCCAGGAAGAAACAACCAGAGCAGCTGTCCTTTGAGGGTGTTGGAGTTTGGGGGCAGTGGCATCATCCCCTGCCCCATGGTGTGAGGGGGCAAGGTTCAAACCAGGCCAAGGGTCTCCCTCCTCACCCCATACCTTTTCTTCAGGATATTCTTAGCTCCTAAAAGACATGTGTCTTTTTGAGACTGCCTACCACAGGGCCTGGTTTTCTCCCTAACCTGGTATCCGCCCCTCTTGCAGAGTCTGTCGTCATAGTGGGGAGCCACCCTGCCAGAAAGTGGAACCCCCTTTCTACGCTGGGCCTGCCCCTGAGGTTGTGACACTCAGAGACCACGCCTTTCATCTGAGAATGACGCCCTATCACCCAGACTCTGTCCCTTTGGCCCCACTCTGAACCTCTAGGGTGGTCTGGAGAACTGACCATGAGCTGCCCAGGCTGAGCTTTCCTAGATGTGGCCAAAGTGAGAGCTGTGAGCTCAGCGCATTTCTGAATGGGTGTTGGTGAGGGAAGACCACATCTGTGTTTGTGGAGCTCAGATGTCAGAGGGAGGTCAAGGGAGTCGGGGAAGTGGGTGTGAAGAACTGGAGAAAGTCTCAGGCACATACAATCATGGCCAGATAATCAGTCAGTCTTCTCCCTCTTCCCTGAAGGGTAGATACATTTTAAGTTGGTAGATATTTTAGATTTCCTTCATGAGATGACCTTGATTAACTTCCAGTTGAGTGGCCTAGATCTCATTTCACTAAATGGAGCTTCCTTTTATCACGTTTCAAACTATGACTAAAAATCTGGGGCAGGGCAAGAAGGGGTAGCAGGGGAGAGACAAACTTGACTACATAATGATGACAAACTTACATGGAAAAATATACACAGAATCAAGAAATAAGTGACAATAGGGACAAACATTTTCAGTCTTCATCAGAAGGACTAATCTCCCCAATATATGATGAACTCCTAGAAACCAGTAAGAAAATAATCCAGTAGCCCTATAAAATTGTCAAAGAACAGATGGCTCAGTTATAGGATTCTAATGGTGCTTAACCATAGGGAAAAACATTTGCAATGGTAAATGCAAACTAAAGTTACATTGAAATGTTTCTTTTCACCAATTTGACAAACTTGAATCATGGAAGAATATTTTATTGGCACTGTGTGGTGAAATATGCACTTTTACATACAGTAGTTCCCTCCTTATCCACGGTTTTGCTTTCCAAGGTTTCAGCTACCTGTGGTCAACCAAGGTCTGAAACTATTAATGAAAAATTCCAGAAATAAACAATTTCTAAACTTTAAATTACATGTTGTTCTGAGTATATGATGAAATCTCATGCTGTCTTGCTCCATCCTTCCCTTTATGTGAATCATCCCTTTGTCCAGTGTCTCCATGCTGTTGATGCTCCCCGCCCCTTAGTCACTTAGTAGCCATCTCTGTTATCAGACCGACTGTCTTGGTACCACGGTGCTTGTGTTCAAATAACTCTTATTTTACTTAATAATGGCCCCAAGCAAAAGAGTACTGATGCTAGCAATTTGGATATCCAAAGACATGCTGTAAAGTGCTTCCTTTCAGTGAAAAGGTGACTACAGTACAATGAGATATTTGGAGACAGACAACATTCATATAACTTTTATTATAGTATATTCTTAATAGTGTTTTATTTTATTATTAGTTGTTATTGTCAATATCTTACTGTGCCTAATTTATAAGTTAAACTTTATTGGAGGTATATATGTATAGGAACAAAACATGATATACAGAGGATTTGGTACTGTCCATGGTCTGTCTCAGGCACCCACTGGAGGTCTTGGACTGTATCCTCCATGGATAAAGTGGAGACTAATGTATTGATTGTGGATAGGAGTGCAAAATGACACAACCCTATGGGGGAACAATTTGAAAATATCTATACAAATTACAAAAATGCATCTATTTACTCACCCAGAAATTCCACCTATGGAAATTTATCCTTAAATATTATTGAATACAAATTAAAAAACCTGTGTAAACTATTTGCATTATTTGAAATAACAAAACAATTGAGAATAACAAATGCCCATGGTTTTATGGTTGTGAATTTGCTGAGGAAGCTTGTGAAAAAATGCGTATTTCTGAGTAGTCCCAGGTACTTTTGAATTAAAAGTCCTGGGATTGGCTTTACTAATTTGTACTTAAATAAACAATCAAGCCTCAAATTACCCTGGATATTTCTATTTCAGTGCCAGGTTTGGACCCACTGCTTGTCCCCTGACATGTAAAGAAACAGGTGTCAGGGTAGAGAACACTAGAGTGCTACCTGGTGGTGGTCACAAGTTGGATGCAATAGTGTGGCTCTTAAAATTTAGGGGAAAAAAGAGAAAGGGAAGACAGTCTGTCTACTTAACTTAGGGATAGCGGCAGATCTCACATTCTATCATAAGCCTGAATAAAAGGTCTTGGGTTGCTTTTATCAGTTGAACTGTAGTAAGACCTGGTCTTTATTCCCTTTCCACATCGAGAAACACTTTCATCACTGTAATGACTTAGTTTGATCTATTTCCGTATATTTTCCTGTCTTACCAATAATTGACCCTCTCAGTAAGTTTCCTTTGGACCATCTAGCTGGGGATCCTCATCCTGACCACCTTACAGAGAATAATATCACTCTGTCTTGGTATCACAGCTTCTTTTAATTCTGATGGGATTTGCCCCAGTTTTGCCATTCTGTCACATTGTCATATGCAGCTTTTTGGGGGTGGGGGGTAGGGGGGGAGGGAATAGGGGCAGAGTGGGTAAAAAGAGCTTAGCACTGAATGCGGTCATTTATCAATTTGGGCAGCAGGGGGCAGCGTTTCCTTATTTTTCTTCGTTAGACCTAAGTAGCTACAATCTCAGTGTGGCCACTTGAGGGAGTGAGAAAAATGTGGATGGTGCTCACGGGGACCAGGGGAAAGTGGGGTTACCTGTGTGCCTTTCTCAGGGTGTGTGTTGGCATGCGGGAAGGAGATATACAAATAACATCTTATATATGCATAATTCTTGAAACTTTCAAGCATGCGGTTACACTCATGTTAATCTAAAAATTGTCTCCTACTTTCCTCAGATGTAACTGAAACCTGATGCTAAATAGGTTGCCAACCTCACGTGTGATGCAGAAACAGAGCTGGAATAGGCACCCAGGCCTCCTTACTTAAATCCTGGTGCTCCGTAGGTGCTGTTGCCCCTGCGGCCACTGAAGGTCCTGCCCCTCAGGGAAGCCCACCTCCTGGAGCCAGTCTACCCAGGCCCTCCACTGACATCTGTGAGACCTTTAAGCCCCAGTCTCTGAATCTGTGAAATGGGAAGAGTAATAATGTCACCTGCCTCAGGAATTCTTGTGAGAACTAGATAAGATAGATAATGCCTGTAATGATTAGTGAGGTGCCTGAAATAGTAAAAATGTTG
>NW_006294067.1:645993-649339 GCF_000327345.1 Myotis davidii
GAACAGGAGGAGTCAGAGAAGACCTTTCTGAAGAGGGTGAAGGGGTGGGTGAGAAGACCATCGAGTGAGATGGACAGTAGTGCCCAGAGCTAGAGGTCAGAGGTGCGTGGCTCATTGGAGGAACCACAGGGACTTCAGAGCACTGATGGGGACGGGAGCAGCAGGGAGTGAGGCTGAAAACATAGGCAGGGGCAGAGCAGGAAGGGCCCATCTCAGGATAAGGAGCTTGGGTTCCATTTGGAAGCTGTGGGAGGTCAGGAGAGGTATTAATCAGGACTTGATGTAATGAGCAGGACCTCTCTGGGTGCAGTGTTAGAAGGTGGCAGAAGACCAGCCCCCTCAGTAAGGGCAGTGATGCAGGGAGTGGGCGGGAGAGATGTTGAAGGGAAGAGTTGATGGACCACAGTAGCATGGGAGAGACTGTGAGGTGGGGTAGAGAGAGCATGGCTTTGGGGCCAGGCAAATAAGAAGTTGAACCCCTGATCTACCATTTGCTGGTCGAGGGACGTGGGTGAACTAACTTCTGCTTTCTTGTCTGTACCACAGAAATGATATCCACAGCAGAGGGGAGGGTGAAACAACCATGAAATGTCTATAAGAGCTCCGTACAGTATATGTATATTGGTATCATCAGGTGAGATGCACAAAAGGCCAATTTTTCTGGAGCTTGAAGGATGGAGACCCAGGGAAGCCTCTCCCCCCCGCCCCCCAAACACATGGGCAGATTGTTAGGAAGTAGGACCCATTGGGGAGCACACGCTGGCTAAGTGCAGGTGACACAGGAATTCAGAAGAGGCCAAGGTGGATTCACAGGTGCTTCCCAGGTGTGTTCAGCCTGGGTACAGGTAGAGGGAGGAAAGGGCCTGGCACATTGTACCCATGGGCACACTCCAGCACTGCACTCCAGTGCCAAGGTCAAGGAGCCTCTGACAGCCTTTCAGAAATGTATTTCCTTCTAGAAAACGGTCTTTCCTCACTCCTGCTTATGATTTTGGATTCCATCTTTTTATTTGCTGCTAAACTAGTATGCCAGGGAGCATCTTTGGTAAGTGGGGCACTTGGTATAAGGGCCGGCCAGACCCGGCTGACCTCAGTGGGAGGGTGTTGCCCAGAGTCAGGCAGGGAAGCAGATACAGACATAGGCTTTCAGACCAGTGTCACTTTATTAGCATAGAGATGGCAGGGGGACAGGTGGGATCTTTAGTTGTTGGCAGCCATGGTCTCCTCAATCCAGTCCACGAAGTTGCAGACCCTGGTGTAGACACCAGGCTTGTTCTTCTGGGCACAGCCATAGCCCCAGGAGACAACTCCCTGAAGCTCTCCGTTGCAGACCACGGGGCCACCAGAATCACCCTGGGGAGGAAGAAGGGTACAACACAGTTTAAAGGAGGGAGAAAGCGGGGAGCACAGCTTATGGCCTTGGGGATTCAAATCCAGCCTCTAGGCAGGCCATGTGGATGGGGCAGGCGTCTTAGCATGGGAAAGGGCAATCACCTGGCAGGAATCCTTGCCACCCTCGAGGAAGCCGGCGCACACCATGTTGTCGGTGATCTGGCCGGGGTACGCGGCTTCACACTGCTCCTGGGCCAGCAATGGGGCATCCAGGCACTGCAGCAGCTCAGGGTAGTTGACTTTGAGGAACAGGAAGAGATAAAGGAAAGGAGAAATGAGAGTCAGGCCAGGATGGAGGATGGTAATCTGGGGCTGACCCCAAGAACCTAAGCCCCAGCAAGAATCAAGGTGATTCAGTTCCCAGAATGGTCACTGCTGAGCCCCTCCCTGGAGGTGAGAATGGCAAGTGCTATGCTTGTCCTATTCTGGGTCAACTCCTAGAGACTCTGCGTCTCTCTGGCCTCTAGGACAGAGCCTGAGGGTGGTGGACACTTGACATTATTTGCAGACTGGATGCCGAGGGTGCTGAGCTCAGGCGATGCTCCATTCTGGGAAACATTTGGAAGTCAGAGAGTGAAGAAGTGAGAACCCCACTCACTGCCAGAGCTCAGGGTGTTGCCCCAGCCGGAGATGAGACACTGGGTGCCAGCAGGCGCACAGGAGGTGGGCAGGGAGATGGTGGACACCCGGGAACTGATGACCGCAGGAGAGGACAGCTTGATCAGCATGATGTCATTGTCCAGGGTCCAGCTGTTGTAGCGAGGGTGGCGGATGACCTTGGCGGAGTTGATGAACTGCTCATTCCCCTCATCGACCTCGATGTTGTGCTCTCCCAGCCTCACCTGGATGCGACTGTTGGGAGAGGAGAACTGAGGACCTATTCACACATCCCCCCTCTTTCCTGGGATACCCAGCTCCCTGCTCATGGTGTGTTGGAGGTTAAAGCAAACAGCAGTTAACATGGAAAAGAGACATGGGAAGGCCAATGGACTTTGATAGTCGGCAGGGCTGAATATCAGCACAAGTTTTGCTCCAGCTGTGATTGTAATGGCTGCAGGCGATTTCCCGACCTGATAATCTTTACTTCATTAACCAAACTTTACCTTTGATCTGCCTGTATTCATTGTTAAAGGGCAAATGTGTATTCAAAGTGAATAAAAAGCAGACTAGGCCAGAACTCCGTCTGCCTCTTCATGAAAGAGGTTTCCACCTGTCCCCCGCCCCCCATGCCTTCTAAATTCATATTTTTTGTATAGTGTATCTATTGTGTCACCGGCCCTCCTTCAAGTTATTCTGAACCCACTGCGAAGGTCGTGGCAATGGTGGGGCTGTGCCCATGCACAGGGCAGCAGAGGATTAGGGGGTAGTATAGTTGAGACACCAAGAGCCTTTCTGCTTCAGATGTGGGTGTTAGTGGAGCTGGGATGGGGTGAAGGGGTCCAGTTGCAGTGGCTCCTCAATCTGCTTTTCCAGCTGTGCCTCCCCCCCCCTCGCAACCCATGCCTCCAATGTCATGGGCACAGATGAGCTTCTTGAAGCCCCCAGGCATTGCTCACACTCTGTGACTTTGCTATGTACAGCGGTGACTTTTGCTCCCTTCCTGGTCTGGTAAGCACTATAGTTCTGGATGATATAATCCAGTGGGTCTCCAAGTGTGGCCCCAGGACCTTGTTAGACATGCAAAGCCTTGGTTTCCACCCCACACCTACTCAACCAGAACCTCTGGGGGTGGGATCTAGCCACCCATGGTCCAGCAGATCTGCCAGGCTATTCTGACCCACACTTAGTTTTGCAAACCCTTGCTCTAGGAGGTGATTCTCAGCTGAGAGCGTTCAAAATTTAGACACCTCTTCCTGAAAAGCCTGAATTAATTACCTTGGGACAGGCCCCTGGCGTTTTTCTTTTTCTTTTTGTTTTGTTTTCTTTTCTTTTTTTAAAAACTGCCACAAAGCCC
>NW_006294067.1:649670-651677 GCF_000327345.1 Myotis davidii
CAGGATGTTAGAGGGTATAGCCCGAGCATCTGGCTAGGTCATACTAATTGAGATTCCTTCATAAGCATAGAGGTGACGGGCAGTGAGGACAGACTGCCATCCCCAATCAGTGCAATGGGTGTGGTTCTCATCAGTCTGTCTGTGTGTCTGCAACAGAGGTGACCGGCAGCAAGGACAGGCAGTGAGGACACACTGCATCCCCAATCCGTGCAATGGCTGTGGTTCTCCTGAGTCTGTCTGTGTGTCTGCAGGGCACATAGCTAGGTTCCTTGCAGGGATCCAGCTCAGACCTCTACAGGGGCACCAGGAGAATAAGGACACAATAAACATCCTCATAGTGCCCTCAATGTGATGCAGCTCAGAATGTGGTGTTCTCACCCACTGAATGCTTCTCTCTTGCTCAGCATCACTCATCTGCTCCCCACGACTATCAGAGCCCTGGAGGATCAGGATGGGCTGGCCCAACAAGGAAAACCTCCTGGCTCAGTCACTTGCTTCTCCCATAGTTCAAAGAGGCACAGAGAGGCCTGGGAGAGAAGCCCTCACACCCATTGGATGGGTCAAAGTTAAGCACTGTTATTGGCTGATAGAACTGTCTGACTGCCCCAGCATCTCGCATAGTTGAAATCGGCACAGAGAGGCCAGGGAGAGAAGCCCCCACACCCATTGGATGGGAAAAAGTTAAGCACTGTTATTGGCTGATAGAACTGTGTTTCTCAACCTTGGCTCTACATCTGAGACCTTAAAATTACCTGGAAAATTTAAAAATTCAATGCTCAGGCTACACTTTAGGCCAAAGAAGTCAGAATTTCTAGAGCTAGGACTCAGGCATGAATGTTCTTTCAGTCTCTGTAGGTGGTGTATCTGGGGTTAAGAATAGCCACAGTGGTAATACCTTAATCAATAATAATAATTAAAGAAATAGCCACAGTGCAGCTAGCCCAGAGTTGTCAGACCTAAGCCTCAAGACCACTGGTCAATTTAATAAACCAGTTTCACCTCACCTCCCGTTCCATCCTCTCTTCTAAAAACCTGAGATGAATGGATGATGGACCTGAGAGTGGGTCATCCAGAAGGTGAGAGAGGTAAGGCTTAAAGAGAGCCCAGGAATGGGATAGAGGGGTGTTAGACAGGGGAGAGAGAACATCAGAGCACAGGTAAATAGGAGAGGCAGCAAGGTGGTGGAACTTGTATTTCTGCCAGGAGGCAGGGCCTGAAGCAACACATGGAACTCACCAGCAGCTCCCACAAAAGCAAGGATCAGGAGTGGATTCATGGTGGCAGAAGTAGAGCTGGGTTGGTGGTGGAGAGCCTTTATACCTCCCGAGGTGAGGGTGGGTGGCCACCCCTACTCCCTGTACAAACACACCTGCAGCTTTCCCTTTCCCAGGGTCTTGGATCAACTCTGCTATTTTTGGCCACTCTGTGGGTTCGTGACCTACAGGTGATTAGAACATTTACTTTCTGAAGGCAGAGAGGAAGAAGACCTGGTGATTCATAGAAGTATTCCAGGATGAGGAGAACAGGGGAAGCCAAGCCCCACATACAACATCTGGGCCTTCTTAGGCTAAGAGGATGAGGTTTAGGAGGAGAAGAGCAACCTGGGCCCTTAGAAATTTTTTGACCTCATGGAGATTTATTTAACTGACTTTAAGGAAGGGCTGATATTGGTCATAAATGTGGCTGCTCAGTAACCTGGAGTCCCCTGAGAGGAAAGAAGTCTTCTCTAAGTTTCTATATGTGAGCATGAAGACCCTTTCTCAACTCTAAATCAGTGGGCAGGAAGGTCAAATCCAAGGCTTTGAGGAACCAGGATTGTATCATGAAGAGGTGATGAGAAGGATGAGGCTGTGTTCCTTGAAATTCTGGGTTTTCAGCTGGCTCTCCTGCCTATCAAAGCCTATGGAGGAGGGTATTTGGAAGGTGGAAAGGGCAAGGGTTCAATTCGTGTCACCAGGCACATTTGGGGGGCAGGAGACCACATCCCTCCTCTTCTTCACCATCAGG